>NW_024070186.1:11071985-11095569 GCF_014754425.2 Oryx dammah | reverse complement strand
TGCTCCCCCAGGTGTGTGTGTGTATGTGTGTATGTGCTCCCCCAGGTGTGTGTATTGACAGGACGGGGGCAGCTCTGAGTCAGGTGCACAGTCCTCCCCTGAGTCAGCCCCAGGGTTTTCTCCCCAGGACATGCAGGGTGTGTACCTTCTTGTCTGGTCGTGACGTGGGAGGGAGATTGGACTGTGTGCAAGTGTGTGTATCTAGGGGTAGGCCAGGCGGCAGCACCGCCCTTGCTCCCTGCCCCTCTGATGCCATGACCTGACCTGTGAACCAGCAGAAGAGACTGACCCAGGGTCCGCCCCCATCCCCCAGACCGTCTTCCTTGCGTGTCTTCCTCACTTGTCCTGGAGATGAGAGTCAGTCAGGGAATCCTCAGGCGGAGGTGAAGGCTGGACTTTGCCAGGTACTGTGGGTGTTTGGTTCTTGCCTGAGCGACTGAGTTGCATTCAAGGGATGCTGCACATTCTGGTATGCATGTCAGTCTCATCAAGGCCTTTCTGGACGTCTGCTCTGTGGCCAGGCTGGTAACCGGGGCTACAGGAGCCAGACAGGTAAGGTCCCCAGAGCTGGATGGCCATGTTGGTAGGGGTGCTGCTTGGCAAAGACGGAAGGGGGTCACTGGGCTGTGGGAGGGGCCGCAGAAGGGACCTGCACTGGGGTGGTGTCGTCAGGCCTTGAGTGTGAGCCAGCCTCAAAGATGGAGGTGTGCAGTAGCATCTCCCATCTCCCAGGGCTCAGGAGGGCAGTGTAGGGTGACCACAGAGCCCATGTCACTGGGAGCAGTTTCTGTCACCTGCACGAACCACTACAGAGCACGCAGGCTCGTGGCCAGAGGGGTGTGGGTCTCCACGGGGGGAGCACGACTGTTGGTGTCCACCCTACAGGTGCTGTTCACACAGGTCTCTGGATGGTCCACCTCAGTGTCTGTGTGTGCGTGATCTCCAGGGTTGTTTTCTCTCTTCAGCCAATGTGTGTGTTGTGAAGGTGGAGGGCACCCCTCATCTCTGCAAAACTGATGAAGTTGGAGAGATCTGTGTGGACTCCAGCGCGACGGCGACAGCGTACTATGGGCTGCTTGGGATCACCAAAAACATCTTTGAGGTCCCTGCGGGTCCCACAGCAGTGGCAGGAGGGTGGGCAAGGCGTGCAGGAGTGTGGCCTTCCTCGGGGTGCCTACAGCCCTCATGGACCCTGGGTGGCCTGGGGGAGCTGCCCTTGGGTCTGGAGCCATTGGATCCTCAGGAGAATTCAGTGCCTTCACAGGGGTGGGAGGGGAAGCCTGGGCCCTGGAGTCCATGCTGGCAGGAGCCTGATGGAGGTCATGCCAGCTGGTAGGGCCTCTGGCCTCAGGATGGGGTGGGGTTGGGTAGGGAGCCCCATCCCCTCCAGGGAGGTGTGGTGATAGCCCTCCTAGGACTGTTGTCCTCTGCATTCTGTGCAGACTGTCCCGGTCACCGCTGGGGGAGCACCTGTCTCCGACCGACCTTTCACCAGGACGGGGCTTCTGGGCTTCATCGGGCCTGTGAGTGTGTCCTGCTGCCAAACCCGGGCCAGGCTCAGAGCTGGGGAGGGGTCTGTTCGCTGTCCACAGTGCCCAGGCCCCATGACGGAATCCCATCCTGCCCAGCCATCCGTGCTGTCATGCTGGGGCTCCCTGTCCGTAGCCTTGAGTGCTTTACAGACTTGACCCTCGCTGTGTACCCACCTCTGACCTTCCCTGCACTGATGCCTGCTCTGGACGCCCCCTATCCCCACTCCAGCACACCAGGCTTAGGGCCCCTGCACCCCAGGTCACCCCACCTGTGTTTCCTGTCACTGTGGGCAGGGGGTGTGCAGGGCCTGTCTGAGTTACCTGGTCTCCGGGCTCTCAGGTCTCTGCCGCAGGCCCTGAGCCACAGGGCCTGCTGTGTGTCCTCTGCCCAACCAGCGTCCTTGCCTTCAGGATGACCTCGTCTTCGTCGTGGGCAAGCTGGACGGGCTGATGGTGGTGGGATTTCGCAGACACAACGCGGATGACGTGGTGGCCACTGCACTGGCCGTGGAGCCCATGAAGTTTGTCTACAGAGGCAGGTGATGCGCGGGTCCCCTTGCCTCACCTTTAGGTTCCTTCTCTGCTTAACCCTCGAGAGGTCCCCACAGTGGAAGGAGAGCCCGGTGCTGTGAATACGCAAAACCTAATAATACCTCTACATCGGAGAACTTCGCAAAGAACAGGACGATGTTTGCAGGAGGATGCCTGAGTCAGAGTCCTCACCATCTGCAGAGTTCACGATTCCTCGAGGGTGAGACCCAGACCAAGGCCTGGGCATGGAGGCTGGGCCAGCAGCACTCAGGAGCTGTGTGCCTGAGGGCAGAACCTCAGGGATGCAGGCCGGAATGGAGGCCTTTCCCTGAGTTACCAGGGGCCTTACTTTCCTGAGGTCGAGTCAGTTTACCTTTCCTGAATGTGTCAGGCAGGCACTTCATGGGTTCTCATCCAGAGAGCAGATAAGATGGCCCAGCCGGTTGGGGCCCCAGGTGGCTGGAAGGGCCCTGTCCAGCCTGTCCAGCTCAGGGCTGTTTGTCCTGGGGGAGGGGTTCCATTCCTGGTTGGCCCACTCAGCCACCTATTTCATTTTATTATTCTCACGGGAGTGCTTCTGTTACTCAAACAAGGATGCCTGTGAACCTGGCCAGAGCCTTCCTGTGAATACGTTGTTGTCGTTCAGTCACTCAGTTGTGTCCATCTCTTTGTGACCCCATGGGTTGCAGCACGCCAGGCTTCCCTGTCCTTCACTATTTCCCACAGTTTGCTCAAACTCATGTCCATTATACCGTAAAGAAACCATCAGGGAATTCTGCCAGTGAGGGGTCAGCATGGCTGCCGGCCCTCGTCCAGGTTGGGGTGATGGCCATGGGTGACTAACCACCTGGGGGAAGCCAGCTGGACAGGTGGAACTGGTGGGTGTGTGCATCCTAGAGCTGGGGCACAGGGCACACACAGAAATTGGAGGCACTGTTAGCATAGGTGCCCACGGAGGGGACACTGGGTAGCCCGCACAGGCTCCTGGTATGTCAGGGAGATTGCCTGGCGTGGCCAGCGATAGCTGATGACACCTGGAGGTGACGCCGGCCCAGTGGCTGACTGGGCTGTGGGGTGGATGCGTTTGTGGCTGGAGAGGCGACCTATCTGCCTTCATCATAGAGGAGCTGAGCACTGGGCGGATACTGCAGGAACTCTTGCAATGTGAGGTCAAGGCACCACAACAGAGCAGTTGTTCAGTAGGTGAATAAATGCGGGGCAGAGGCAGCCAGGGAGGGAGCCAATAAGCTGGAAAGCCAGAAGAAGAAATTGCTCCAAAAGTGAAGAAATAGAAAGACTAAAAGAAAAATTGAGAGAAAAGTGAAGTGAGTGGGGCTGGCATCCAGACAGTAACCTCGGGGGGACGGTGCATGTGTGAACCTGTGGCTGGAGGAGGCAGCCACGGGCGGGTCTCCAGCCAGGATACGCCAGACACCCCAGAAGAGGGCCCGGAGCGAGAGGATGACACGCAGTGATGTTGAAGGTTTTCAGAGGAACTCTTAGCCTAGATTTTAATATATTCACCCCAAGGTGTCACTTAATTGTGCAGTTGCAGTGAAAATGGTCTCGGGTATATAGGTTTCAGAAGTTTTATAACAAAGACTGTTTTCATGCAAACACTTTCAGGTAAGGTACTAAGAGAAATAAGATGGGTGAAAGTGAGGAAATGTTAATACTGGGTGAAGCTTGTATAAAAGAGAGAGAGTGTGTGTGTGTGTGTGTGTGTGTGTGTGTGTGTGTGTGTGTGCATGTGGGCACCTGTGCGCTCAGTGGCCAGAGGAATGAGTGAGCAGGTAGGTCCATGAGGCCCAGGGCTCCCGCGGCAGACGTGCCAGCTACTGGTCTTGTGAGGGAAAAGAATCTACTTGAGTCTAAAGGAAGAAAAAGGCAACACACAGAAAAGGTGAACATGTTGAATTCTTCAGTAAGACACAAAGTACAAGTCCACAGACGTCAGTCACAGATGTGAGCAGAGTCACGCACGCTGAGAGATTTCATCAGCTGGACTGAAAAATTATGTAATTAATAGATCTTCTGGACACACATTTTTACATGAAGAAATCATCGCATGCCTTAACATTACAATTAAGGAGAAATTTCTTTAATAGTGTGAGCCTCGTTTTTTCTCTGCACCCAGGTCCTGTCTGCTTTGTGAATGGAAACTCATTTTTCCACACTGGAGGTTTGGTTCCTTTTACATTCTGTGGACCACGTCTCCCTCCAGCCCCGCTGCAGTTTCCGTCTCATGGGGTGGAGTGTCTGCACCCGATCTTGCCGGGTGGTCATCGCTTCCCTTCCTCCCCTAGGATCGCAGTGTTCTCCGTGACAGTGCTCCATGACGACCGGATCGTGCTGGTGGCGGAGCAGCGGCCTGATGCCTCCGAGGAGGACAGCTTCCAGTGGATGAGCCGCGTGCTGCAGGTGGGCGTGGGCCCGCGGCTCCGCCGTCCCTGGGGTGTGGAGCAGGAACTGGGACCCACTGGTGCCATGTTTCCAGCAAATGTGTGCTGCAGCTGGAGGTGTTGCCCAGAGGGGTTCTGGTGTGTCCCATCTCGTGAGGCCCACACGCTGCCACTCCCTGCACATCCACATTTGGTTTCTTAAATACTAAACTAGAAGCAGCAAGTCTTTTGTGGGGCTGGGAGTGAACTTTGCCTTCAGTGAAGAGCGTAGACTACATGTGCAGTCAGGGAACGTTGTTTACTTAGCTCACTGAGTATCACTTACACGTGGAAAGAGCGGATTTGCAGGGTCCAGATTGATGAATTTTGACAGGTGTACATGCCCCAGTAACCACAGCTAAGAGCACTCACACCGTTCGGGGAACTACCAGCTGCTGTGTGTCGGGGCCTAAGCTCTGCCCCTCACCAAGGGCATCGTACAACCAAGTTTCAATGTGGGCTCCTGATCCGATTGTCTTCCTCAGTGGTGCATTCATGAGGTTCCTTGTGATATGTGTGTCAGTGGCTCATCCCTTTTTATTGCTGAGTTGTGTTTCCTTTGCTTGTTTATCCATATCTTGGTGACACTGGGTTGTCAATTTGGGGCTATTATGGATAAGGCTGCTGTGGACAGTGGTGTCTCTCCAAATCTCTGGGTGAGTTCAGTCCTGGCAGCTCTCCAGAGAGCCCCCTGGTGTCCCAACAGCTTTGGGCAGTTGTGTGGCATGTGCTCGGCCTCAGCCCCCAGGGTAAGGACACGCCTACGAAGCAGAGTAAGTCCAGCATCAGGGAGACCAGAGAGCCCGGAGTGTCAGAGGACCAGTTTTTCTACTAATACTGACAACGTTTATACTTAGTGAAGATGTTTAATGTTTCATTGGGGAATATTACTAATATACCAGTCATACAAAGAAGAGTGTAATAGCCCCCATGTGTCCACTGTCAGCCTCAATCAACACCAACCAGTCCAGGAACCATCTGTACCCCACCTGCCCTCCCAGCTTCTCCCTCAGGAGGACTTTGAAGCAAATCCCAGACTCAGAGGTTTTACCTGTAAATTTTAGTATTTATTTCTTTAAAAAAGGAGTACCAGTATCACACCTTAAAAATCAGCAATAAAATTTTATTGGGATTTGGGCTTCCCTTGTGGCTCAGCTGGTAAAGAATCTGCCTGCAATGTGGGAGACCTGGGTTTGATCCCTGGGTTGGGAAGATCCCCTGGAGAAAGGAAAGGCTACCCACTCCAGTATCCTGGCCTGGAGAATTCCATGGACTGTATAGTCCATGGAGTCGCAGAGAGTCAGACATGATTGAGCGATTTTCACTTTTATTGGGATATGATTGACATGTAACACTGTATTAGTTTCAGGTGTACAGCACAGTGATTTGATATTTGTATATATAGTGAAATAATCACAACAACATCTAGTTAACATCCATAACACAGCTACAGAAGTATTTTCTTGTGATGAGAACTTTTAGGATGTACTCTTATCAAATACACTCTCAAATACATGACCCAGCATTCACTGTGGTCCCATGCTGTACACTGCATCCCCAGGACTTGTTCAACTTATAACTGGAAGTTTCTCCCTTCTGACTCCCTTCACCCATTTCTCCTACCCCCACCCCTCACCTCTGCCAACCACCAATCTGTTCTGTCCATGAGCTCATTTTTTTTTGTTTTTAACGTCTACATGTGAGCGATCCTATGGCCTTTTCTGTCTGATTTATCTCACTTAGCACAATGCTGTCCAAGTCCCTCTGTATTGTTGCAAATGGTAAGATTTCGTTCTTCTTTATGCCTGAGTAATAATCGTGTGTGTGTGTACCACAGTTTCTTTATCCATTAATCCATTGATGGACACTTAAGAATACTGGCTGTTGTAAATAATACTGCATTGAACATAGGGGTGCATATATTTTTTCAAGTTAGTATTTTTGTTTTCTTCCAATAAATACCCCAAAATGGAATCATTGGGTAGTTCCATTTTTAATTTTCTGAAGAACCTCCATACTGATTTCCACAGTGGCTGCAGCAATTTGCTTTCCCACAAATTGTGCACAAGGGTTCCCTTTTTCCACACCTTCACCTAGTCCTGTTGTTTCTTGTCCTGTTGATAATAGCCATTCTGATGGGTGTGAGATGGTGTGTTGTGGTGGTTTTGATTTGCCTTCTCCTCGAGATTAGTGATATTTAGCATATTTTTATGTCCCTCTTGTTGTTAAGTTGCTAGGTCGAATCTGACTCTTTGCGACCCCATGGACTGCAGCACGCCAGGCTCCCCTGTCCTTCACTATCTCCAGGAGTTTGCTCCAATTCATGTCCATTGAGTGGGTGATGCTTTCTAACCATCTCATCCTCTGCCGACCCCTTTTCCTTTTGCTGTCAGTCTTTCCCAGCATCAGGGTCTTTTCCAATGAGTTGGCTCCCTGCATCAGGGGGACAAAGTATTGGAGCTGCAGCATCAGTCCTTCCAGTGAATATTCAGAAATTATTTCCTTTAGGATTGACAGGTTTGATCTCCTTGCAGTCAAGGGGATTCTCAAGAGTCTTCTCCAGCACCACAGTTAGAAAGCATCAGTTCTTCAGCGCTCAGCCTTCTTTATGGTCCAGCTCTCACATCTGTACCTAACTATTGGAAAAACTATAGCTTTGACTAGACGGACCTTTGTTGGCAAAGTGATGTCCCTGCTTTTTAATATGCTATCTAGTTTTGTCATAGCTTCTCTTCCAAGGAGCAAGCGTCTTTTAATTTAATGGGAACGACTGCAGTCACTGTTCTCAGTGATTTGGGAGCCTGAGAAAGAATCTGTCACTGTGTCCATTTTTCCCCCGTCTATTTGACATGAAGTGATGGGACCAGATGCCATGATCTTAGTTTTTTGAATATTGAGTTTTAGCCAGCTTTTTCACTCTTCTCTTTCACCCTCATTAAGAGGTTCTTTAGTTCCTCTTCATTTTCTGCCATAAGGGTGGTATCATCTGCACGTCTTGAGGTCCTGGATATTTCTCCCAGCAGTCTTGATTCCAGCTTGTGATTCATCCAGCTCCGCATTTTGCATGATGTACTCTGCATATAAGTTAAATAAGCAGGGTGACAGTATACAGCCTTGACGTACTCCTTTCCCGATTTGGAACCAGTCCATTGTTCCATGTCCAGTTCTACTCTTGCTTCTTGATCTGTACACAGGTTTCCAGGAGACAGGTAAGATGGTCTGGTTTTCCCATCTCTTTAAGAGTTTTCCACAGTTAGTTGTGATCCACACAGTCAAAAGCTTTAGCATAGTCAGTGAAGTAGAAGTAGATGTTTTCCTGAAATTCCCTTGCTTTCTCCATGATCCAACGAATGTTGGCAATTTGATCCTGGTTCCTCTGCCTTTTCTAAACCCAGCTTGCACATCTGAAAGTTCTCAGTTCATGTAGCACTGAAGCCTAGCTTGAAGGATTTTGAGCGTAACGTTATGAAATGCAAAATAAGAAATGAGCATTTAACATGAGCATGATTGTTCAGTAGTTTGTACATCTTTGGTGTTGCCTTTCTTTTGGATTGGAATGAAAGCTGACTTTTTCCAGTCTTGTGGCCACAGCTGAGTTTTCCAAATTTGCTGACAATGAGTGTAGCACTTTAACAGCATCATCTTTTAGGATTTGAAATAACTCAGCTGGAATTCCATCAGCACAGTTAGCTTTCTTTGTAGTAATACTTCCTAAGGCCCACTTGACTTCCCACTCCAGGATGTCTGGCTCTAGGTGAGTGATCACACCATCATGGTTATCTGGGTCATTAAGACTTTCTTTGCATAATTCTATGTATTCTTGCCACATCTTCTTAATCTTTCTGTTTCTGTTAGGTCCTTGCCATTTCTGTCCTTTATTGTGCCCATCCTTGCATGAAATGTTCTCTTGATCACTCCAATTTTCCTGAGATCTCTCATCCTCCCCATTCTGTTGTTCTCCTCTATTTCTTTGCATTGTTAATTTTAGAAGGCCTTCTTACCTCTCTTTGCTATTCTCTGGAACTCTGCATTCAGTTGGTTATATCTTTCCCTTTCTCCCTTGCCTTTTACTTCATTCCTCAGCTATTTGTAAAGCCTCCTCAGACAACCATTTTGCCTTTTTGCATTTATTTTTCTTAGGGATGGTTTTGATCACTGCCTCCTGTACAATGTCACAAACCTCCATCCATAGTTCTTCAGATACTCAGTCTTTAACATCTGATCCCTTGAATCTATTTGTCACCTCCACTGTACAATCATAAGGGATTTGATTTAGGTCATACCTGAATGGTCTAGTGGTTTTCTCTGCTTTCTTCAATTTAAGCCTAAATTTTGCAATAAGGAGTTCATGATCTGAAGCACGGTCAGCTTCAGGTGTTTTTTTAACTTGACTATATAGAGCTTCTCCATCTTCAGCTACTAAGAATATAATCAGTCTGATTTTGGTATTGACTATTTGTTGATGTCCATGTGTAGAGTCATCTCTTGTGTTATTGGAAGAGGTGTTTGCTATGATCAGTGTGTTCTCTTGACAAAACTCTGTTAGCCTTTGCCGTGCTTCATCTTGTACTCCAATGCTAAACTTGCCTGTTACTCCAGGTATCTCGTGACTTCCTACTTTTGCATTCCAGTCCCCTGTGATGAAAAGGACATCTTTTTTGGTGTTAGTGTTAGAAGGTCTTAGTGTTAGTGTTAGAAGCATAGTGTTCTATGCTGAACATAGAACTGTTCAGCTTCAGCTTTTTTGGCATTAGTGGTTGGGTCATAGACTAGGATTACTGTAATGTTGAATGGTTTGCCTTGGAAATGAACTGAGATCATTCTGTCATTTCTGAAGTTGCACCCAAGAACTGCATTTCAGACTCTTTGGTTGACCATGAGGGCTACTCCATTTCTTCTAAGGGATTCTTGCCCAGTAGTAGATATAATGGTCATCTGAATTAAATTCACCCTTTCCCATCCATTTTAGATCACTGATGGCTAAAATGTCAATGTTCACTCTTGCCATCTCCTGCTGACTGTGTCTGATTTACCTTGATTCATGGACCTAACATCCCAGGTTCTTATGCAGTATTGTTCTTTACAGCATCAAACTTTACTTTCACCACCAAACATGTCCGTAACTAAGTGGCATTTACACTTTGTCCCAGCCTCTTTATTCTTTCTAGAGCTATTTCTCTGCTCTTCTGCTGTAGCATAGTGGATACCTTCTGACCTGAGGACTCATCTTCCAGTATCATATCTTTTTGGCTTTTCACTCACATAAGATTATTGGCGTGTTTTGCCATTCTCTCCTCCTGTGGACCACATTTTCTCAGAACTCTTCACTCTGACCCATCTGTCTTGGGTGACCCTGCATGGCACGGCTCATAGCTTCATTGAGTTATGCAAGCTCCTTCGCCACAACAAGACAGTGATCCATGAGGAGATATGTACCTCTCGGCCATCTGTGTGTCTTTTTCTTTTTTTTAAGATTTTTTTTTTTTCATTTTTTGGCTATGCAGAGTCTGCTGTGCGCATAGGCTTTCTCTAGTTTCACTGAGCAGGGGCTGCTCTACTGTTGCAGAACAGAGGCTCTAGTGTACAGGCTTCAGGAGTTGGAGCTTGCAGGCTCTAGAGAGCGGGCTTAATAGTTGTGATGCATGGCCATAGTTGCCTCGTGACGTGTGAGAGCTTCTTGGACCAGGGATCGAACTCATATCTCTTGGCTTGGTAGGCAGAGCCTTACCCACTAGAGCACCAGGGAGTCCCTTATGTCCTCTGGAAAAATGTGTGTTCAGGTCCTCTGCCCATTTTTTAATTGTATTATTATTATTATTATTCTCCACTGTTGAGTTGTATGAGTTCCTTCTATATTTTGGATTTTAATCCTTATCAGATGTATTTTTACAGATCTCTTCTCCCATTCGATAGGTTCCTCTTGTTTTGTTGATGGTTTCCTTTCCCGTGCAGAAGCCTTTTAGCTTGACATGAATCTACCTGTTTATTTTTGCTCTTGTTGCCTTTGCTTTTGGTGTCAAATCCAAAAAACCATCACCAAGACTAACATCAAGGTTACTGTAGCCTATGTTTTATTCTAGTATTATCATTTCAGGTCTTATATTCAAGTCCTTAGTCTGCTTTGAGTTAGTTTTGTGTGGGGCATCCAGTTTTTCCAGTGCCATTTATTGAAGGCACGCTCTCTTCCTGCTGTCTGGCCTCATCTCCTTTGTGGTAAAGCAGTAACTGTGTGAGTGTGAGATTACTGCTGGGCTCCCTTCTGCTCCATTGATCCATGTTTTTTGTGCCAAGTCCATACTGCTTTGATTACTGCAGCTTTATGATGTTTGAAGTCAGGGAGCATGATACCTCTTGGCTTTGTACTTCTCTCTTAAGACTGCTTTGGCAACCCAGGGTCTCGTGTTTCTCTGCAAGTGTTAGGAGTGTTTATTCTAGTTTTGTGAAGAATGTCATGGATATTTTTATAGCGATTGCATTAAATTTGCAGATGACTTTGGGGTAGTATGTATGGACTTTTTAACAATACTAATTCTTCCAATTCATAAACTCAGAATGTATTTACATTTAGTTGTGGTTTTCTCAGTTTCTTTCATCAGTCCCTCACAGTTTTAAGTATACATGTGTCCCTCATCTCCTTGGTTAAATTTATTCCTGAGCATTTTAGTTCTTTCTGCTGTAATTAAATATCTAGTCACTATTCAGATTTCCCAAATTACCTAATGTTCAATATGTTTGTTAAACTTAGGATCAAAATAAGGTAAAAACTGCACTTGGTTGGCCCAGGTTTTTAAGTCTTCTTTAATCTGCAGACTCTTCCTTGTTTTATTTTTCCTGCAGTTTGTTTCTTGACAGGTTAGCCCAGTTCATCTCCCAGTCTGGGCTCTGACGGTGCCTCGTGGTCCCGTCTCCGTACTCCTCTGTCCACTGTGTCACTGGGTAGATCTTGAGGCCTAGTCAGACTGGGACTTGATTTGCTATCCAGGGGCCTCTTGGGAGGTAGCAGGTCTGTCCAGTGGCTTGGTAGGGCTTCAAGGGAGGGGAGGCATTTCAATTCAGTCATTTCTTGCTCATTGGTAATGCAGCTGCCTTGAAAGTGTCTTCTACAGAGAGTGCTGTGTCCTCTGAAGTCACCAGGGGACCTGGAGGGAAGGTTGTGCAGGAAAGTGAGATCCAGGGTTGATTTCCGGATCCTGCACTGGCCTCATGGAATAGCTCTGGTTTTTGTCTCCCTGTGAACTAGTGGTTGCAGGAACTATATTTATATGTCAGTGGGAGCCTCTCTGGATTGGCTCCTGAGTCCTCTTGACACAGCTCTGGGTTCTGAGGGGTCACATGGAGAACAGGAAGCTGGATGCCAGAGAGCGGGGGGCATCTCATGTCCCAGACCCAGCACGACTGGGACCCACGGGGCCCTGCTGCCTCCAAGAAGTGGACTTGGGACCACAGTCTGGGCAGTGGACAGAGTAGGAAACAGAGCAGATCCTCTGCCTGTAAGATCACCCACACCGTGAGTTTATGCTGCTGGTTCCAGCTCAGGTTTAAGGCCTCGGAGTTTTCCTTGACTCTCCGACCTTTCTCCATAATGTAAGGTTGCAAAGATGATGACTCCAGCAGAAGTAATCATGTCCTGACGCCACGCTGCACACACTCCAGTCTCCATGTAACCTCTCAAGTGTGAGGTTTTGAGCACAGCTTAGGATGTTTTTTCAGTTCTTTTTGCCAATAGGGTGTATCCCTCTGGGATGGAATCAGTCAGATTGCTGTGTTTAAAGTCACTGTAAGCAGATTCTGTCTGAGGGGTGTGCTAACCTGACCCGCTTCGATCGAGTTCATTTGTCCTACTTTACTGACAGTTGTTAGGGGTTGGGTTTTGAGTTTTAAGTTTTTTGGACATAAAATATTTACATG
The DNA here is from genome assembly GCF_014754425.2 of Oryx dammah. NCBI lineage: Eukaryota > Metazoa > Chordata > Mammalia > Artiodactyla > Bovidae > Oryx > Oryx dammah. The sequence continues at coordinate 11,083,157 of NW_024070186.1, read as the reverse complement.
GTTCCAACTCTGACAGGAGCCTGGCTTCTGTCCTCTGTCCAGACTTCTCCCACAGGAAGTCAGTGTCTGCTTTGGTGGCTCTTTCTAATGTGAGCAGTTACAGATTTGTGCTGGAGTGTGCATGTGCACACGTGTGTGTAAATGGTAGGAAATGCACACTTGTCTCGCCGTGTTTCTCTTAAGGTCCCAGAGGTCACAGTCTGCTTGACCTTTGGGCTTGGGTGTTCTGGCCCTCCTGCGGCTCCCAGCCTGGAGCTGGTCGCAAGTGCTCACGCGCAGGCCCCTGTGTCATGCTCCCTCCAGGCCATCGACAGCATCCACCAGGTGGGCGTATACTGCCTGGCCCTGGTTCCTGCCAACACCCTGCCCAAGGCTCCTCTCGGTGGGATTCACGTTTCTGAGGCCAAGCAGCGCTTCCTGGAGGGGATGCTGCACCCGTGCAACGTGCTGATGTGCCCTCACGCGTGTGTTACCAACCTCCCCAAGCCTCGGCAGAAACAGCCAGGTTAGTACGCGCCACAGCACGCCCGCTGCGTCTGTAGACAGCGGCAGCCACGCCTGTGTTTAAGGGCGCACCCTGTTGAACCCTCTGTCTCTGGGGTTGGAGCTGAGAGCCAGAGTGAGCAGCACAGCAGGCCAGTCCCCGCCCCCTGCCCCCTGGAAGGAGCACATCCCCACCCCCACAGTGTGGGGGCCCCACCTGGCACTGGATGCAGCCTGGCATCCGGGCTGTGGAAGCTGCACGGTGGCCCCAGGGGCACGAATGATGTCCCAGAGCAGACCGGGAGCTTGGAATCTGAAGAGCCGTGGGGCAGCCACCACAGCCAGCCATGAGGCCAAGGGCGCTGTGCATGCTGCTGCTCAGCAGTGTGATCTGCCACAGCAGCCAGGCAGTACCTGGGAAGCCCAGCAAATGGTCAGCTTCCCTTCCCTGGTGGAACTGTGATGTGTGTTCCATTCCTTTGGTGATGTAAGTCTTAAGTAAATGCTAATAACTTTTGTTGATTATTAAATACATAAAATACCATTAAGTGAAGCACATTTAATCAGTAAAACAGTGAAATGTAATACGAGTTTAGCTGTGGCTAAGGTTGGGATATTTGCCTCGTGCTGAATGTGTTTATCGGGTTCACTTCTGAGAGCGAGGTTCTCTCCGTCACTCAGCACGGCCCTTCTCCCTGGTTCCTGACCCCGTATTGTAGTAAAGAGTGAGTTGCCTGCCCATTCAGAAGGTTACCTGGCAGAGTCAGCGCTCCTCACTCAGGTCCCCTCGTGTTCCAGAGGTTGGGCCTGCCTCCATGATCGTTGGGAACCTGGTCGCCGGGAAGAGAATCGCTCAGGCCTCAGGGAGGGAGCTCTCACACCTGGAGGACAGCGAGCAGGCAAGGAAGGTAAGGGGGTGGAGTGAGGGGCGAAGAGGCGCCTGGGAAGCTGCCAGGCCTGACCCTCCCCACCCAGAGGTGGGGGGCCAAAGAGGCGCCTGGGAAGCCAGCAACCTGACCCTCCTCAACCCAGGGGTGGGGTGAGGGGTGAAGAGGCACCCGGGAAGCCAGTGGCCTGACCCTTCCCAACCCAGGGGTGGGGTGGGGGGGTGAAGAGGCACCTGGGAAGCCACCAGGCCTGACCCTCCCCAACCCAGGAGTGGGGTGGGGGGGTGAAGAGGTGCCCAGGAAGCCACCAGGCCTGACCCCTCCCTGCCCGTGCTGCAGTTCCTGTTCCTGCCTGACGTGCTACAGTGGCGGGCCCACACCACCCCTGAACACCCGCTGTTCCTGCTGCTCAACGCCAAGGTGAGGCGGGCACTGCTGCGGTGGGCCATGCCGCCCGTGGCGCGAGGGGCCATAGTCACGCTCCAGCCATGTGTTCAGGTCTCACCGGAGGACAGCGCTCCTTGACCTCCAGGCTCCCCGCTGGTGTCACGTTTGTTAGTCGCTCAGTCATGTCCGACTCTCTGTGACCCCATGGACTGTAGCCAGCTAGGCTCCTCTGTCCATGGCATTGTCCCAGCAAGAATACTAGAGTGGGTTGCCATTTCCTTGTCCAGGGATCTTCCTGACTCAGAGATTGAACCCAGGTCTCCTGCGTTGCAGGCAGACTCTTTACCATCTGAGCCACCAGGATCGTCCAGGTGGTGTCATTCTCTCCATGAAAACTTCAGCTTCCACACCGGCCACAGTCACATTTCTGTGGATTTGTATTTAACAGGGAAATTCTCATTACCTTGTATTTTGATTATGAAGAGTGTGCTTGTAAATGGGGCTTCCCTGGTGGCTCAGATGGTAAAGAATCTGCCTGCAATGCAGGAGACCCGGTTTCTATCCCTAGGTCTGGAAAATCTCCTGGAGAAGGGAATGGCTACCCACTTCAGTATTCTTGCCTGGAGAATACCATGAACAGAGGATCCTGGAGGGCTTCAGCCCATGGGGTTGCAAAGAGTTGGACACAACTGAGTGACTGACACTTTCACTTTTCACTTTCATGCATGTAAATTCTCCTAAGTAAACTAAAAACAAATGTTTATTTTGTAAAAAGTACTTTAGACCTTCTTCCTTTGTAGCTATAACACAACAAATACGGCTTACAGCCCTAATCCTAGTAACTTTCAGTGGGTGTTACATGGTACCAGGAGCTTCTCAGGTATAAAGGAGAAACTGTAAGTTATGGCCAGTAGACAAACTATGAAAACAGAGTAACCACAACCACTCTGCATGACTCACTGTTAGATGCGTCCCAGCCTGGGAGGACACGTGTACCCTGACATCTTAGCAGCACCAGCCTGGTTCTCAGTGGCTTGCTCTTGGCCACTGTTTCTTCATTCAAAAAATATTGATCAATACCTGCTACATATACAATGTTAAATAAGATTTTTTTAAAAAGGCCCCTGTTCCCCAGTTGCTGAAGCAAGTCTTCCTGCTACAAAACCAGTGCTCAGGAGAGGTGCTGTCTTCCTGCAGACCTGGACAGTGTACTGGAGACGTTTGTTTATGACAGATTGAATTCCGAAGCCAATAAGTAGCATTGACCAAGATAAAGTCAGCTTGCAGGAGAACCTTAAGATGGGTGCAGCCGGAGCGCTAAGGCAGGCGAGGCTGGGCGCTGGGTTTACCCTCGGTGTGTGCTGGGGCTCTGGACGTGAGCATGAGGGTGTGATGGGGTCCACAATTCTGGGTGATTCCTGTGGGTTGTGAGAGGGTGAGGATGGGAGCGGGGGGGCCAGGGCCATGGTCCAGGCACAAGTTAGCCATTCAGAGAGGACAGGGGCTGTGGATGAGTGTGAGGTGTGGTTGGAGGCAAGCTTGTGGGACATGAGGGTGGCCTAGGTGCAGGCCAGGTGTCTGTGCAGATGGGGTGTTTCCCAGGGAGGCGGGACCACCGGTGGAAGTGTGCAGAGATGCTACCAGGCCTAGGGTCAGCCAGCAGTGCTCACGATTATCTTTATAGCTAAGAGCTTGGGAGGGCCCTTCAGATCCTTTCCAAAACCTTGTAGATTTTTATGTTTCTTCTGGTTTGTCAGCCTCCTCAGGTTTGAATTGTCCTTAGAACCTGAGCATGTACTGGCCTTTGACCTAGGAGGAAGCCTGTGCCTCTGCAAGTGCTATCCCTGGCATGAGGTGGCCCCTGGCCTTGGGGACTGGCAGAGCTCTGGGCCTTTGGGTTCCAGCGTGTGCCCAGCTCTGAACCTCAGCTTGAGTGTGAGGAGTGCGTCTGACCCACCGTGCAAAGCCCCCAGGCCTGCATGGTGGGGCCCCAGCTGAGGAGTGGTGAGAGTTTAGATGCCCCACCGGGCCGTCCTGGAGGATGGTGATGGTTAGTTAAGCTCAGTGGCTCTGTGATTCTCTTAAGGACCGAGAGCGTGAGCTCAGACAGGTCGGCATGGGGAGGGAGGGCTAGATTGTGCTGGTCCCAGCCCAGCTGTCCTCTGCAGAGACCGGGTGTGGGGCAGCCCTGCTAACCACTCACCCTCCCAGGCTCCCTGAAAGACCAGCCTGTGTGACCCAGGGCTTGGAGCTGGGGGGTGGGGCGACTGAGCTGGTATCAGGGTTCACTTCAGGGATATTTGTTTACTGCTTACTATTTACTTATGTGTGTTGATGTCCAGGAAAAGGGTTCCTTCTAGGAGGAAGAGGATAGAATTGGAGGTGTATGTGGAGTGGCGATGATTTATTTTATAAGAGAGACATTGAAACAATGTGGCAGAATACTAGGTAATGAAAAACTGGATGGCTGCTCGTCACATTATTCTTTACAGTATTTTTATATATAAAATATTTTATCATAACGGCTGAAAGAGCTTTTTCACTCACCAAGTCGACCTGTGGTGGACGAGCAGTCTCTGAGGAGGCACAGAAGCCAAGGAGACAGCAGGCAGGGCTGGGGTGGCACCTGTCCTGGCTCCTGGCCACAGGGTCTCAGAAGGAGGCTGTGCGTGGAGTGTCCAGAGTTCCCCACCCCCACGCCCCAGCTCAGCATGCCCATGATTGCTTTCCTAGGGCACAGTCACCAGCACCGCAACCTGCGTCCAGCTCCACAAAAGGGCCGAGCGCGTGGCCGCTGTTCTGATGGAGAAGGCGAGGCTGAGTGCCGGGGCCCACGTGGCCCTGGTCTACCCTCCAGGTAAGACCCGTGGGCCCCGCCCCGCTGCGCCCCGACCCTCGCCCACCCTCTGTCCACGTCTGTACCCTGTGAGCGCCCGCAGCGAGCTGTGAGTCCACCCCTGCCCGTCTCAGTGCAGCCTGCCTTCCTCTTGCTCTTCTCACCAAGCTGTTCTTTCCCTCCCAACCCCCACCCTGTTTTATTACCAGTAACAAAGCAACCAGGTCAAGTGATGGATCTTTGCCTTTCCTGACCCAACCACCTGTTCCACTCTCCTGAAGTAGTCTCTGTCCTGACCTCCATGGTCATCGTTCTTCCCATTTCTTTATAGTTTGACCACCCCAGTGAGCAGCTCCTGGAACCTGCAGGCTACCCTCTTTCCATCTCTCCCTGGGTCCTGAGCATCCCTGCTGTCTGGAGTGGCTTGTGTATGTTGGGTGGCTGCTCCTGGGCTTCCACGAGGAACCCCACATCAGACTTACTCCCCACATCAGACTTACTCCCCTCGCAAGACTCTGAATGTCCTCAGGTGCTTCCTCCTTTTGTAGAATTAGCACATTAGCTCCTATCGATGACCTTGTCCCACCTGCATTAACTCCTTAGGGGTCACTAAACGGTGATGTAGTTAACTCTGACCAGCCATAAAACTAAACAGACACTTCCCCTGATTAGGATCTGGTCACCCAGTGGTAGAATTTGCTGTGAAAGGCGGGATGCTGTGTCTTTGCTGCTGTCAGTGAAATGAGCTCTGTGCCCTGTCGCACTCCCATGGGAGCTGCTCCTGGGCCCTTGGGTGTGACCTCCCATCCTGACCTTGCCTCTTGCATCTGCTGGAACCAGGTGCCTGGCCAGTCCTCCATGGAGCCTGGTGTTGGCAGTACCAGTCTGGGCACTGGGAGCTCATCCTTCCTGGGCTGGCCACTGTCCCATTAACCCCTTCTGTGATCAGAGTTCCAATTTGAAAATGAGAGTCATAGCTTCTCTCAGAGGTAGTGCCTCCTGAGTTCATGCTGTCCCACTCGTTCAGACTCAGGATTATAGGTTTTCACTGAACCTTGTCTCCATGATTCTCTGTCTCCTTTTGCACCGAGGGTCAGGCTGGGAGTCTGTAGAACTCACATGTGCCCGGACCACTCACGTGCTTCATCCTGTGCCACATGCAGGACCCCCAATAATGGCCGTCATACATGACTGCCCCCCAACCCCATGTGAGTTTTCGCACAGGCTTCCTCCACCCACTTTCCCTGTAGCTGTGCTGTCTCACGGGGTGGTGGTTGGTGGGGGCAGAGTGGAAACGGCGAAGCTGGCCTCTCCTCCCCCGCACTCCACCAGGTCTGTGTTCAGAGCCCTCCAGCCATGCACATGTCCGTCTTTCTGTTCCAGTGGTACTGTTGCATTGTCCCTGACTAGTTTCTCAGGAAGGTTCATGGGGACAGTGTCCCCTGAGCTCTGGCCTGTTGGTGACAGTCTGTACACTTTGTGGCGATAGTCGTCCCTGCTGGGGCCTCAAACGGGTCCATTTTCTCCCGGCCTTAAGCATCGGGTTGGACTATGATCTAGTTTTCTTCCTCTGTGACTCACTTGCACTTTTGCTCTCAGTGGTAGAAGGACATTTTCCCTTCTTAAAGTCCTCCATGTGGTTGTGACATTGTTACAGGTCAGCGTTCCCACATGAAAGGCAACTGTGCTCACCACTCTCCCTCCAGGCAGGGCCACACAATATGTAAAGTGCCTGTGAATACCAAGCTGCAAGCCTGCCTTCTAACCTCAGGGCGTTTTCTAGACTCGCAGTCTTCTCTCCGCCTTTGCTTGGATTTTCTTGGCGTTCACTCTCCCTGGTGCTCCCATCACCTCGTGTTAGCTCTTCTCTGTCATTTCCCACGACCTCTGTGTCCCTTGTCTTGTTTGCTCTTGGGCTCCTTCTAGTTTCATCTCCGTTTCTGAATTGTTTTTTAAAATAACTTCTAGTTCTTTCCTCATTTGTTTAATTCTCATTTCGGTCATTCTCTTATATCTTGTATCATTCTTTTAATATATTGCATCTTAGCACATGTTGAAAGGGCTGCAGTTCTTATCTGCTGTCTTTTTCTGGACAGATGATGATCGACCTCTGGTTCTTTTTCTTGTACTTTGTGTGGGACTTGGCCACCGTCAGGGAGCCTCCCTTCTCTTGTCACCTTCTCTGCCCCGCCGTGGGTCATCCCAAGCTGGGCTGGCTTGCTGGTCCCAAGTCCTCAGCTGCTCTCTGATCAGACCCCCAGGGGTGGGGATGAGACAACCTCCTCTGGGACCTCCTTGACCAGGATGGCCGTGCCCTTGAGGCTCCAGGTCCTCCCGCACTCCCTCCTGCCCCGCCTGCCTCACGCAGCCCGGCACCCTGTCCTTGCGGCAACTCTGCTCCGCCTGCTGGGTGCTGCCCTGGCTCTCCTGCTCCTCCGCCCTGCCCTTTCCCTCCTCGTCTCGGGGCTTCAGTCCTGGCAGTTTCTCTCCTGTGTCTGGCACCCAGGTGAGGGGCCCTTGGAAGACCCTGCACTTTAAGTGGCAGCCTGTCCTTCAAGTGCTTCCGCAGGGCTACAGGTGATGATCACCAGCCTCCCCTCCCCTACCCTCCCCACTTTGTGTTTGTTATTGTGTCACCTGGAAGCTTGTTGGTTCTAGCTCAGGAGTTTTACTAGGAAATGCCTGGGTCTGGGTCCTCTCTCACTTTCTTACCCACTTAATCCTCATCTCAGGAAAATGTTCTTTCTCATTACTGCCTTTTCTTATCTGTTTCCTGCTTCTGGAATGCCTGAAGTCCTGTTTTGGGGGCTGTTCTCTGAGACTCAGGTCTCCTGCGTGACGGCTTCCTTCGCATGTCCATGGTGCCACTCCTGGGAACCCAGCCCTGCAGTGCCATCTCCCTTCAGCGTGTCTGGTGGGACATGGCTTGTGCTGGGCACTTTCTCTGTGCTGGTACAGTCCCAGGGCTGCTGTGGAGCACTCCCTGCACAGAGCCTGGCGAGTTTCTTGACATGGATGCTAGGTGACATGGACGCTCCAGGACTGTCACTGGCATCACAGTCACTCCCGCTCGTTCCAGCCAGTTCCAGGAATGTGAGGTCATTTTTGTCCAGAACTGATCGCAGTTCCCATTCTTTTCTTATCCTTGGACTCAGTGCAGGGCACGCACCACTGACTGAGAGGAGCCCTGGGGACACACTGACAGGCTGGGGGAGAGGGTGAGTGGACATGCTGAAGTGATAGGAAGAAAGACAGATGGGGGCCTGATGCTCTTCTCTGCTTTGGGGCATTTTTGACACTATGCATAAAAAGTGATAGTGCATGGTGAAGGTCTGAATGTACATTTTAAAAACTTCATTGCAAGAGGAGAGTATAATTGACAGCTGGAGGGCAGACCACACCCTGCTCAAGGTGGGAGGGGGCAGGTGTTTGCAGGTGCACATAGGACCTGGTGTGCATCTCCTGTGAGGGGTGTGTGACCCTGCAGGAGCTGCAGGGAGTGGGGTGCAGGCAGGGGATAGCGAGAGCTGTATGAGCTCGAGGGTTCGAGCTGCTGGCAGTGCTTGCTGTGTGGCACGTTGGGCACAGGGGCCGTGCTGGTATGAGGATGCTCGCACGTGTCAGGCTGCCTGTCAGCTCATCTGTCCCCTGAGCTGCCCACAGGCACAGTGAGGATGGCTGGTCCCTGGTGGAGGAGCTTGGGCCGTGACAGTGACCACACCGAGCGCTCCTGGCCCTGATGGAGCATCAGGGACTTGTAGTGTGGTGAAACCCACTAGCTGGGTCAAACATTGCGTATTTATTTTGACTCTGGAATCAGAACAGCCTGAGCCTGATGTCTTGTAGCCAAGTGATGCCAGGCAGGGCCTTGTCTTAGTTGAGGGCAGTGTCTTCAGGGCCTCTAGGGTGTGGGTGCAGATGGTCTTAAGTCTGAATGAGGTCAAAATGGGAAAGCTGGGTTTTAAGTGTGGTTCGGTTCCCCCTGGTTTTAATTGTGGAGAATTTTCAATACACAGACGAGTTGAAGGAGCCATGAGTAGTCCCACGTTGCGTTGAGAGATTGAGAGCAGGGCAGGGACATCCTGGCCCCTCGCCAAGATGTGAGCCTCACCAGGGACGGACTGGCCCCCATGTTAGGGTGGAGATGCAAGGAGGAGGTGTGGCGTTTCTGGGTGGGCAGCTTACCTTCAGAGTGTCCTGCCAGCCTCGCCCACCCACCTACAGACTGCCCTGGAGGGCAGAACACGCTGCTCCACGAGGTCTGGGCTTCCCATCCACCATAGGCTCCTCTGGGCCATGGCTGCACCCCACCCACCTCCTTGTCTCCCTGGGTCTGGGCCAGGGGCAACCTGTCCCTCCCTATAGCGCTGTTTGGGGTGCACACTGTGGTGCGAGAGGGTGGTTTAGGTCACACACGGTAGGTGGACCCACAGCCTGGACATTTGGGGCTGCCTTTGATCATGTCTCTCCAGGGGTGGACCTCATTGCTGCCTTCTACGGCTGCCTGTACTGCGGCTGCGTGCCCGTCACCGTGCGGCCCCCACACCCCCAGAACCTTGCCACCACACTTCCTACCGTCAAGATGATTGTGGAGGTAGGTGGGCGCCGCAGCCTGAGCGTGGTGGGCCTGAGCGCGGTTTGCTCCCGGACGCTGTCTCAGGTGTGCCCTCAACCCTGTCCCTGCAGGTCAGCAAGTCTGCGTGCGTGCTCACCACGCAGGTCATCATGCGGCTGCTCAGGTCCAAAGAAGCAGCAGCCACTGTGGACGCCAGGACCTGGCCGACCATTCTGGACACAGGTGTGTGTGTGCTGTGCCTAGGATCAGCCCTCTCCTTGTGTTGTAGGGATTGCATTGTCACCACCCAAATACTGAAGTTGGGTGAAGGAGCTTGAGTAGGTGGTGAGAAGAGCCTGGCCAGTGGGGCACCGGCAGCCCATCTGGCCCCTCGAGCCTAAAGTGGGTGCCCAGAGCAGAGGGTGGCCAGTGGAGACCAGAGGTCCTTCCGAGGCCATGCGCCTGCAGACAGACGCCTCCTACTGCACTCAGCACCCACGCAGCAGTGGGCAGTTGTGGGGACCAAACAGCTCCCACAGCGCAGACCCCTCCTGGGTCCCCAGGAGAGTCACACGGGCCCTCTGCCTGGGCCTGTTGGGTCAGCCTGAGGGCTGAGAGGGTCCCAGCCCCTCTCCATCAGGACACCCCAGACCAGCTGCTCTCTGCAGGCTCTGTGGGGAATTCAGGGTACAAGGCCACACAGGTGCCCACTGGCGAACAGACACTGTCCCTCCTTCCCCGTTGCTCCCCATCACACCTTACCCACCAGGGCACTGCCCACGAGAGGAGTTTTAGGACCGTGTGTCCGTGACCACCTGCTTGATACCACTGCAGGCACTGGGAGCTGGCCCAGGCAGCTGGTGGCAGGGGGGCCGGGGTGGGCTCGGGGCAAACAGGCTCGAAGGCATCCTGTTGCCTCACTCGCTCCCTGCCCTGCCTCACCTGTGCCCACCTGTGTGCAGTCAGCGCTGTGCCCTGCGGTCCTGAGGGGTGTGATGAAGTTGGGTGAGGGAGCTTGACTCAACTTCTCAGTGCTCGCTGTGCGCAGAAATGGCAACGAGCCTGGCTCATGACAGGCTCTGGGACCCAGCCTAGTCTCTGCTCCTCCGAGCTTCCGGGGGCTCTCGTGGCCTGCCTTCCCCGGTCCGTGTCCGCCACGCCGTCAGCCGCCACACGCTCAGTGCGGTTAGCGAGGGTCCTCTCCACGTGCCTTCCCATGTGCACATGCAGCCTGACCTCTGCTCTGAGCGCCTTGCTCCCCAGGTGCAGTCCTGTCTCCCCTTTCCCTGCGAGCACTGAAGTGGCATCCACACCACCTGTGTCTCCTGGTCCACAGATGACATACCCAAGAAGAAGGTGGCCAGCATCTTCAGGCCCCCGTCCCCAGATGTGCTTGCGTACTTGGACTTCAGCGTGTCAACGACAGGGATCCTGGCGGGTGTGAAGGTGGGTCCTCTGGCTGGAGCCCCCGTCCGCCTCGTCCCTGACACGGAGAGTGCTGATGTGGGTCTGTGAAGGCCCTGCTTCCTCCCAGAGCTGGAAGCAGCAGTTTTGCTCTTTAAAGCTTGTGTGAAATATCAATAAACCCCCAAATTAGGTTAGCCTGAAGAGTAATACACGTCTTGATGTTTTATGATGATATCTAAACTTTCTGATTCACGACTCTGGCCTCAACAACCAGGTGGCTTGGATGAGTCTGTCACCGAAAGCTCTGTTAAAATTCTTTATTGCCCTGAAGTCTCGCCTAGAAGGTTTTTAGTGTGCATTCCTGGGGTTTTTTGGTGTATGTGGGCTTTTACTCCTTCAGATGTCGCATGCGGCCACCAGCGCCCTGTGCCGCTCCATCAAGCTGCAGTGTGAGCTGTACCCCTCCAGGCAGATCGCCATCTGCCTCGACCCCTACTGCGGCCTCGGCTTCGCCCTCTGGTGTCTGTGCAGGTGAGTGGAGGGTGGGTGTGCAAGTGAGTGGAGGGTGCGTGTCAGGTGAGTAGAGGGTGGGAGTCAGGTGAGTGGAGGGTGGAGGT
>NW_024070186.1:11029787-11071975 GCF_014754425.2 Oryx dammah | reverse complement strand
TGGGTGTGCAAGTGAGTGGAGGGTGGGTGTCAGGTGAGGGGAGGGTGGAGGTGAAGGTGAGTGGAGGGTGAGTGTACAGGGGGGTGCACCGTGGGTGTGCAGGCACAGCTCCACCCACTCCTCCTTACCACCTGCTAACTGAATTGCTTCTCTAAAGTCCCACCCCCCACCATCTCTAAGATACGTTGTTAAGGGTCCAGGAAGCAGAGGATACACTTGTGAGTGGCTGGTGTGTGTGAGTGTGCTAGTGGCTGGAGTGTGGGTTGAAATTGAGTTAAAGGGTAGAAGTACATTTTTATTAAATGCACACTCTGTGTTACTGTCAATTCCATCCAGGACAGGGAAGTAGGGACCCATCTTCATGAGTAGAACCTAGCCCTGCCCGCAGCGGGTCTCTCACAGTGACCTTGGGTCCTTGAATGCGGATGGGCGGACCTGCGTCCCACATTTTCCACCAAAACCCTGACTTGACCAGAGCAGGAGGGGCGGACTCTGCCTGGAAGGGCAGATCTTTGAGGGGTGAGGTGTAGTGCTGACCCCTCCCTGTCGCTGTCGCAGCGTCTACTCTGGACACCAGTCGGTGCTGGTACCCCCGCCGGAGCTGGAGACCAACGTGTCCCTGTGGCTATGGGCCGTCAGCCAGTACAAGGCGCGCGTCACCTTCTGCTCCTACTCGGTGATGGAGATGTGTGCCCGGGGCCTGGGTGCGCAGACGGCGGCGCTCAGAGTGAGTGCGGGAGGGCCTGGAGAGACCCCAGGGACAGTTCAGGTGGGAAGAGGGGGCTGGAAACAAAATCCTCGGGGCCCTGCCCCCTGCACACCCACACACACACACATCCACCCCCAACCTGTGGAGCACCTCGCACCGGCCCCTCACTTCTGGGAACAGATGAGGGGTGGGTCCGACCCTGGCTCTGAGCGTACCGAGGGATCTCTGAGGCCTCATGATCCCCAGGGCCTGGGGTTGGAGGGTAGCGGTGGAGGATGCGTATGGGGGCGCAGAGGCACTGAACCCAGGGGGTGGGGCTCCGTGCGGTTTGGCCCTTGCGCGCAGACGCAGGCGTGGCATGCACGCTCCTCCCGCAGATGAAGGGCGTGAACCTGTCGTGTGTGCGCACCTGCATGGTGGTGGCTGAGGAGCGGCCCAGAATCGCGCTCACACAGTCCTTCTCCAAGCTATTTAGAGACCTGGGCCTGCCCGCGCGCGCCGTGAGCACCACGTTCGGCTGCAGGGTCAACGTGGCCATCTGCCTCCAGGTAAGGCGGCAGGGCTCCCTCTGGGCGCCTGTGCACATCCTGCGCTGCCCCGTCCTTTGGTCCCTTCTGGCTCCAGCCTTTTGCATTTTCCAAATATGGCTTTGAGAACTGAGCATTTTCGTTTAAGAGATTCTGTTCTTGATGAACAAAGGCTTATTTGGAAAAAGCACCAGTTGGTTTTGAACAGTGACAATTACCAAGAGGAATTTATAAGCTAGATACAGTATGCAGCTAATATTTTAAAGCAAGATTAAGTTTATTGTTTTGTAAGATATCTGGCAATTAAATGGAAACATTAATGAGTGTGATCATTTATACTGCCCTAAATTCATTCTTGAATCACTGAGGTATTTTACTTTTTGAAAGGAAACAAAGTTTCAGAACAGCTCACTGCAGCAGTGTTCTTCTGCTTCTTCAGGGGACTGGGGCTCTTTTCCAGGTTTCTGGCTGGTATCTCAATCCCACTTCTTTCTAAAAAGCATTGCATGCACCTGCTCCCACATTCAGGGTTGTTGGGAGGAAAGGCCTCAGGAGAACCACAGTCCCAGTCCTGACCAATGCCCGCCGGGCGCAGGGCATGTCTGGACTGGGGAGATCAGCGTCCTGTTGTCCAGGTGTTCCTGTGACATTCTCTCCACAGTATAGATGGCTGACCAGTATAGATGAGTGGCAGGAGGAGGTGGAGGGGTCCCTCAGGAGATCCCTCCTGATGTCGATGGTGCGACTGCACCTCTACTGGTGGCGTGGGGTTGGTGGCTGAAAGCGCAGCCCTTCTGTCCGCTCAGCGTCTGGGAGCCGGGTCCTCCTTCCTGGAAACGTCAGCAGGAGCCTGGCTGTTGCTCTGTGCGCTTCGATGCAGTGATGCATTTTGCTCTCTCTCAGCTCCTTCCTCACGTGCCTATGCTCTCTGTTTGTGTTTCCTGTGGCGTCTCTTCCCTGTCTCGCTCTGCTGGCCTCCTTTGTGTCTGTCAGCCCAACAGGCTGGGAAAGCTGGCTGAGCAGGTATGACCTTGACCTTGACCTCGAGGTGCCTCTGTGCTTCTGTGAGTTCATGTGGCCTCTCGTGGTCTCGCTCCTTTGTAAAAATGAGCTTAAGAGCAGAGTATTTTCAGAAGTATTTAGCATTCACAGTCTGCTGCCTCTGGAGGAAGAGCTGTCTTCATTCCAGGGCAGACGTTGGTGATGTTGTCTGGGATCGCCAGAGATCGGTGTTGGGGCGGAGTGTCTGTGTAGTTTGATGTTCAGTGTCTAACAGAAGGGATGTGCTGTCCTCTGTCAGGGCCAACCTCAGGTGTCAGGTGAGAGGAGCGGAGTGGGAACATCACTGAACATCCTGCTGAGGCCTCGCCCCTGCAGGGGCCTCGCTGTGCTCAGCCCTTAGGAGAATTAGGTCCCAGCAAGCACGGCTCAGGGAAATGCCCCCAAACCCATGGTGGTGTTTTCCAAGGACCATTGGGAATCGAAGCTGTCAGGACTGGAATGTGAGGTTGTTTGCCTTGATCTCTCCCTTCAGTGCTAGGGGAGGTTTCCTGCCATGTCGGCAAGCCTTGCAGGTGTGTGGAGGAAGGCAGACATCTGCTGGGGCAGAGCAGTTGCCTTCCTGCCCCCACCCCCGCCCCCGGCTGGGAGGAGCTGTGCCTATGTGCATGCCACACCCCTGGAAACGATGGACGGGAGGTTTGAGTGGACGTTCCTCTGCTCCCCTTGCAGGGCACGGCCGGCCCAGACCCCACAACTGTCTATGTGGACATGAGGGCACTGCGCCATGACAGGTAACAGCCCCCAGCCCCCTTCAGCCTGGGCCTCCCCTGCTCACTGTGTCCTTCCTTTTTAAACAAGTTACTTCACTTTATTTGTTTATTGGCTGTGCTGGGCTTCACTGCAGTGCTCAGGCTTCTCACTGCAGCAGCTTCTCTAGTCACGAGCACAGGCTCTAGGTGCTTGGGCTCAGTAGTCGTGGCACATGGTCTTAGTTGCCCCTTGACATGTGGGATCTTCCCGAAGCAGGGGTTGAACCCATGGCCCCCTGCATGGGCAGGAGGATTCTTAGCCACTGGACCGCAGGGAAGTCTCACCTTGTCCTCCTTTAATCAGTCATTCCCACAACCAGGGGAGCGACTTTCCAAGTGACCGAGCATATGACACTTGGATTTTTATGGGTAAAAAACAAGAAGACCTGTCTCCAGGCAGGATGTAGGCATCCTGTCAGCAGATGTGTCCTGGCGGCCCCACTGTGTGTGCCTAGAGGCCTGCGTCCCTCCCAACATTAGAGCCAGATCCTGGTTCTGACCCTCACATTCAGCTTGAGGGAAACCGTGGTGGAGCTTCCTGGAGGGTGAGGCCAGCTGGCCAGGGGCTCCTGACCTGAGCGCTGCTGGTTGAGCCAGGCACCTGAAGTCACTGTCCCAAGGTCACAGCAAGGTCACGATCAAAGGCTAAAGGCTTGGCTGTCGTCACAGGACTACCCATCACAGTGCTAATCAATTCTGATTACCTTATGAGTTGCCTTCTTTAGAGACTGTTGTCTGTGTGGTCAATTTTATTGTTTCCCTTGTTCATTTGTAGGGTACGTCTGGTGGAACGGGGCTCTCCGCACAGTCTGCCATTGACTGAGTCCGGAAAGGTAGTGGCATGGGGCTTGGCTTCCAGCTTATGTCCCCTGAGGTCCGGCTGGCCTCACCTCCTTGCATACACGCGCACACACACACACACACACACACACACTCTCACATGGACACACACACACACACTCTCACATGGACACACACACACATACATACACACTTGCACACAGACACACACACAGACACACAGACACACATACATACACACTTGCACATAGACACACACACATACTCACATGCATTCACACAATCACACATGCACAGGCACACATGCTCAGACACACTTACACATACTCACATATAGACACACACATACACATCATACAAACATATGCACACTCACATACACTCACACACCCATATACACACACACATACACACACACACATGCATGCACACACACTCTCACACACTCTCCACACCTTTCTGTCCACATCTGAGCTCCAGCCCAGAGGGAAGACCTCAGATGCAGACCTGCAGAAACTGCACTGCTGGGTCTTGAGGCCCTGGTGCCTTTGCACGGCCTGGAGCAGCCCACTGGGGCCTGGAAGAGCTTCTCCACTGGCTCAGGTGATAGCCAGACAGTATCCCCAGTGGCAGTTCACCATTAAAGCAATCCAGGCCTGGTTCGACCACAGGAGCTGTGTCAGGGGCTTAGGTGGTGGGGCCGTGAGACCACCCAAGGGCACCAAGGGAAAAACTGTGGGCCACCATGAGGGCTCAGCAGGCATAGACCCAGGAGACCAGACATCTTCAGAACCAGGGGAGGTTCGGAGGAAGGAAGAAGGCTCCCAGGAGTGGTCAGGCAGGGTGAAGGGGGAGGGACTTGAGGGGGATGCAGCAGAGTGGAGCCAGCACAGCCCCCAGCCCTGCTCACACACGCTGTGCACGTGCCTGCCTCTCAGGAGGCGGGGCGGCCCAGAGAGGGACAGGGCAGCAGGGGCAGCACTGACGAGCCTGGGAGTGTGGGAGCGCAGCTAGTAGGGGCTGTGCACCCCCCAAGGGCGGCCCCAGCGGAGGAGCAGGCTCCACTGGTGTGAAGGTCCCGGGGCCACAGAGAGGCCAGTGTGGCTGGAGCTTCACGGAGTGGAGGGGAGGAGGGAGAGTGTGGATGTTGGAGGGAGGGGCTGGGGGCTGGAGACGGTCCTGGGCTCTCCCACCCTTCCCTGGGTGCCCAGACGTGTCCTACTGCAGTCTGCGTTGTCCTTTCTATAAACATGGTGGTTTTTCTCAAAGCAGTTCTTAATTCTTTCTGGTACATTTTTGTTTCCTATCACATGTGGCTCTGCACTCAGTTTTGATGGACTTCGCCTCCTGTATGTCTCTGTTAGAATAACTTGGGCCTGATGGACTGGGGTTCTGGAAAGAGCTCTGGGTCCTCGGGGTCCAGGTTGGTAACACGGGGAGAGGTCAGAGGCTCAGCAGCATCCCATGGGCAACAGAGCCCGACCAGCTTTCCATGACCCCTCGCCTCTCCCCCACCTGCTGGAAAGCTCCTCTGTCATCTCCTGTTTTACACCCAGGGAAACTAAGGACATGGAATAGGTATCCAGAAGCAGCCAGGTGGTCAGTCCCAGGTCCATTGGGGCCCCCAGGCCCCGGGTGGGGTTGCTGGACATGAAGCACCCTCCCCAGCCTTCTCCACAGCCTCTGGTGGGCATGGAGCCCCAAGTCTGGGGGCAGGAATGCCTCTTGGTAGCCAGGTTTCCTTCCAGAACTGGAAACTCTGGGGCTGGGTGGGGGCCCAGCCAAGCTGTGTTTGGACTCCCTGGCCTCAAGAGCCCTGACAGGGGCCTTGGGGAAAGATCCCCTCCTCCCCTCTCAACATCCAAAATAGAGTTCATTCTCAGGAGCTGGATGATTTTGCTCAGATTCATAATTTATTTTTATTTATTAAAATCTCTTACTTCTGTTAAAATTCAATCAGATTTAGGTCGGCTTCTGAAGGTGGTCGTGCCCGTGTACGAGTCACGCCCTTTAGATCAGCTTCAAAGGGCACTGTTTTTGCCGCTCTTGCATCAGGAGGGCCACACTCCCTCTGACGAGCATGGTTCTCCTTCCAGATTCTCCCTGGAGTGAAGGTCATCATCGCCCACACGGAGACCAGAGGGCCCCTGGGAGACTCGCACCTGGGGGAGGTGAGGATGGGGACCCCACCTCTCGCTGGCCCCTGGGTGTGCATGCAGGTTGCTCCCAGTTCTTTCTTTGCGATGAACTGTGTACATTGCAGTCCTGCAACTGTCACTCGGGTCCAAGGAGGGGAATGGTTTATTTGAAGGAGAGAATTCTTTGCTCTCTGGGCCTCTGTCGTGACTTAGCTCAAGCCCCTTACCGCTACCCCACTGTGTGCTGCCGTGTCTTGGGACACACGGTGCCTGGCACTTGTGATGACCAACCCCCTTGTGCTCTGGGCCCCAGATCTGGGTGAGCAGCCCCCACAATGCCACCGGGTACTACACAGTCTATGGGGAAGAGGGGCTCCATGCTGACCACTTCAGTGCCCGGCTGAGTTTCGGAGACACCCAGACTGTTTGGGCGAGGACTGGCTTCCTGGGCTTCCTTCGAAGGACAGAGCTCACCGATGCCAGCGGAGGTAAGGGGTCCTATGCACTGCTTACCACCAGACCTGGGGCCACCACAGCCAGGAGCCCATACAGGCAGTGTCTTGGGACCTCCTGCCAACTCACTTCACCCCTTCCTAGGAGCTGGTTTCTTTAGGTGCTCTGATACGGTTTCTCTGAAAGTTGTTCCTTTTCCTTCACTGTTCCTGGATCCTGGCCTCTGCTGAGGGTGTGGGGGTGCTGGGGGAGGCTGTTGGGCCCCCCAGGCAGAGCCATGGGCATGTCTCATCAGCCACGTATCAGGGCCTCCCCATACATTCCCCCACGGTCACGGAGTCCATGGCCACAGCAGGCTGGCCAGGTGCAGTCAGAACTTTGGGAGCCCCTGTAGCTGCTGCCTTGTCTCCGAGATAGTAGAAGTTGTTGTTCTGTACTCTTCACACGTGGGTGCGCACGGCAGGAGGCTTCAGCACAAGAGCCATGCTGAGGTGGTGAACTGTGCCATCTGCAGAGCGACATGATGCGCTGTACGTGGTGGGGTCTCTGGACGAGACGCTGGAGCTGAGGGGCATGCGCTACCACCCCATCGACATTGAGACATCCGTGATCCGTGCGCACAGGAGCATCGCCGAATGGTGAGGGCCCGGGAGACCAGCTGGCAGCTCTTGCGTGGTCGTGCACGTGTGGGCAGCCACCTCCTCTCCAGGAGCAGACCCCAGACACACTCTGCAAATCATGTGCCAGAGACCCCTTGTTTGGGTTTGCTTAGTTTTTCCTCTTCTCTTAATCAGTCTTAAACTGAGAGTCTATCCCCAAATGCACAGGCAAAATGTGAGTGCCCCACAGTCACTCTGAAATGCCTCTGCATTCATATGGATTTCCTAATTTAAATGGTTAAAATGCATGATTTCCTCACTTTGGAGGGAGGTTGCAGTGGGAAAAGTACAGCTTTCAATATCAAATAATGTTCTTCATTCTTGTTGTTATTCAGTTGCTAGGTTGAATCCAACTGTTGTGACCCCATTGACTGCAGCATGCCAGGCTTCTCTGTCCTCCACTATCTCCTAGAGTGTGCTCACACTCATGTCCCTTGAGTCATTGATGTCATCCAACCATCTTGTCCTCTGTAGCCCCTTTCTCCTCCTGCCCTCGTTCTTTCGCAGCATCAGTGTCTTTTTTCATTGAGTGAGCTCTTCACATCAGGTGGCCAAAATACTGCAGTTTCAGCTTCAGCATCAGTCCTTCTAGTTGAAACCAGTTCTGATGTGATGTAGCCTTGGAGTGTAGGCTGTACTTGAGCTCATGGCTCTTGTGAGGAGAAAAATCCCCTCACCGAGCCAGGCAGATAATAGAGACCACTTGAGGCTTCCAGTGAGAAAATAGAGTTTATTGAAAAGTAGCAGAGAAGACTTCCGACATAGACCTCAGAAGTGGGTAGAGATAGTACCCACGTTGTTAACTTGAGCAGAAAATTATATACTTTTCAGTTGGCTGCTAAGAATAGGTAAAAAGAATATCTCAAGATTATAAAAGTTCCACCAGACTCTTTCCCAAGGCCTCCTGAGATAACTTTAGTTCGAGATTAGCCAGAAGGAACGCGTTCCTGTTGAGGAGGAAAGCATGCCTTTAAGTAAGATATTGTTGCTATATAATTATTAACAATGTGCCTGCATGACTGCTAAGGTAAAAAATTCGGACCTCATCCCTGAGGGGTCTTGGACTACTTATCAAACTGGCTGAAGTTAACTATATCACAATGAGTATTCAGGGTTGATTTCCTTTAGGATTGACTGGTTTGATCTCCTTGCTATCTAAGGGACTCTCTAGAGTCTTCTCCAGCACCACAGTTAGAAAGCATCAATTCTTCGGTGCTCAGCCTTCTTTATGGTCCAACTCTCACATCCATACACGACTACTGGAAAAACCATAGCTTTGACGATACAGACCTTTGTTGGCAAAGCAATGTCTCTGCTTTTTAATATGCTGTCTAGGTTTATCATAGCTTTTCTTCCAAGGAGCAAAGTGTCTTTCAGTTTCATGGCTGCTATGATTTTGGAGCCCAAGAAAATACAGTCTGTTACTGTTTCCACTTTTCCCCCTTCCATTTGCCATGAAGTAATGGGACCAGATACCATGATCTTAGTTTTTGAATATTGAGTTTTAAGCCAGCTTCTTCACTCTTCTCCTAACCCTAACCCATCTGGTCCCATCAGTTCATGGCAAATCGGAGGGGAAAAATAGAAGCAATAACAGATGCTGCCTCCTTTGAAGGAAAGCTGACAAAGGTCTGTATAGTCAGAACTATGGTTTTTCCACCTGATGCAAAGAACAACTCATTAGAAAAGACCCTGATGCTGGGAAAGATTAAGGGCAGAAGGAGAAGAGGGTGGCAGAGGATGAGATGGTTAGATGGCATCACCAATTTAATGGACATGAGTTTGAGCAAATGTTGGGAGATAGTGAAGGACAGGGAAGCCTGCTGTACTGCAGTGCAAGGGGTCGTAAATAGTTGGACACAACTTAATGACTGAACAACAAAAACTGCATTCGAATTCTTTGGCTGACTATGAGGACCACTCCATTTCTTCTAAGGGATTCTTGCCCACAGTAGTAGATATGGTGGTCATCTGAATTAAATTCACCCATTCCCCTCCCTTTTAGTTTGCTGATTCCTACGGTGTCAATGTTCACTCTTACTATCTCCTTCTTGACCACTTCCAATTTACCTTGATTCATGGACCTAACATTCCAGGTCTCTATGCAATATTGTTCTTTCATCAGATGTTACTTTCACCACCAGACACATCCACAACTGAGCTTCATTTCCACTTTGGCCCTCTGCTTTATTCTTTCTGGAACTCATAGTAATTGCCCTCTGCTCTTCCCCAGTAGCTCTTCCCCATGTTAGACACCTTCTGACCTGGAGGGACTCATCTTCTGGTGTCATATCTTTTTGCCTTTTCATACTGTCCCTAGGGTTCTCTAGGCAAGAATGCTAAAGAGGATGGGTCCTCCAGTGGACCATTTTTTGGTCAGATTTGTCTTGATTCTTAGAGAGAACTTTAATTAGAATAGATATTCCAATAAAACACACTTAGCCAAACCTTTGAATTGTAACTAACTTGAGCAGAGGATGACATCAGTGAACCTACTTAAGTATGTTCCAGTGGTCTTTGTCTGACATCATTTCCTGGGTGTCCTTGGCCCCTGAAGCCAGCGCCCAGCCCCAGGTGACACCGTTTGCCTTCTCCCTGCAGCGCCGTGTTCACCTGGACCAACCTGCTGGTGGTGGTGGTGGAGCTGGATGGGCTGGAGCAGGACGCGCTGGACCTGGTGGCCCTGGTGACGAACGTGGTGCTGGAGGAGCACCACCTGGTGGTGGGCGTAGTGGTCATCGTGGACCCGGGTGTCATCCCCATCAACTCCCGTGGGGAGAAGCAGCGCATGCACCTGCGCGATGGCTTCCTAGCCGACCAGCTGGACCCCATCTACGTGGCCTACAACATGTGAGCCCGCTCAGCCCCGACCAGCTGGACCCCATCCACGTGGCCTACAACACGTGAGCCCGCTCAGCCCCGACCAGCTGGACTCCCCCTGTGTGGCCTACAACACGTGAGCCCACTTAGCCCTGGCCAGCTGGACCCCACCTGCGTGGCCTACAACACGTGAGCCCACTCAGCCCCAGCCCAAGAGGGGCCTCACGAGCCATTGGAAGGGCTGGGGTGCGTCTGCAGCCCCTGGGGAGAGGATCCCAGGCTCCTGAGCACAGGGCCCCACCCATGTGCTTACATACCCATCTCATTCTAGAAACCACTTCCTGAATTACTCAAAACCTTTTCATCTGGAACATTTACAGAAACATGAATGTCAGTATTGCAACAGATGGTGTGACTGGGAAAGAAGCCTGGTGCAGGCACTGCAGGTGCTGTAGGTGTAGTCCTCTGCTGTATTATGAGTTTGCACTTTTTTTTAGGCTAAAAATACAGTTCTTGATTTAAAAAATTCAACTCTCTATACCATTTCAGATGTCAAGGTCATACTTAGAATTTATGCCAGAAGGAATTTGAGGCCCAGGGACAGCTGCTTCAGTTGTGATTCACAGGGAAGAGCGAAATAAAGAAAGGCTGGTGGGCAAGGCATGATCCTGACCTGGCCCCCTCTTCCCCACCCCCGACCTGCTCTGGGCCCCAGACCAGGCTCATGCGCACACACTTCCTCTCTTAACATAGGTATGCTGGCTGCCTGCCTGTGTCATCTCTAACCCTCGACAGGGTCCATCAGGTGAGCAGCTGTTTCAGAAAGATAAAGGAATGCTGAGTTTTAAACCTCTTTCTGAGTTTCTGACTTCTTGCTATTCAACTGAAGTGCTGGTTTTCATGACCACAGTATAGGATCTTCTCACTCTCCAAAAAGTGTACTGAGTTACTGTTTTTATTCCATATCAGCAGATGTGGACTTACCGGTGGGCTGAGGTTTACACATGCGGTGGTACAGCCCAGGGCCTGGGAGAACTTTGCTGGCCACTGTCGCATCTTGAGTTGTGTGCCTGTAAAATTTGGCCAAATCATGTTCACTTATTTTATTCGAACTTGACTAAACTGAGTGATATAATATTATAGTAAATATAAATCAGAGAACATGAAATCCTTTAGATACTTCTAAGAATTTGAAGTGAAGCTCGAATCTAAGACAGAGTATTTTTGTATCACGAATAAAAATTGTGTTACGAGTTGTCAGGGACTGCGGGTCAGAAAGTTTACGAATCACATGCTTCCTAGAAACAGCCAGGTTTTTCTGGAATTAGCCTGAATCAGTGCCTAACAGTTGTTAATTCTTTACCATTTAAAATTCTCCACCAAAAAGGCCTGGCTGACTGGGCTGACTCTCACGTCTAACTCTCGGCTACAAGTAGCTTGTGCTCAGTAGCTCTTGATGTGCAGTGTGGTATGTAAGAACATACTGAAATTGAACACTCCTTATGTAATTATGTATATAACATGCGTAACTTATTGTTTGATATACAGAGGTTCTAGCAGTGGACTAATGGATATTCCTCATAACAGAATGGCCTGTAGGAGAGGAACCACTCAGCCCTTTATGTTGTCATTTTATAGCAACAGACATTGTAAAATTTTTGTATTGAAAGGTAAGTGGCAGTAAGACATGTCTTGTAAATTAAGATTTTAAGAAGCATTAAAATGTTTTAAAATTACTCTCTGGGAATTCTGTATGTCAGATAAAATTTTTATATCATTATGTTAATAAAAGTTATGGACTATTTGTAATTCTGCCATTTGAAATGTGTGAAAAGGTTTTTAAAATTACCCGAAATAGCAGGTATTTTATTATGCATTTTTCTTTGCTGAATATAGAAGCATTTATGCTGCAGCATAAAATCTACAAAGCACATTACGTATAAAGAATAAAATTTAAATCTCCCATAATCCCACCTCTCGTTTAATGACAGTGTGTTAGTATTAGATATAAATTCTTTCCAGGTTTAATTATTTTCTTTAAAAACACTTTTACAAAATTAGGTCAGTCATATACTTTTATAATCAGCTTTTGTACTTAATAAATTAGACTTTTAATCTGTTTCATATATTCTTCATGTTTTAACAACTGTCACACAGCAGGTGGGGGCAGCTTGTCCTCACAGGCTCTGTCAGCATCCTCAGCCCCGCTACCATGAGCCTCCTCACAGGAGCACATTCATATGCACGGCCTGCCTGGGGCTCAGCTCTGCTGGGGTGAAGCTTGGGCACTCCATCCTCAGAAGGACACAGGGCAGAGTGGAGAGGCTATTCCTGGAAACCTGAGAGCACTGGCAATAAAAAATGAGTCCCTGTCAGTCAAATAAGTATCCTGTCTGGTGGTGCTGTATATGTGTTCATGTGTTTGTGGTCATTTTACTTTCTCATTTGATGTGTTTTACTTGGTAGTTCTTATGGTGCGCAAGGAATTTTTTTTTTTTTTTTTAATTGATTGGTAGGAGCCAGTTTATGTTAAGGATCAGAACCTCTGTATAATCCATACTTTTCCTACTGGGCCATTTGTATCTTGATTCTCTGTTTTTGTTTTTAATTGAAGGATAATTGCTTTACAATATTGCGTTCTGCTTGTTTTTTAAATGTACTGATTATTTTATACAAACTAAGGTTACTTGTGCTTAATTTCAGATTATGAATATAGCTGACTTGTTTCAGAGAGATTGTCCCGGGATGGTCAGCTCAACTCTGCAGGGAACGACTCACCTCCTGTGTTTGCCTCTTCTTGCCAGAGTCAGACCCTCTCGCCAGGGCCTCTTCCCTGAGAGCAAGTGTTGTTGCGAATCATGCACGTGCTACTTGCTGGTGCAGAAAGAAGAGAGGAGCATTCTCTTTCTACCTGAGACCATGCGGCATAAGTTTTAGGTCTTGAGTTAAAGAAGAAACACTTTCTCTAAATTGGATGCAGTAACAGTGTAATAACACTGTGTATAGCATTTTTCCTCTTTTCTCTGATACTTATTTGGCTTCCCAGGTGGCACTAGTGGTAAAGAACATGCCTGCCAGTGCAGGAGCCATAAGAGAAGTGGGTTTGATCCCTGGGTCAGGAAGATCTCCTGAAGTAGGAAATGGCAGCCCACTCCAGTATGCTTGCCTGGAAGATCCTATGGATAGAGGAGCCTGGCTGGCTACAGTCCATAGGGTCCCACAGAGTTGGACACAACTGAAACTACTTAGCACTCTTGATACTCAATTTCAGTAATGAAGAATTCTTTTAAAAGGTAACTATATGAAAAACTTCAAAAACTCTTTATGTTCAAGAACAGTCATCTTTAAACTGTCTGAGCAGGTAGCTGGACCACCCTCCCCACATGGGAAGTCTGGGAGCCTGCAGCTTCACCCAGGTGAGCTCAGTCCCTTCCTCACCTCGATTCCCCACCCCCACTCCCCCACCCAACTTCCCTACGTCCAGCGGTGCCCTTCAGGTTCAGTGTGAGAACCATTCCACATGAGTCATGAGACGTTTGGAAGTATTTGCCAGGGCCATATGAGGCAAGAAACTGAGGCATTAACCCTTAGTTTTAAGTGCCAGCTAAGTGAGGGCAACTTACTCCTCAGGCTCTCATGTCTACTAAAGAGCCACATGTCATGAGTGTTCATTGCATTTGCCACAAGACAAAAGTTGAAAAAGGGCCACAAGGGGCCAGATGAAGCTT
Source organism: Oryx dammah (assembly GCF_014754425.2). Taxonomy (NCBI): domain Eukaryota; kingdom Metazoa; phylum Chordata; class Mammalia; order Artiodactyla; family Bovidae; genus Oryx; species Oryx dammah. Next base: position 11,058,329 of record NW_024070186.1, on the reverse strand, counting down.
TGGGGAGGAGGGAGCACAGGTGTATTGCTACCTATTGCCACTCCAGCAGCAGAGAGCTGGACCTCCAGGTGTGCACCCAGGTGCTGCAGTGACTCCCAGGGGAGCAGAGGATAAAGGCCATCTGGAGGCTGTTGTGCTGCAATCGAGTGGGACATAAGTTCAAACACAGTGGTTAGCATTTGCTTTACATTAGAAGGTAAAGAAAGAACATCAACTTCTGGCATGATGAGACGAGAAGCTCTGTGGACATGCTAGCCAGCAAAATGGGTGAAAATTTAATTTTAAGCTTTTGGAAATGGTCGTTAAGAGCATATACAACAAATGAAGAAACAGCTAAATGTGACAGTTGAGTAATAAAAACAAGTCTTTTTAAATATAAATTTATTTAATTGGGGATTTTACAATATCGTATTGGTTTTGCCATACATTGACATGAATCTGCCATGGGTGTACATGTGTTCCCCATAGTTTTGGAAGTTTTGGCCACAGCAGTCAGAGCAGAAAAATAAAAAGGGATCCAAATTGGAAAAGAAGAAATAAAACTCTCACTGTTTGCAGATGACATGATCCCCTACATAGAAAACCCTAAAGACTCCACCAGAAAATTACTAGAGCTAGTCAATGAATATAGAAAGTTACAGGATATGAAATCAACACACACAAATCCCTTGCATTCCTATACAGTAATAATGAGAAAATAGAGAAATTAAGGAAACAATTCCATTCACCATTGCAACAAAAAGAATAAAATACTTAGGAATGTATCTACCTAAAGAAATATAAAAGACCTATATATAGAAAACTATAAAACACTGGTGAAAGAAAGAGGACACTAATAGACGGAGAAATATACTGTGTTCATGGATTGGAAGAATCAATATAGTGAAAATGAGTATACTACCCAGGGCAATCTATAGATTCAGTGCAGTCTCTATCAAGCTACCAATGGTATTTTTCACAGAGCTAGAACAAATAATTTTACAATTTATATGGAAATACAAAAAAAAAAAAAAGAAACAAAACCTCAAGTAGCCAAAGCAATCTTGAGAAAGAAGAATGGAACTGGAGGAATCAACCTGTCTGACTTCAGGCTCTACTACAAAGCCACAGTCATCAAGACAGTATGGTACTGGCACAAAGACAGAAATATAGATCAATGGAACAAAATAGAAAGCCCAGAGATAAATCCACGCACCTATGGACACCTTATCTTTGACAAGTCTGTTGTTTGAACCAAGAATGTTCATTCCTCCCAACCTCTCAGCTGAGCCAAGCAGAAAATCTACTGCAGACATGTAGAGCCAGGGACACAGGTTTCTGTCCCACTGGTTATCTGTTGGTACAGATATGTTCTGGGTGAGAGCAGATGAAAGATAACATGCTCTGTTCTTCTCTAGTGGATGGAGTTTTCACCTTGAGCAAATGATTCTAACTATACAGGATGCCGGGTGCTCTTCCAGCTAGTGAGATGGGAGGGACATAGTGCTTCTAACTATACAGGGCCCTTCCAACTCGTGAGATGGGAACAAAGGGCCTCCAAGTATACAGGGTCCTAGGTGCCCTTCCAGCTCATGATGTGGGAGGGACATAGTGCTTCTAACTATACAGGGCCCAGGTGCCCTTCCAACTCCTGAGATGGGGACAAAGGGCCTCCAAGTATACAAGGTCCTGGGTGCCCTTCAGCTCATGAGATGGGAGGGACATAGTGCTTTTAACTACACAGGGTCCCAGGTGCCCTCCCAGTTCATGAGATGGGGAAGAGACAACTGGCAAGACCTCAGGCTAATGACCCCCGCTCCACTGAACATTTAGCTCCTGAAGCTGGGGAGTCACCCAGATAGACGGGAGCCAAAACCCTGGGCCCAAAACCTTGCTCAGAGATCTTCCTGCTGGGAGAAGCAAGGTGTAAAACAGGTAACTCCTCACCTCTTGTAAATGCGCAGACTTTCTTTGCATGGAGGAGGTCAGTCAGAAGGGCACTCTTGAAAGCAGTACAAGTGTGGTGAAAGGCAGTTTGGAGGAGGTTCATAGAGTCAATGAAGACACAGACTGAATTACAGGTCAACTAGTTTGCAGGAGAATCAGAGGAGGAGTCAGCCAGGAAGAGCCCTCCTGAGAACAAACTTCAAACTCTGACCTTGAGAACGCTCTCTTCTGTAAATCCTAAATTAGGTCATTAGGCGATAGAGCAGTTTATGCCCCTAGAGCATTGCTGACAACAGTACAGCAATCAGCTGGGAATGGATGGACCTTCAGTGTCGAGTGTGGTCAGGGAAAGAGATTGGAGATCGCTGCAATACCACTGTCATTTCAGGATGACTTCAAGAAGCAACAGTTATAATTGGACATGGAAAAACAAACTGGTTCCAAACTGGAAAGGAGTACGTCAAGGCAGTATATTGTCACTCTGCTTATTTTGCTTATTTGCAGAGTACATCATGCGAAATGCTGGGCTGGATGAAGCACATGCTGGAATCAAGACTGCCAGAAGAAATATCAATAACCTCAGATATGCAGATGACACCACCCTTATGGCAGAAAGTGAAGAGGAACTAAAGAGCCTCTTGATGAAAGTGAAAAATGCAAAAGCTGGCCTAAAATTCAACATTCAAAAAACTAAGATCATGACATCCAGTCCCATCACTTCATGGCAAATAGATGGGGAACCAATGGAAACAGTGACAGACTTTTATTTTCTTGGGTTCCAAAATCACTGCAGATGGTGACTGCAACTATGAAATTAAAAGACACTTCTTGGAAGAAAAGCTATGACCAACCTAGACAGCATATTAAAAAGCAGAGATATTACTTTGCTGACAAAGGCCTGTCTATTCAAAGCTACATTTTTTCCCAGTCATCATGAATGGATGTGAGAGTTGTACCATAAAGAAGGCTGAGCAATGGAGAAGGAAATGGCAACCCACTCCAGTGTTCTTGCCTGGAGAATCCCAGGGACAGGGGAGCCTGGTAGGCTGCCATCTATGGGGTCGCACAGAGTCAGACACGAATGAAGCAACTTAGCAGCAGCAGCGGCAGCAGCAAGCTCTGAGAGGAACATCTGCAATTGTCAACTGAAAAATTATGTTAGACACTGGGGCAGGTTTTATAGACTGAATGGTCTTTTTTAAAATTTATTTTAATTGGAGGCTAATTACTTTACAATATTGTATTGGTTTTGCCATACATCAACTTCTGACTGGCTCACTTTGTGGCACCAAGAAACACCAGCAATTGTGTATTCATAAAAGCTATTACAGCCCCTGCCTAATGAATAGCTGGAGATGCTGAAATGTTTAAGAGAGTATAACAAATGTACACGGGGAAATGCTAACAAAGAAAACATGAGGACCCATGATACTAGGAAAAAGACAGCATTTGGTACACACACATGCACACAGACACACACACCCAACATGAGAAAGCCTCATTACTTTAAAATATTCAGTTCACATGAAACAGATAAAAATTCCAAATTTGTATGAATTTAATAAAACATCCTCAGCATATATAACATGAAAACCGATAGCATGACAAAGAGAAATTTTCAAATCATTTCCATAGAGGGATATGTAAATGGTTATCTCAAATGTTTATTGGCCAATCAAAATTTTTAAGAAACATTTGAACAACAAAAATAAGCATTCTGTCAATGAATAAATTGAGCCAAATGAAAAAAAAGGCTGAACATCAAAGAGTTGATGCTTTTGGCGGTGGTCACTTGCCACAACTACAGAAAGCCCACGAGCAGCAATGAAGACCCAGTGCGGCCAAAAAGTAAGTTTTTAAAAAGGATGATTAGAGGTCAAAAAAGTCAAGTAAATAAATAGATATGAGAAAACAAAAAGTGAAATGCTAGAGATAAATCCAACTATATCAATAACAACAGTAAATGTGAATGGGTTAAACAATTCATTCAGAAGGCAGATTTTTCAGCCTCTGTGTGTGTCTGTGCATTACCCTACTATATGCTATTAAAAAGGCATGTTCTAGATTCAAAATACAAATAGATGGAAAGTAAAAGACTGGAAAAATATATTTCATGCAAATAGCATATTTCTTGTATCACAAAGCCATAGTGGCTTTACTAACTTTAGGTAAAATATACTTTAAAACAAAATCAGTAGAAAAAAAATAGAACGGGACATTTTATGATGATGAAAGAATCCACCCATTAGAAAGACCTAATGATTATAATACGTGTGCACCTCACAAAAGAGCACTGACATACACAGAGCAAAGCTGATGGAAAAGGATGATAGTTGGGACATCAATACACCATTTTCTACAATGGATAGAATAACCAGGCAGAACTTCAACAAGAAAATGGAGGAGTTGGACAGCACTGTAAACCAACCGGACATAACAGATACTATAAAACATTCCACCAAAAAGAGCAGGATGCAGGGTCCTCCCGAGTGCTCAGAGAACATTCTCCAGGCTAGATTCTACATCAGGCAATAGAGCAAACCTCAGGAAATTCCAAAAAGCTATGAATTACTCATGTATAAAAGATATGAAGCATCAATTCAGTATTCTTGCCTTGAGAACCCCATGAACAGTATGAAAAGGCAAAAAGATAGGACACTGAAAGATGAACTCCCCAGGTCAACAGATGCCCAATATGCTACTGGAAACCAGCAGAGAAATAAATCCAGAAAGAATGAAAGGATGGAGCCAAAGCAAAAGCAACACCCAGTTGTGGATGTGACTGGTGATAGAGGCAAGGCCTGACTAAAGGGCAGTATTGCATAGGAACCTGGAATGTTAGGTCCATGAAATCAGACAAATTGGAAGTGGTCAAACAGGAGATGGCAAGAGTGAATGTTGACATTCTCAGAATCAGCGAACTAAAATGGACTGGAATGGGTGAATTTAACTCAGATGACCATTATATCTACTACTGTGGGCAGGAATCCCTTAGAAGAAATGGAGTAGCCATCATAGCCAACAAAAGAGTCTGAAATGCAGTGCTTGGATGCAATCTCAAAAATGACAGAATGATCTCTGTTCGTTTCCAAGGCAAACCATTCAATATCACGGTAATCCAAGTCTATTCCCTGACCAGTAACACTGAAGAAGCTGAAGCTGAACGATTCTATGAAGACCTACAAGACCTTTTAGAACTAACACCCAAAAAAGATGTCCTTTTCATTATAGGGGACTGGAATGCAAAAGTAGAAAGTCAAGAAACACCTGGAGTAACAGGCAAATTTGGCCTTGGAGTAAAGAATGAAGCAGGAAAAAGGCTAATAGAGTTTGCCAAGAGAACGCACTGGTCATGGCAAACACCCTGTTCCAACAACACAAGAGAAGACCCTACACATGGACATCACCAGATGGCCAGCACCGAAATCAGACGGATTATATTCTTTGCAGCCAAAGATGGAGAAGCACTATACAGTCAGCAAAAACAAGACTGGGAGCTGGCTGTGGTTCAGATCATGAACTCCGTATTGCCAAATTCAGACTTACATTGAAGAAAGTGGGGAAAACCACTAGACTATTCAGGTATGACCAAAATCAACTCCCTTATGATTATACAGTGGAAGAGAGAAATAGTTAAGGGACTAGATCTGATAGAGTGCCTGATGAACTATGGATGGAGGTTTGTGACATTGTACAGGAGACAGGGAGCAAGACCATCCCCAAGAAAAAGAAATGAAATGGCTGTCTGAGAAGGCCTTACAAATAGCTTTGAAAAGAAGAGAAGCGAAAAGCAAAGGAAAGATATACCCATTTGAATGCAGAGTTCCAAAGAATAGCAAGGAGAGATAAGAAAGCCTTCCTCAGTGATAAGTGGAAAGAAATAGAGGGAAACAATAGAATGGGAAAGACTAGAGATCTGTTCAAGAAAATTAGAGACACCAAGGGAACATTTCATGCAAAGATGGGCTCAATAAAGGACAGAAATGGTCTGGACCTAACAGAAGCAGAGGATATTAAGAAGAGGTGGCAAGAATACACAGAAGAACTGTACAAAAAAGATCTTCTCAACCCAGATAATCATGGTGTGATCACTCACCTAGAGCCAGACATCCTGGAATGTGAAGTTAAATGGGCCTTAGGAAGCATCACTACGAACAAAGCTAGTGTAGGTGATGGAATTCCAGTTGAGCTATTTCAAACCCTAAAAGATGATGCTGTGAAAGTGCTGCACTCAATATGTCAGCAAATTTGGAAAACAGCGATGGCCACAGGACTGGAAAAGGTGAGTTTTCATTCCAATCCCAAAGAAAAGCAATGCCAAATAATGCTCAAACTACCTACCACACAATTGCACTCATCTCACACGCTAGCAAAGTAATGCTCAAAATTCTCCAAGCCAGGCTTCAACAATACATGAACTGTGAACTTCCAGATGTTGAAGCTGGTTTTAGAAAGGGCAGAGGAACCAGAGATCAAATTGCCAACATCCGCTGGATCATTGAAAAAGCAAGAGAGTTCCAGAGAAACATCTATTTCTGTTTTATTGACTATGCCAAAGCCTTTGACTGTGTGGATCACAGTAAACTGGAAAATTCTGAAAGAGATGGGATTACCAGACCACCTGACCTGCCTCTTGAGAAAACTGTATGCAGGTCAGGAAGCAACAGTTAGAACTGGTTCCAGATAGGAAAAGGAGTATGTCAAGGCTGTATATTGTCACCCTGCTTATTAACTTATATGAGAGTATATCATAAGAAACTCTGGGCTGGAAGAGGCACAAGCTGGAATCAAGATTGCTGGGAGAAATATCAATAACCTCAGATATGCAGATGACACCACCCTTATGGCAGAAAGTGAAGAACTAAAGAGCCTCTGAACTGAACTGATGAATCATCAAACATGAATTGTTATAATTAAAGCAAGAGTTCTGAGGACTCCAGCCCCTCAGGGATGAAGGTTTGGCTCAGTTCAGTTCAGTCACTCAGTCATGTCCAACTGTTTGCAACCACATGGCCTGCAGCATGCCAGGCTTCCCTATCCATCACCACCTCCCAGAGCTTACTCAAGCTCATGTCCATCAAGTTGATGATGCCATCTAACCATCTTGTCCTCTGTCATTCCCTTTTCTTCCTGCCTTCAATCCTTTGGAGCATCAGGGTCTTTTTCAAGGAATCAGTTCTTTGCATCAGGTGGCCAAAGTATTGGATTTTCAGCTTCAACATCAGTCCTTCCAATGAATATGCAGGACTGATTTTCTTTAGGATTGACTGGTTTGATCTCTTTGCAGTCCAAGGGACTCTCAAGAGTCTTCTGTAACACCACAGTCCAAAAGCATGGTTCATTAACATAGCTTTAAAAAGACATTTCCATGAGAAAAACACATTGGTCAGTTCAGGTGGAACCAGGTGTCACCATGGCAACACAGGATTAGAAGAGAAAAGAAAGACGTCTGCCACTTGCAGTTTATTTCTCCTGCCGCTTGGGAACCTCTGGCCTCCCTACCGAGGCTGTAAACACTCTCAATAGACGCAGAAAAAGAAAAAAGAATTTGACAAAATTCAACACTGTAAGAATAGAAGGGAATTTATCTAACCTGATAAACTGCAGAACCCAAGGCTAACCTCATTTTTAGAGATGAAAGACTGAATGCTTCCCCCTAAGATCAATGGACACTTAGGGCAGCATCACACAAGATATAAGAGGCAGAAGGGGAAGGGGTATGCCTGTGGTATATCCACACCATCCAACACCTGTTCCTGAATGAGAACACCGCAGTCCAGAGGGACCCAACCACAGCGCGTCTGGCTGGGAACTGTGATGTCCCCCTTCCCTCCTGCCCTCCACCTACCCACAGTCTGATCTTGAGTGAGGCCTGCTACACTGGGCACAGGCACAATTCCTCCAGGACCACCCAGGCACATAGTGCTGCCTTGCTAACCTGGCATTTCCTAGCTTCCCTGGGTTCTTGCTGAGACAGTCCCACAGCTAGGCAAGGTCATAGCCTAGATCGGGGAGGCCGGCTTCCTGGGTATAGAACAAGTTCCCCAGGGAGTTTTGTGTGCTGGGAGCTGTACGGCACATGCGACCCAGTGTCCCACACCCACCCCGTCACAAGGGGGAACGTTTCCAGAGTGGCCCCTTCTTTGTGTGAGGTACCTCACACAAAGGGAGCAGCATGATGAATGAGTGATGCTGGGGTCGGGCTGTGTCCTGGAGGAGGTTGCCAGTCTCAGCCCTGGCTCTGCTCCAATTCATGTTTGGAGTCCAAACCTCCCTGCTTGGCCTCCTGCCAATGTGCCTGAATGGTGTGTCTTTTCCCATGCTCTCCGTGACAGGAGGCCAGTCGTTTCCATCCCAAACAGAGTGAGAGGAGGTCATGAAAGGGTCTTACTGTGCGCACTACTAGCAGACATGTCACGAGGCTCCTAATTAAAGGGGTGCTTTAGGGTGAGGGACTGGGCAGCCCTTGTCCATGCCTGCCTGACCCTGAGGCCATCCAACTGCCAGCATGTGGGGCCCAGGGCATGTCTGACCTCCAGCAGATGAAGAACGAGTGCAACTGGCCCCAGTCTGTCTCCTGATGCCCAGGCGGCTCCATCCACCCCAGTTACAAGAAGCCAAGTTTCCTGGGCCAGAGAGGGATGAATGCCTAAATTTAAATGTCCTGATCAAGAAAGTCTCGATACTGTGAACCGACATGTAAGTTGGCTTCTGAGGCTCATACAAGACAACTATCGTCTAAGCCTCAATTTTAATTTTGATTATAATCTGTGGTGTGTATTCCAAATGGCCTTATTTCTCATTGCATCTGAATAAATGTGATAAATTTGAACTAAAAGTAAATAAAAATGAAACCGTGAAACAGCAGCACACAAACCCCGGGACCTCATGGGGCAGAGATGTGGGCTTTCCCAGAACCTCCCAGGAAGAATTGCCAAACTCTCCCCAGGGCCTCAGCTGGGGGCTGGCAGGCCAGGGCTGAAGGGGCCCCTTGCCTTGAGGCTAGGGTGGGTCCTTCAGGGAGCAATTCCCAGGCTTGTGGAGGTCAAGGGCTGTCACTGTGGAGACAAGCTGAGAAGGGTGGGGAGCTGGGGGTGCCATTGGCCCAGGAAAGCTGACTTCCCTCTGCAGCTGCAGGGAAGCGGGGCTGGTGCTGAGGAGGCTCAGGACTAAAATGGGGGCTGGAAGTGAGAGCCAGCTGGCAGAGGCCCTGGGACTGACCCCAGGGCCAGGGAAGACTGGGAGAGCAGGGGGCCTGTGCCTCCCCCACTCCACGTCCAGGTCACTGCTCCCGGTTCTCCGGGGGCCTGGGGTTATTTCACTCCCTGCGGCCTTGAGGGTAGGATGTGGCAGGATTCGGGGTTGGGGTTGGAGGGCTGAAACCTTGAGTCCCCCTCCCTTGGTATCACGAGTTGAGGATCTCTCCCCTTGGTGGCAGGAAAGTCTGGTGATATTGTTGCCTGGACTGGACCGCAGGCAGGGACAGCAGTGCCCGCTGGGGTGGTCCACACTGTCAGGAGGGTGGGAGGTGTGTCCTTGGTAGGCTTCAGACTCTGACAGCACTTGACACTGCCGGGCCAACTGATGGGCTCCTGGCCCTGGCCCTGGCCTCGGGTCTTGGCCCAGAAATAATCGATGCTGCTGTCAAGCCCAGGTCCTCCGGGTGACTGGATCAAACTGATAAACCAACAGGGCAACAGGAAGTCCTGTGAGGCTGAACTGGGCCATGGGGAAGGCAACCTGAGGTAGAGTTCTCCTCATCCTGCCTGTGTTGCCTTTGCTCCTGCCTAAAGTCAAAACCTGATTTTTCCCGGGGGCTGCCTGAGACAGGTCAGCCCCCAGACCTTGCCTTGGGCACCCTCCTGCCCACCTAGGGACCTATTCATGGAACTAGACAGTACCTCTAAGTGAGGACTGGTCAAAGGAGGATGAGGGAGTCTTACAACCTGGAGCTCCTGGTAGTGTAGCCATGCATTCCAGGAAACAAACTCACTCAGAAGGACAGTGCAGATAGTGGAGTGCAGTTCACTACACTGGCGGGCCCAAGGCTGACCAGTTTTTTGTGAAAACCTTATATACCCTAAGTGTACGTGCCCAAACCCATCTCCCCAAATTCCCCGAAACTAGTCTGAACAAAGGAAAAGAAAGAATCAAAGTTAAGCCATGATTCATATGCCTTAAGCCTAGGTAGTAAACAGTGGACAGTTATCAATAGGCCTGTGGTCATACCCCAATGAGCATAATAGAATGTATGATTCTATTCAGTTTCACAGATAATTAGGGTATTCTTTTAGGCAAGAGAGTCTAGGTATGAGCCCTGGGGCTCTTCCTTCCAGGGGCCTAGTTTTCCAGTTGGTATGTCATTTCCATAGATACTGGGCATATAGCTCAAAGTCCACAGTTTGGCCCAAGATGGAGTCCTGCTTTCAAGACGGAGCCTGTTCTGTCTGTTTCCTCCTTCAGTAGCAGATGCGAAGAAGCCCCCAGGATGAAGAAGTCCCAAGGATGGATGTGCGGATGCACTGAGGTGCAGCTCCCTCCCTGCGGCACAAGTACTCCCTGGATGTGAAGTCAGGGGACACACTCAGAGCCACCCTGGCAGGCTTCCTGGGGCTGATGCACTGGGGCTCTTTCCTGTGCTGTTTGGAAGCACGTGGACAACTGGGAACTATGTTGCTGTTCTTAGATCAACCAGGGCAAGGGAAGTACCAGCAGAGACCTATTCAACTTGGGGCTAAAGCAGCAGGACTGTCTGGTGATGAGTGGAAGTGTAGAGACGTGGTTTGAAAGCAAAGTGGAGAGGTGCGTCAAACGCAGCCTGCGGTTCAGAGCCAACTCTCCTCCCCGGCCCTGTCTGACTGCTATGTGGGCCGGGGCGGCTGAGCTGGACAGGCCTGGTCTGCCCTCCAGACTCACCACGAGCATGTCCTTGTGGCAACAATTCAATTAGCAGCCAAAAAGATGGAATTTTATTCAAGTCAAATTGAGGACTATAACCTGGAAGACTCTCAGACATTCAGAACTGTTCCACCAGTTGAAGGCACAATCATACATTTTCAAAACAAAGGATCCTACAGACATAAAAATGCCATACTGAGGGGCTTCCCTGGTGGTCTTGTGTTTAAGACTCCTCCTACCAATGCAGGGGTACACGGTTTCTATCCCTGGTCTGGGAAGACTCCACATGCCGCAGGTGAAAGGTTGTTGCTGAACCATGAAAGACACCGGGATTCTTGGCCTCCAGAGGAGAATTCAATCCTGGGCCAGAGATGAGGCTTGATCACTCAGAACTTTTGCGTAATAAAGTTTTATTAAAAAGTATAAAAGAGGTAGAGAAAGCTTCTGACATAGACATCAGAAGGGGGCAGAAAGAGTGCCCCCCTGCTAGTCTTTAGCTGGATGTTATATAGCTACTAGTAGTTTGCTAATTAAAAGAAATGTCTGAAAACTCAAAGAATGGCACCAGGCCCCTCACCCACAACATCCATTTTGAGATAACATTGGTACCAGGTGAGCCAACCCAGGCCATAAAATGTCTGACAGGAATCTTGAAGAAAGGTAGATTTCCATACAAACATATAGTTTCATTAACATAGATTAGGAGAACAATATATGAGTATAGAACACCCATTTGTCAAGTGGGTTTTAAGCCTTGAGGCAGAACTGACTTTAAGACAGAGTCTAGGGTAAATACATAGTACATTAACATAGCTTAAGACAAACATTTCCGTAAGAAAAATGCACTGGTCAGCTCAAAATTTGAGAAAAGTTTAGTTCAGGTGGAACCAGGTGTCATTATGGCAACACAGAATTTTAAGAGAAACCTCTTTTTAAATTTGTATCAAGAAGGGGGGAAAAAAAGTAACACTAGTTTCCTTCTGCCGCTTAAGAGAGAGAGAAAAAATGTCTGACACTTGCAGCCTATTTTCTCCATTTGGAGACCACTGGCCTTCCTTCCTGTTACCCTCTCACAAGGAACTAATCCCTTGTGCCACAGCTACTAGAGAGTAATGCCCAGTCACCACAACTAGAAAGTGCCTGCCCCTGCCACAACAAAGACCCAGAACAGTCAAAAATAAATAATAAAGGTTTTTTTAATGACATAATTTGCATACCAAGGAAGCTAAGCACATATAAATCGAGAAGCAAGTAGTCATGACACCCTGCAGACCTGGTCGCTGGGGGCTACTTCTGGTGTTTGCAGTTTCTGACAGGACCAATTGCAGCTCCCTTCCCTGCAACTGGTGCAGAGAAGGCCACATGATGCCCCTGGGCCAGAAGTTCCTGGCAAGAGGTGGTAAGCTGCTGAGAAAGTATGTCAACCCTCCTGGCAGACACTGTACCTTCAGCCCCAACAGCTAAACCAGCTCCACCTCCACGCCCCACCTCTTTATGTCCCTAATCATGGCCCACCTCTTTATGTCCCGCCCCTCTCCCCCTTTATGCCTCTCCAGGCCCCACTGAGAAGTGAAAGGTAAAGGAGAAAAGGAAAGATATACCCATTTGAATGCAGAGTTCAAAAGAATAGCAAGGAGAGAGAAGAAACTTTTCCTCAGCGATCAATGCAAAGAAACAGAGGAAAACAATAGAATGGGAAAGACTAGATATCTTTTCAAGAAAATTAGAGATCCCAATGGAAAATTTCATGCAAAGATGGGCACAATAAAGGGCAGAAATGGTATGGACCTAACAGAAGCAGAAGATGTTAAGAAGAGGTGGCAAGAATACACAGAAGACCTACACAAAAAATATCTTAATGACCCAGATAATCATGATAGTGTGATCACTCACCTGGAGCCAGGGTAGATATGAATGGAATCATGGAACAGTTTCTCTTTTGTATCTTGCTTCTCTCAAGGCTTTTTTTTTTTTTTTGTATTTAAAAACTAAATGTAACTAGAAATTTCTCAGACATGGACGCGCCTCTGGCGCTGGGAATATTGTGCCCCGGGTCTCCAGGGCCTGGGAAGCACTTGGAAGACCGGGCGGCTTCTTGCAGGCTCAGTAGCCGCCCCAGCACTTCGCGCCGCGCAAAGACCCTCGGAGTTCTGGCCAGGGGCTCTGCCCAAGGAGGCTTTCCTCCACTGGACTTTCGATCCACTGTCCTCAGAAGCAGCCTTCCCGCCACCCCCACAGGGCCTGGAGGGGACCCTTCCGCGTCAGTTCGGCCAGACGCACACCCGCAGGGGTCCTCACCCCGTAGGGGTCCTCTCCCAGCAGGCCTCAGCATGTAGTCTGTAAAGGGGTAGGGTCTCCCAAACCTGGAGACCTGTCCCTTCCAGCCGCACTGTGATTCGTGACCCCTACCGCACGTGTGCGCGCTCGGAAAACCCAGCCTTAGTCCGGGCGCGGGCCCCAGAGGCACAGGTCACAAATCCCGAAACCCGGTGATTTCCAGGAACTAGTGTCACCAGCCTGACCCCAGGCCGAATTCGGCTTTGAGCTTGTCAAGAACCCAGCAGGGGTGTCAGGGGTGAGGAGGGGACTCTAAAACAAAATCTATCCCTTCCCGAGTCGATAAAGTCGGCGATCGAACCCCCGGGAGACCCGCAGAGAGCCGAGTTGAGGGCCGCGGGAGGACTAAGGACCCCCACCCCACTCCTAACCAGGTTTCCGGGTCTTCGCTGCCCTCCCACCCCCCCACCTCTGCCACGCACAGACTTCTTGGTCACAGCTTTTTTCCTCTTCTTCATGGCGTACTGGCCCCTGGTGGACAGCATGGGGCCCGCAGGCGGCCTCACAAAGGGGCGTGGGGCGGGGATGCCGCCCAGCGCCTGGAAGCTAGTCCGCCCCCCGGAGCCTGTCTGCTCCGGCTGGTCACTCCTGGGGGTCGGATGTCTGCACGCGCCCCTTCAGACTGTGACCACGCAGGACACGAGCGCCAAACCCGCGTGCACCTTGGAAGGATCTGCACTCACCAGTCCCAGGGCTGGAGAGCGCATTGGGGCGACTGGAAGGATCTCCAGGAGTCCCTCCTTGGTGCTGGAGACCGAGGGGAGTCCGCCGGGCTTGCAAGGGTTGGCCTCGGGCGAGAGATGAGGAAGCAGGCGCAGAAGTGGCGGGCTCCCCCGGGGCTCTCTGTCCAGGCTTTCTCATACGAAGGTGTGCGCCACTGTCGCAGGGAGCAACTCACTCACTTGGACACCAGGCTAATTTGGAAACCGCGCGTCTATGGACGAAGACATCCCCGGAAGGAGTCAGGAGAAGTCCTTGTCCCCGCGCGCAGCCAATCCCCACGCGTGTCCTTGGATCAATAAGAATCCAGACCCCAGACTGACTCCTTTTTCGCTCAGCGGCGCGTCCAGAAACTGCGCTCTACGGGGCAGCAGGTCGCCAAGGCGCAAACGCGGGACAGGAGGGAAGCGCTGACAGTCTCCGCCCGGCCCTGCCCACCGATTAGCCGCGCAGCCAGCAGTCCAGCTGCCGGGAGAGTCGAACCCAGGAAGCAGACGCGCAGCTCCGGGAGGCGAAGGCCCGGTGGGTGCGTAAGTCTATGCCCAGGAGCCTTTGTACTTAATTCTGCTTGACGCGTCTACGTGTGTGAGGCTCTTTGGGTGTTTTTCGGAGCGAGGTATTGTATAAATACTGGAAATGCCTTGGGATCGTCCACACCCACCGGTGACGGATGAGACGCGATTACCCCAGCGTGTGGTGTGTGTGCGCGCGAGAGAAAGCACACATACATGTCTGCTCTGGAACCAGGGGTAGACTGAAGTGAATATGTCTCGTTTTTAAAAAAATAAAAACCAATAAGATAATTCCAGGTATTTGTATCTTGTTCTCAGTCTCAAGGAGGAAGAATTTGAGGTTTCACCAGCAGCTGTGATGGTTGGTGTAAGTGTGATGTAGACGCACTATCAGATTAAGCACAGTTCCTGCTATTCATTCATAGTTTCCCGTCTTTTTCTTTTTTTTTTTTTTTTTTTTTTTTTTTTTTGATAAATAGTTGTGTAGTTTCTACAGTGATTTTTTTTTTTAGTTTTTTTTTTTTTTTTTGCTGTGGATCATTTTTAAAGTTTTTATTGAATTTGTTACTACACTGTTTCTGTTTTGTTTTGGTTTTTGGCCTGGAAGCATGTGGGATCTTAGTTGCATGACTAGGGATCAAACCCCCACTCTCTGCACTGGAAGGTGAAGTGTTAACCACTGGACCTCCAGGGAAGTCCCTACAGTGATATTTTTGCATTGAAATGCTATGATTTATTTGTTTGTTCTGTTGATATGGTTAATTGCTTAAGTTGATTTTTGAACACTGAATCAATTTGCTTTGGGGGAATAAATGCACTTAATTGCCATGTACTATCCTTTACTGTTCTATGTTGTTAAATTTAATTTTTTGGTATTTTGTTTAGGAATTACAGACTTGACCTTCAATTTTTATTTCCCTTTCCATTAATGTCTTTGTAAATTTTTATATCAATGTTATGCCAGTCTTATATGCTGAGTTGGGATTGTTCCCATTTTTCTCTTTCTCTGGAAGAATTAACATGTTTTATTTCTACAATCCAGCCTGAATATCTCTGTAAGAAGCTAACCCAGGTGGGAGGGAGGCAGAACCTACCTGTAATAGAACTGAGGAGTAGAGCGAGGGTCATCTGAAGGAAATAAAGTCAGAATGTGTAGGACTTTTACTATCTGGCTCCTTTCCACACAAAAAGGACAAAGTGTCCAGTCTGGAGGCCTGGGGAAACTTCTTGACTCTGTGTCCATGCATGGGTGACTTCTCTCCTACACCAACCAGCACCAACCATCAGAACCGTGTGAACTCTGTTATTTGCCCATTCTGGCTTCTTTGTTGCAATTGGAGGACCCAAATAATCAAGGGACCCAAATCTCGATTCCTGCTGCTTCCCCCTCAAAGTGCTCACTATTTCAGGGGCTGGAAGTTGCACAGAGCGTGGCTGATCATTTTTAGAAAGTAAAGGAGGGAATACTTCCCAAGGCATTTTGGGGCCCAGCACAACCCTGATACCCAACTAGACAAGGACACAGCAAGAAAAGAAAATTGCAGGCAGTATCTTTCATGAACATGGAACAAAAATCTCAACAAAATGTTAGCAAATTCATACATGAAAAGAATGACATATAATCACCTTCTTGTTGTACAACCTTTGTAATTTACTTGACTGCTCTGAACGCTGTTAAGTCACTCAGTCATGGCCAACTCCTTGCAACCCCATGGACTATAGCCCTCCAGGCATCTCTGTCTTTGGTATTTTCTAGGCTGGAATACTGGAACAGGTTGCTGTTTCCTTCTCCAGGGGATCTTCCTGACCCAGGGATCAAACCCACATCTTCTGTGTCTGCTGCATTGGATTATTTACCACTGAGCAACCTGGGAAGTCCACTTATATTAAAAAAGAAAAAACAAAAACCTTCCTGAGGACAGTGCTTGGAGATCTGTTACAGTCCTTACTTTCCTCAGTAGTAGGTACAGGGTTTGGGCCTGTACAGAACTCTGCATCCCACTTGGAAGAGCCACTGGATGAAAGCAGGCATGGCACCCAAGGAGAAATCAGAAAGCCTTCTTAAGTGAAAAATGCAAAGAAATAGAGAAAAATGTTAGAATGGGAAAGCCTAGAGATATCTTCAAGAAAATTAGAGATACTAAGGGAACATTTCATGCAAAGATGGGTAAAATAAAGGACAGAAATTATATGGACTTAATAGAAACAGAAGACAGTAAGAAGAGGTGGCAAGAATACACAGAAGAACTGTAGGTCCTAATGACCCAGATAACCATGATGGTGTGATCACCCACCTAGAGCCAGACAGCCTGGAGTGTGGTATCAAGTGGGTCTTAGGAAGCATTACTACAGACAAACCCAGTGGAGGTGATGGAATTCCAGTTGAGCTATTTCAAATCCTAAAATATGATGATGTGTAAGTGCTGCACTCAATATGCCAGCAAATTTGGAAAACTCAGCAGTGGCCACAGGACTGGAAAAGGTCAGTTTTCTTCCCAATCCCTAACAAAGGGTTAGTTGATCTCTGGTTCCTCTGCCTTTTCTAAATCCAGCTTGAACATCTGCACAGATGCACTCATTTCACATGCTAACAAAGTAATGCTCAAAATCCTCCAAGCTAGGCTTTAACAGAAGTGAACTGAGAACTTTCAGATGTACAAGCTGGATTTAGAAAAGGCAGAGAACCCAGAGATCAAATTGCCAACATCCGTTGGATCATCGAAAAAGCAAGAGAGTTCCAGAAAAACATCTCCTTCTGCTTTATTGACTATGCCAAAGCCGTTCTGTGGATCACAACAAACTGGAAAATTCTGAAAGAGATGGGAATACCAGACCACCTGACCTGCCTCCTGTATTCATGTCAAGAAGCAACAGTGAGAATCAGCATTGAACAATGCCAGACTGCTTCCAAACTGGGAAAGGAGTATGTCAAGGCTGTATATTTTCACCTTGCTTATGTAACTTATGGACTTTCCTTGTGGCTCAGATGGTAATGCATCTACCTACAATGCTGGAGACCCAGGTTCAAACCCTGGGTCGGGAAGATCTCCTGGAAAAGAAAATGGCAACCCACTCCAGTATTCTTGCCTGGAAAATCCCATGAACAGAGGATCCTGGTAGGCTACAGCCCACGGGGTTGCAAAGGGTCGGACACAACCGAATGACTTTACTGTTTAACATATGCAGAGTACATCATGCTAAATGCCAGGCTGGATGAAGCACAAGCTGGAATCAAGATTGCCGGGAAAAATATCAACAACCTCAGTTAAGCAGATGACATCATCCTTATGACACAAAGTGCAGAGGAACTAAAGAGCCTCTTGTTGAAGGTGAAAGAGGAGAGTGAAAAACCTGGCCTAAAATTCAACATTCAAAAAACTAAGATGATGGCATCCGGTCCCATCACTTCATGGCAAATAGATGGGGAAACAATGACTTACTTTATTTTCTTGGGGTCCAAAATCACTGTGGTTGGTGACTGCAGTCACGAAATTTAAAGACACTTGTTCCTTGGAAGAAAACCTATGACACACCTAGACAACATATTAAAAAGAGACATCACTTTGCATTTTGTACTGAACTTTGAAAGATTTTCATTTTTCCTGAGTACTCAGAAAAGTGCCAGGGGCATAGCTATTCAACAGTTGCCCAGTATCCCATTCCCAAGGACTTTCAGTGGTAAATTGACACTCACAATTTGGGAGTTTTCCATGAAAAAAAAGAAAAAAAGATTCCAAAAAATCAGACTATAAGAGTCTTCACTATTCTACTCACTGGGCTCTCTTAATAAAAGTGAATCCCTCTTGAGACTGCTCTAAAAATCCATTAACTATTACATAAGAAGGTACTATTTTCAGTTATCATGGATGGATGTGAGACTTGGCCCATAAAGAAGGCTGAGCGCCAAAGACCTGATGCTTTCAAACTCTGGTGTTGGAGAAGACGCTTAACAGTCCATTGGACTGCAAGGAGATCCAATCAGTCCATCCTAAAGGAAATCAACTCTGAATATTCTTTGGAAGGCCTGCTGCTGAAGCTGAAGCTACAATACTTTGGCCACATGATGTGAAGATCAGACTCATTTGTAAAGAGTCAGACATGACTGAGCAGCTGAACAACAACAATGCCTGTAATGGGTATAGAGTTTTTTTCATAGTATAAAAGAGTTCTATCCATCAAAAGATGATTTCTAGTGATAGTAGCATAGCATTATGAATATATTCAACACCACTGAACTGTATACTATAAAATGAGCAAGGTGGGAAATTTTGTATAAGGTATGTTTTACCGAAAGAAAAAAAAATAGAAAATACTTAGAGAAGAAGGAAAAAGAGAACACCAAAACTTTGCAAAACAGTGAAGTGCTCAGAGAGAAATTTATAAGGGTAAATATGAATATTTTTTTAGAAAAAAGAAGAGTCCCAATCCAGTAAATAACTTTACTCCATAAAGGTATAGAAAAAGAAAAGAAACTTAACCCTAGCAAGCAGAAGGATTGAGCTCTTGAGACATGCAACAGTTTGGATGGATCCAGAGAATAATGTTATGTGATAAAAGCAAATCCTCTAAGATCATATATGGCAAAATTATATGGTTATATTTAGGTAATGTTCTTGAAAAAACTAAATTGTAGTGAATAAGAGGTAGCATGAAGGAAAACTTTGTGTGGATGGGACAGTTTCATTTGTTTTTTTTTTTTTTTTGGTTACACTTTGGCTTGTGGGATATTAGTTTCCTGACCAGGTAGAGAGTCAGGTGGTGAAAGGCCAGGTCTTAACACCTGGACCCCCAGCTTTGCATCTTGATGGAGATGATGGTTACACGTGAGAAAATGACATGACTATACATACACATTACATCAATATAAAAATTTTATAATTATAAAAGATCCAACATTGGGAACGGTTAATGGGACTTCTCTGGACTATTTCTACAACTTCCTGTGAATGCATTTATTTAAAAATAAAAGGTTTACATTTTAAAATGTAAATTTTTCATGTGTTTGAAACTGCACAAATTATATCAGTTTTATACTGCAAAGTCAAATAAAAATTAGTTTTGTCAGTGAACAAGATAAAGCAATACATTCACTTTATATGGAAATTTCAGAAACCTGAAATTCAGCTCTGAACACTCACGGCTCCAGCCTCAAGGATGATACATGGTGTAGAGTGTAACACTGAATATTGACATAAGTTTTGTCAGCTGAGAGAATTAAACTTATGATTATCTTCCTGGCATTGTTCTAGAATCCTGAGGGATAATTACCAAGCTTAGTCCAATTCAGAATCTATTACCTCAGAAGGTAATAGCACACTTGAAAATGAAGAATCTAATAACTAACAGGAGACACATGGCATCAGAGAGGGCAACTTAGGCTCCCCTGATCATGCCACACTGAGTCCATGTTCAGTTCAGTTCAGTCCTTCAGTCGTGTTGGATACTTTGAGACCCCATGGACTACAGCACGCCAGGCCTCCCTGTCCATCACCAACTCCTGGCGTTTACTCAAACTCATGACTATCAAGTTGGTGATGCCATGCATCCTCTGTGATCTCCTTGTCCTCCCACCTTCAATCTTGCCCAGCATCAGGGTCTTTTCAGATGAGTAAGTTCTTCCCATCAGGTAGCCAAAGCATCGGAGTTTCACCTTCAGCATCAGTCCTTCCAATGAACACCTAGGACTGATTTCCTTTAGGATGGACTGGATGGATGTCTTGCAGTTCAAGGGACTCTCAAGAGTCTTCTCCAACACAGCTCAAAAGCATCAATTCTTTGGCCCTCAGCTTTCTTTACAGTCCAACTCTCACACCCATACATAACTACTGGAAAAACCATAGCCTTGACTATATGGACCTTTGTTGGCAAAGTAATGTCTCTGCTTTTTAATATGCTGTCTAGGTTGATCATAACTTTTCTTCCAAAGAGTAAGTGTCTTTTAATTTCATGACTGCAGTCACCATCTGCAGTGATTCTGGAGCCCCACAAAATAAAGTCAGCCACTGTTTCCACTGTTTCCCCATCTATTTGCCATGAAGTGATGGGACCAGATGCCATGATCTTAGTTTTCTGAATGTTGAGATTTAAGCTCAACTTTTTCACTCTACTCTTTTACTGTCATCAAGAGGCCCTTTAGTTCTTCACTTTCTGCCATAAGGATGGTGTCATCTGCATATCTGAGGTTTTTGATATTTCTCCTGGCAATCTTGATGCTAGCTTTTGCTTCATCCAGCCTGGCATTTCTCATGATGTACTCTGCATATGAGTTAAATAAGCAGGGTGACAATATACAGCCTTGACATACTCCTTTCCTGATTTGGAATCAGTCTGTTTTTTCATGTCTTGTTCTAACTGTTGCTTCTTGATCTGCATACAGATTTTTCAGGAAGCTGGTCAGGTGGTCTTGTATTCCCTTCTCTTAAAGAATTTTCCACAGTTTGTTGTGATCCACACAGTCAAAGCCTTTAGCATACTCAATGAAGCAGAAGGAGATGTTTTTCTGGAACTCTCTTGCTTTTTCAGTGATCCAACGGATGCTGACAATTTGTTCTCTGGTTCCTCTGTCTTTTCTAAATCCAGCTTGTACATCTGGAAGTTCTTGGTTCACATAATATTGAAGCCTGACTTGGAGAATTTTGAGTGTTACTTTGCTAGTGTGTGAGATGAGTGCAATTATGGGGTTGTTTGAACATTTTTTGGCATTGCCTTTCATAGGGATTGGAAAGAAAACTGACCTTTTCCAGTCCTGTAGCCACTGCTGAGTTTTCGAAATTTGCTGGCATATTTGGTGTAGCACTTTCACAGCATCATCCTTTAGGATTTGAAATAGCTTAACTAGAATTCCATCACCTCCCCTAGCTTTGTTCATAGTGATGCTTCCAAAGGCCTACTTGACTTCACATTCCAGGATGTCTGGTTCTAGGTGAGTGAACACAGCATTGTGATTATCTGAGTCATGAAGATCTTTTTTTGTAGAGTTCTGTGTATCCTGCCACCTCTTCTTAATATCTTCTGCTTCTGTTAGGTCTATACCATTTCTGCCCTTTATTGGGCACATCTTTGCATGAAATGTTCCTTTGGGATCTCTAATTTTCTTGGAAGAGATATCTAGTCTTTCCCATTCTATTGTTTTTCCCTATTTCTTTGCATTGATCACTGGGGAAGGCTTTCTTATCTCTCCTTGCTATTCTTTGGAACTCTCCATTCAAATGGTATATCTTTCCTTTTCTCCTTTGCCTTTTGCCTCTCTTCTTTTCATAGCTGTTTGTAAGGCTTCCTCAGATGGCCATTTTGCCTTTTTGCATTTCTTTTTCTTGAGGATGGTCTTGATCACTGCCTCCTATACACTGTCACAAACCTCCTTCCATAGTTCTGGAGCCACTCTATGAGATCTAATCCCTTGAATCTATTTGTCACCTCCACTGTATAGTTGTAAGGGGCTTGATTTAGGTCATACCTGAGTGGTCAGGTGGTTTTCCCTACTTTCTTCAATTTAAGTCTGAGTAAGACTCTACACATGAACATCACCAGATGGTCAACATCAAAATGAGACTGATTATATTCTTCGCACCCAAAGATGGAGAAGCTCTATACAGTCAGCAAAAACAACACCGGGAACTGACTGTGGCTCAGATCATGAACTCCTTATTGCCAAATTCAGACTTAAGTTGAAGAAAGTGGGGAATACCACTAGACTATTCAGGTATGACCTAAATCAAATCTCTTATGATTATACAGTGGAAGTGAGAAATAGATTTAAGGGACTAGACCTGACAGAGTGCCTGATGAACTATGGACGGAGGTTCATTACATTGTACAGGAGACAGGGATCAAGACCATTGCCATGGAAAAGAAATGCAAAAAAGCAAAATGGCTGTCTGAGGAGGCCTTACAAATAGCTGTGAAAAGAAGAGAAGCAAAAAAGCAAAGGAGAAAAGGAAAGATATAAGCATCTGAATGCAGAGTCCCAAAGAATAGCAAGGAGAGATAAGAAAGCCTTCCTCGGTGATCAATACAGAGAAATAGAAGAAAACAACAGAATGGGAAAGACTAGAGATCTCTTTAAGAAAATCAGAGATCCCAAGGGAACATTTCATGCAAAGATGGGCTCGATAAAGGACAGAAATGGTATGGACCTAACAGAAGCAGAAGATATTAAGAAGAGGTGGCAAGAATACACAAATACACAGAAGAACTGTACAAATAAGATCTTCACAACCAAGATAATCACGATGGTGTGATCACTCACGTAGAGCCAGACATCCTGGAATGTGAAGTCAAATGGGCCTTAGCAAGTATCACTAGGAACAAAGCTAGTGGAGGTGATGGAATTCCAGTTGAGCTGTTTCAAATCCTGAAAGATGATGCTGTGAAAGTGCTGCACTCAAAGCAGAACTTTGGAAATTTGGAAAACTCAGCAGTGGTCACAGTACTGCAAAAGGTCAGTTTTCATTCCAATCCCAAAGAAAGGCAATGCCAAAGAATGCTCAAACTACTGCACAATTGCACTCATCTCACATGCTAGTAAAGTAATGCTCAAAATTCTCCAAGCCAGGCTTCAGCAGTATGTGAACCGTGAACTTCCAGATGTTCAAGCTGGTTTTGGAAAAGGCAGAGGAACCAGAGATCAAATTGCCAACATCCGCTGGATCATCGAAAAAGCAAGAGAGTTCCAAAAAAACATGTATTTCTGCTTTATTGACTATGCCAAAGCCTTTGACTGTGCGGATCACAATAAACTGTCGAAAATTCTGAGAGAGATGGGAATACCAGGCCACCTGACCTGCCTCTTGAGAAGCCTATATGCAGGTCAAGAAGCAACAGTTAGAACTGGACATGGAACAACAGACTGGTTCCAAATAGGAAAAGGAGTATGTCAAGGCTGTATATTGTCACCCTGCTTATTGAACTTCTATGCAGAGTACATCATGAGAAACGCTAGGCTGGAGAAAGCACAAGCTGGAATCAAGATTGCCGGGAGAAATATCAATAACCTCAGATATGCTGATGATACCACCTTTATGGCAGAAAGTGAAGGGGAATTAAAAAGCCTCTTGATAAAAGTGAAAGAGGAGAGTGAAAAAGTTGGCTTAAAGCTCAACATTCAGAAGACTAAGGTCATGGCATCTGGTCCCATCACTTCATGGGAAATAGATGGGGAAACAGTGGAAACAGTGTCAGACTTTATTTTCTTGGGCTCCAAAATCACTGTGGATGGTGACTGCAGCCATGAAATTAAAAGACGCTTGCTCCTTGGATGGAAGGTTATGACCAACCTAGACAGCATATTCAAAAGCAGAGACATTACTTTGCCAACAAAGTCTGTCTAATCAAGGCTGTGGTTTTTCCAGTGGTCATGTAGGGATGTGAGAATTGGACTGTGAAGAAAGCTGAGCACCGAAGAATTGATGCATTTGAAATGTGGTGTTGGAGAAGACTCTTGAGAGTCCCTTGAACTGCAAGGAGAGCCAACTAGTTCATTCTAAAGGAGATCAGTCCTGGGTGTTTTTTGGAAGGAATGATGCTAAAGCTGAAACTCCAGTTCTTTGGCCACCTCATGCGAAGAGCTGACTCATTGGAAAAGACTCTGATGCTGGGAGGGATTGGAGGTAGGAGGAGAAGGGGATGACAGAGGATGAGATGGCTGGATGGTATCACCAACTTGATGGACGTGAGTTTGAGTGAACTCTGGGAGTTGGTGATGGACAGGGAGGCCTGACATGCTGCAATTCATGGGGTCCCAAAGAGTTAGCCACAACTGAGCAACTGAACTGATGGCAATAAGGAGTTCATGATCTGAGTAACAGTCATATCCCAGTCTTGTTTTTGCTGACTGTATAGAGTGTCTCCATCTTTGGTTGCAAAGAATATAATCAACCTGATTTCAGTATTGACCATCTGGTGATGTCCAGGTGTAAAGTCTTCTTTTGTGTTGTTGGAAGAGGGTGTTTGCTATGACCAGTGTGTTCTCTTGGTAAAACTCTGTTAGCCTTTGCCCTGCTTCATTTTGTACTCCAAGGCCAAATTTGCCTGTTACTCCAGGTATTTCTTGACTTCAAACTTTTGCATTCCAGACCACTATAATGAAAAGGACATATTTTTGGGGTGTTAGTTCTAGAAAGTCTTATAGGTCTTCATAGAACCAGTCAACTTCAGCTTCTTCAGCATTATTTGTTGGGGCATAGACTTGGATTACTGTGATATTGAATAGTTTGCCTTGGAAATGAAGAAAGATCATTCTGTCATTTTGGAGACTGCCTCCAAGTACTGCATTTTTTGCTCTTTTGTGGACTATAATGGCTACTCCATTCCTTCTAAGGGATTCTTGCCCACAGTAGTAGAAAGGGCAAGAAAGGTTACCCAATCAATACATGATATATTTTGATCTATAATCAAACATACATGATTATCTTAATTACATAGAAGAGAATTTTTTTGGAAAATGAACAAAAATTAAAGAAGAGAAATAGGAATAACCAAAGAAACCAAGGGAGAAATTTTAAGAGAAAAGCAGAATTCAGTAAAAGGGGAAATACTAATAGACTAAAGAACGAATATAAACTGAAGAAATTTTAAAAGTCGATGTAGTAAAAACATAATGTAATCATACCATAAAAATTTTTTCTAAAACCAATACAAAGAAGAAATTGAAAGGGAGGGATATAAGAATTGGCAATTACACACTTAAATTGAAGAAAGTAGGGAAAACCAGTAGACATTCAGGTAATACCTAAATCAAATCCCTAACGATTATACAATGGAAGTGAGAAATAGATTTAAGGGACTAGATCTGATTATGGACAGAGGTTCATAACATTGTACAGAAGATAGGGTGCAAGACCATCTCCAAGAAAAAGAAATGCATAAAAGCAAAATGGCTGTCTGAGGAGGCCTTACAAATAGCTGTGAAAAGAAGAGAAGCTAAAGCAAAGGAGAAAAGGAAAGATATATCCATATGAATGCAGAATCCCAAAGAATAGCAAGGAGAGATAAGAAAGCCTTCCTAAGTGATCAGTGGAAAGAAATACAGCAAAACAATAGAATGGGAAAGACTAGAGATCTCTTCAAGGAAATTAGAGATCCCAAGGGAACATTTCATGCAAAGATGGGCTCAATAAAGGACAGAAATGGTAGGGACCTAACAGAAGCAGAAGATATTAAGAAGAGGTGGCAAGAATACACAGAAGAACTGTACAAAAAAGATCTACATGACCCAGATAATCACGATGGTGTGATCACTCACGTAGAGCCAGACATCCTGGAATGTGAAGTCAAATGGGCCTTAGGAAGCATCATTACGATGAAAGCTAGTGGAGGTGATGGAATTCTAGCTGAGCTATTTCAAATCGTAAAAATGATGCTGTGAAAGTGCTGCACTCAATATGTCAGCAAATTTGGAAAACTCAGCAGTGGCCACAGGACTGGAAAAGGTCAGTTTTCTTTCCAATCCCTAAGAAAAGCAATGCCAAAGAATGCTCAGACTACCATACAATTGCACTCATCTCACATGCTAGCAAAGTAAAGCTCAAAATTCTCCAAGCCAGGCTTCAACAATACATGAACTGTGAACTTCCAGATGTTCAAGCTGGTTTTAGACAAGGCAGAGGAACCAGAGATCAAACTTCCAACATCAGTTGGATCATCGAAAAAGCAGGAGAGTTTCAGTAAAACATCTATTTCTGCTTTATTGACTATGCCAAAGCCTTTGACTGTGTGGATCACAGTAAGCTGTGGAAAATTCTGAAAGAGATGGGAATACAAGACCACCTGAACCGCTTATTGAGAAATCGGTATGCTGGTCAGGAAGCAACAGTTAGAACTGGACATGGAACAACAGACTGGTTCCAAATAGGAAAAGGAGTATGTCAAGGCTGTATATTGTCACCCTGCTTATTGAACTTATAGGCTGAGTACATCATGAGAAACGCTGGGCTGGAGGAAGCAGAAGTTGGGATGCAAGACTGCTGAGAGAAATATCAATAACCTCAGATATGCAGATGACACCATCCTTATGGCAGAAAGTGAAGAAGAATTAAAGAGCCTCTTGATGAAAGTGAAAGAGGACAGTGAAAAAGTTGAGCTTAAATCTCAACATTCAGAAAACTAAGATCATGGCATCTGGTCCTATCACTTCATAGCAAGTAGAAGGAGAAACAGTGGAAACAGTGTCAGACTTTATTTTGTGGGGCTCCAAAATCACTGCAGATGGTGACTGCAGCCATGAAATTAAAAGACACTTACTCCTTGGAAGGAAAGTTATGACTAACCTAGACAGCATATTAAAAAGCAGAGGTATTACTTGCAAAGGTCCATCTAGTCAAGGCTATGGTTTTTCCTGTGTTCATGTATGGATGTGAGAGCTGGACTGTAAAGAAGCCGAGCGCCGAAGAATTGTTGCTTTTGAACTGTGGTGTTTGAGAAGATTCTTGAGAGTCTCTTGGACTGCAAGGAC
Organism: Oryx dammah; assembly: GCF_014754425.2. NCBI lineage: Eukaryota > Metazoa > Chordata > Mammalia > Artiodactyla > Bovidae > Oryx > Oryx dammah. Next base: position 11,031,485 of record NW_024070186.1, on the reverse strand, counting down.
ATCCAACCAGTCCATCCTAAAGGAAATCAGTCCTGGGTGTTCATTGGAAGGACTGATGCTGAAGCTGAAGCTCCAATACTTTGGCCATCTGATGCGAAGAACTGACATTTGAAAAGACCCTGAGGTTGGGAAAGATTTGAGGGCAGGAGAAGGGGATGACAGAGGATGAGATGGTTGGATGGTATCACCAGCTCAATGGACATGAGTTTGAATAAACTCTGGGAGTTGGTGATGGACAGGGAGGCCTGGTGTGCTGCAGTCCAAGGGTCGCAGAGTTGGACACGACTGAGTGACTGAACTGAACTGACGGAATGCGAATATAAGTTTAGATTTGGAAAGAGGAGAATAGAATCAGTAGGAGAGATTCTAGAGAAGTCTGAGTATCTCCTTGCAGCCCTGAGATCCTACTCAGTAAGATTTACTGAGTGTCTGTACACAAGGCCATTTCCACTTTGGATAACAAACAGGTTAGTGCCCAGTAGGAGACGAAATCACACAGCCCCTTCCCCATAACTCTGGCTGCCTGTCATTGCTTTTCAGGACAGCGCGTGCTAGTTAACCTGCCTGCACCGAGCCACTGAGACTGGCTTTGCTAACAATGCTGGTGTGACTGGGGTCTCAGGGCTGCAAGGAGATACTCAGACTTCTCTAGTATCTCTCCTACTCATTCTGTTCTCCTCTTTCCAAATCTAAACTCATGCTCCCATCTTTTACATCCCCCGTTTCAGTTTCTTCTTTGTATTGGTTTTATAAAAAATTCTTATGGTATGATTACATTGTGGTTTTACTACATCAACTTTTAAAATTTCTTTAGTTTATCTTCGTTTTCTATTCTATTAGTAATTCCCCTTTTACTGAATTCTTCTTTTCTCTTAAAATTTCTTCCTTGGCTTCTTTGCTCATTTCTATTTCTCGTTCTTTAATTTTTGTTCATTTTCCAAAAAAATCTCTTGTATGTAATTAAGAGAATCATGTATGTTTGATTATAGATCAAAATATATCATGTATTGATTGGGTAAGCTTTTTTACCCTTTTTCTTCTACTATTTTTTTCTTTGTCCTTTACACTTTAAGAGTGTGTGTTAACCCCTATCCTATTTTTATTCCTTGTCTCTTTTCTTGGTGGCATTTTCTCTTCAGCTTTCATGCATTTGGTTTCTAGAGTTTTTGTTTCTTTTAAGTATATACCCAGTGATTTTTCCTACCAATTAATGTTTCAAGTCATTTCCTTCATTCTTCCATTTATCTACTTCTGCAAAGTATATCACTCTTTTTTCTTTCTGCTACTAATTACAGTATTTCTGCTGTTTCCATGATCTTCTCTACCATCATCTATTTTCAGAAGAGTATATGTTGTCCATTTGTTTCTCTTTCCCTTGACCTTTGGTTTATATTTAATGCTATTATCTTTTAACCTAAATAAAATTTGCATATCCTAATACATCTGTATACCAGAATTTGCAGTCATGTTTGTGGCAGAAGCCTGTTGTGCTGCAGTCCATGGGGTCTGAAAGAGTCAGACACAACTGAGCAAGTGAGCTGTACTGAGTTCCCATAGTGCCACCAGTCCACCCCTCCCCTGTATGTCCCTCCTCTTTATGTCCCTCCATGGCCCAGCCCTCCAACCCTCCCCTTTATATACCTGCCATGGCCCCACCTCTCCCCTTTATTCCCCTCCTTGTATGTCTCTCCTCATGGC
>NW_024070186.1:10961191-11029777 GCF_014754425.2 Oryx dammah | reverse complement strand
CCCACCTCTCCCCTTTATTCCCCTCCTTGTATGTCTCTCCTCATGGCCCCACCCTTTTATGTCCCGCCCATGGTCAGACTCCTCCCCTTTATTCCCCTCCCTTTTATGTCCCTCCTCATGGTCCCTTCTCTTTATACCCTCCCATGGCCCCACCCCTCCACAGTTCAGTTCAGTCACTCAGTCCCATTCTTTGCGACACCATGGACTGCAGCACTGGAGAAGAGAATGGCAAACCATTCAGTATTCTCACCTTGAGAACCCCAGGAGAAGTATGAAAAGGCAAAAAGATAGGACACTGAAAGATGAACTCCCCAGGTCAGTAGGTGCCCAATATGCTACTGGAGAAGTGTGGAGAAATAACTCCAAAAAAAAAAAAAAAAAAAAAAGAAGAGATGGAGTCAAAGCAAAAACAACACCCAGTTGTGGGTGTGACTGGTGATGGAAATAAAGTCCAATGCTGTAAAGAGCAATGTTGCACAGGAACCTGGAATGTTAGGTCCATGAATCAAGGTAAACAGTAAGTGGTCAAACAGGAGATGGCAAGAGTGAATATTAACATTTCAGGAATCAGTGAACTAAAATGGACAGGAATGGGTGCATTTAATTCAGATGACCTTTATATCTACTACCGTGGGCAAGAATCCCTTAGAAGAAATGCAACAGCCATCACAGTCAACAAAGTCCGAAATGCAGCACTTAGATGCAATCTCAAAAATGACAGAGTGATCTCAGTTCATTTCCAAAGCAAGCCATTCAGTGTCACAGTAATCCAAGTCTATGCCCCAACTACTAAAGCTGAAGAAGCTGAACGGTTCTATGATGACATACAAGACCTAGAACTAACACCAAAAAAAGATGTCCTTTTCATCATAGGGGACTGGAATGCAAAAGTAGGAAGTCAGTAACAGGCCTACCTGGAGTGACAGGCAAGTTTGGGCTTTGAGTACAAAATGAAGCAGGGCAAAGTCTAACAGAGTTTTGCTAAGAGAATACACTGAACATAGCAAACACCCTCTTCCAACAACACAAGAGACAGCTCTACACATGGACATCACCAGATGGTCAATATCGAAATCAGATTGATTACATTCTTTGCAGCTAAAGAGGGAGAAGCTCTATACAACCAGCAGAAACAAGACCCAGAGCTGACTGTGGCTCAGATCATGAACTCCTTGTTGCAAAATTCAGGCTTAAGTTGAAGAAAGTAGGGAAAACCACTAGACCATTCAGACATGATGTAAATCAATTCCCTTTAGATTACACAGTGGAAGTGACAAATAGATTGAAGGGATTAGATCTGATAGACAGAGTGCCTGAAGAACTCTGGAGGTTCATAACATTGTACAGGAGGCAGTGATAAAAACCATCCCCAAGACAAAGGAATGCAAAAAGGCAAAATAGTTGAGGAGGATTTACAAATAGTTGAGGAAAGAAGAGAAATGAAAGGCAAAGAGGAAAAGGAAGGATATACCCATCTGCATGGAGAGTTCCAAAGGATAGCAAAGAGAGATAAGAAAGCCTTCCTAAGTGATCAGTGCAAAGAAATATAGGAAAACAATAGAATGGGAAATTCAAGAAAATTAAGATACTCAAGAAAATTACAGATACCAAGGGAACATTTCATGTAAACATGGGCACAATCAAGGGCAGAAATGGTATGGACCTAGAAAAGCAGAAGATGTTAAGAAGAGGTGGCAAGAATACACAGAAGAACTATACAAAAAAGATCTTCATGACCCAGATAATCACGATGGTGTGATCACTCACCTAGAGCCAAATATCCTGGAATGTGAAGTCAAGTGGGCCTTAGGAAGCATCACTACAAACAAAGCTAGAAGAGGTGATGGAATTCCAGCTGAGTTATTTCAAATCCTAAAAGATGATGCTGTGAAAGTGCTACACCAAATATGCTAGCAAATTTGGAAAACTCAGCAGTGGCCACAGGACTGGAAAAGTCAGTTTTTTCCCCAATCCCTACGAAAGGCAATGCCAAAAAATGTTCAAACTACTGCACATTTGCACTCATCTCACACACTAGCAAAGTAATGCTCAAAATTCTCCAAGCTAGGCTTCAGCAGTATGTGAACTGAGAGCTTCCAGATGTACAAGCTGGATTTAGAAAAGGCAGAGGAACCAGAGACCAAATTGCCAACATCCGTTGGTTCACTGAAAAAGCAAGGGAATTCCAGAAAAACATCTCCTTTTGCTTTATTGCCTATGCCAAAGCCTTTGACTGTGTGGACCACACAAACTGTGGAAAATTCTGAAAGAGATGGGAATACCACCTGACCTACCTCCTGAGAAATCTGTATGCAGATCAAGAAGCAACAGTTAGAACCAGACATGGAAAAACAGACTGGTTGGGCTCAATCCTTGGGTCAGGAAGATCCCCTGGGGAAGGATATGGTAACCCACTCCAGTATTCTTGCCTGGACAATCCCATGAATGGAGGAGCCTGGTGCGCTACAGTCCATGGGGTGGCAAAGAGTCAGACATGACTGAGCGACTTCACTTTCACTTTTCAAACTGTGAAAGGCATATGTCAAGGCTGTATATTGTCACCCTGCTTATTTAACTTATATCCAGAGTACCTCATGTGAAATGACTGGCTGGTTTGAAGCACAAGATGGAATCAAGATTTCTGGGAGAAATATCAATAAACTCAGATATGCTGATGATACCACCCTTATGTCAGAAAGCAAATAGGAACTAAAGAACTTCTTGATGAAAGTGAAAGAAGAGGAGAGTGAAAAAGCTGGCTTAAAGCTCAACATTGAGAACTAAGGTCATGGCATCCAGTCACATCACTTCATGGCAAATAGATGGGGAAACAATTGAAACAGTGACAGACCTTATTTTCTTGGGCTCCAAAATCACTACAGATGGTGACTGCAGGTATGGAATTAAAAGACACTTGTTCCTTGGAAGAAAAGCTATGACCAACCTAGACAGCATATTAAAAAGCAGAGACATTACTTTGCCAACAAAGGTCTGTGTAGTCAAAGCTATTGTTTTTCCCATAGTCATGTATGGATGTGAGAGTTGTACCATAAAGAAATCTGAGCCAAAGAATTGATGCTTTTGAACTATGGTATTGGAGAAGACTTTTGAGAGTCCCTTGTACTGAAAGAAGATCAAACCAGTCAATTCTAAAGGAAATCAGTCCTGAATATCCATTGGAAGGATTGATGCTGAAACTCCAATATTTTGGCCACCTGATGTGAAGAACTTGACCCATTAGGAAAGTCCCTATGCTGGGAAAGATAGACACCAGGAGGAGTAGAAGACGACAGAGGATGAGATGGTTGGATGGCATCACCGACTTGGTGGACATGAGTTTGAGCAAGCTCCAGGAGTTTGGTGATGGATGGGAAGCCTTGTGTGCTGCAGTCTATGGGGTTGCGAAGAGTCAGACATGACTGAGCAACTGAACTGAACTGAACTGACAGCCTTCCCTTTTATGTCTCTCCAATGGACCCACCACTCCAACCCCTCCCTTTTTGTCCCTCCTCATGTCCTGCTTTGTCACACCCTCTCTTCCCCACCTAAGCTTCAACCCTGGCTTGGTGGGGAGGGTGCCATATCTGCAGCCCTGATGAAGACAGGCTGTGTGGACTTTACTCTTTTTTCCAGTTTTGCAAGAATACAGCTTTTATTTCATGTTTAACCACCAAGCAGATTTGTTACAGTGCTTTTTATTTAATGCAGTTACAAGCGACCAATTAGTTTATGATTTCCAAGTTTGTGTCCTTAAAAAAAGCATAATAGAAAAAGGATGGATAAGCTTAATGCTTTAATTTGAATTTTCCTGGGAGTGATTCTCAATATTTGTAACTTGATTTTTTTTGAATTGGTGGCTACAAAAGCATAAAGGTCATAAAATTCCCTGGCTTCACCAACAGCTGGAAGCAGACCCTGTCTGCACAGACAGATTAAGAATGACCTTCACGCACATCAGACACATCCATCATAACCTCCATTCTACAGACAGAACAGGAGGCACAGGTGCCTGGGTATGGCCGTCTCCAGGGGCAGAGCTGTGACCTGCCCTGAGCCCCCTGCTCCTCTGCCCCAAATCCCAGAGATCCAGCAAAGTGTGGTCCTGTCGGGAGAACCCCACTGAATGCAGAAGTCTGATTCTCAGTTCTTATTACAGTTACAATGTCAGCACTTGTCAGCTTATGAGACAGATTTTCCATTTAGAACTATTAGCTTAACTGCATACACAAACATCACAGCTCACCTGTTGGAAAGGGCTCTAAATGTGACCATGCTCTTTGGTAGGTGGGACAGACTGTCAGGCCACCCAACCACATCAGGTTTCATTTGCACCAGTGATGAGAAGATTTAATGACGGGCAACGTTTTCAAAGGATGGTGGACAAAGCTTTGTGTTTTTAAATGTAGTGGCAGCATGTGGAATCCACAGTGCTCCAGTCCGTTTTGGTAGTCAATTTGTTTTTTCTAGGTGAGGGGTCTCCACAGCTTGGACAGCTAGCACAACACATGCTTTGTGACTGAGAAATGACTTTCCTAAGTTATAGTTACCAAGAGTCCCTGGGTCCAGAAAGCTAACACTATGCCTAGTAATGCAGAAGGCTGGGGGCACTAAAAATGGTCCTTGGAAAGAGGTTTCAATTGTTCCCTTACAAAGCAAATCAAGCTTCCTAATTAGCTACAGCACGGAAAGCTCAGCTCCTACGGCCTTGCAAGCCCTGCCTCTGTTCCCCTGGTCAAACTTTGTCTTTGCTGCAGAAACAGCTCTGCTGCTTTCTCTTCCTTATTCGTGTTCGAAGAACTCGTGGCAGGCAGTGGTAACCATGGCAACGAAAGCCATAAATTCCTGGAAGTCACATTCGCCGTCCCCATCACTGTCCAGTGTCTCCATGACTTTGTCCACAACCTCCTGCTCTTTGATTTCCTGAGAGAGATAAGACAGGTTGTCCAGCTTGCTTCTAAATGAACGTTAGGGCCACAAAGACATGATCAAAAGTTGGCTGGCTTTAATCATTTTGTATTAGAAGCAACCTAATGGCTTCCCTGGTGGCTCGGTGGTAAAGAATCTACCTGCAAATGCTGGAGACATGGGTTCGATCCCTGATCTAGGAGGATCCCACGTGCCTCAGAGCAACTAAGCTCCTGCACCACAACTACTGAACCTGTGCTCTAGAGCCCAGGAACCACAGTGCCCACGTGCTGAGCCCACATGCCCAAGAGCTTGTGCTCCACAGCAGGAGAAGCCATGGCAATTAGAAGTCCCTGCTTGCGGCAAGTAGAGAGTAGCCCTGTGAAGCAAAGACACGGCACAGCCAAAAAAAAATTTCCAGAGCACACATAATAATATTAATTAATTTAGAAACAACCTAAGACATGAAATGCAAAATTCCAGAAAGGCTTTTTCCAGTGACCAGGAGGCTGTTGGTTGGCAGAGGTCTCTAGGGGTCTAAGCCTTCTCTTCCACTTTCCTTTAGGTGCAGTGGGATCTTGCTACTAAAAGACTGAATGGAACAGCCAGGATCTGAAAAACTGCAAGCTGTTTGTGTTTAAAAAAAAAAAAAAAAAAACAGAAAGGGAGAGTACAGTCTAGATTAGCCTGAGCACATTATATGCAAATGCCTTGAAAGCAAAAATGAACTTTTGGCTCCTATAAGTTTTTCATTGTTTCTGCGTGTGGAAGACCCTATAGTGAAGGCTTCCAGTGGATTTTCATGTTTTGAGAGTAGTTTCTGGCTGAAATAACTCTCGGGAACATGCCCTAAATTTATTAAATTCTTATGTCTTTTGGCACTTGAGCTGCTTTCGAGGTATCTGGGACTCTTCTTGACATTATGCCCAACATGGAGTCAAGTGAGTGGTGAAACAGAGGACAGAGACAGCACAGGAAAGATGTGCACATGAGCTGAAGAAGAGTATAACACTGCCAACTCTTCTGAACACCCAGTCCTCAGGGCAGGAGCACTTTGCCTCAAGAAGTCGACTGTAATGCACAATGGCTGCCTTAGACATAAAACATGTAAAAGACTGAGGTTCCCATGAGGGGTTGGGTGGCACCTATAAACATCTGCTAAAAGATTAATTTCAATTACAGGAAAGATTTGCCTCTAAACAGAAACTACTTCATAAAAACCAGGCCAACAATGTTCATGATACCTTGATATACTTACCATGATTTACTTTTATTTTATAAACTGTGTTTCCCACATGCTAAGCTTTTTCTCTGTTTCAAATCAATAATTAATGACAGTAGCTACATTTGTTGAGCTGCACTTGATAAGCACTGTCTCATTGCAACAATTCTTTTCACAGAAGAAACCAGGACCTTCTGATTCTTAGGTGAGGTGGCGGGAAACAAGGTAAGTAAAAGTGTGAGCAGGCAGTTACCACGTTGAGAACTTGGGTGCCTGGGAAAACCAGCTTCAGAATCAGACTAGGGGATGCCCCTTGAAGTCTGCAGGCCACTTCCTCTGATGGTGGTGCCATTTGCAGCCGTGGAGTGTTTGGGTGGGGAGAGCCCTGCAGACTCGGGGCACGGAGCCTGGGGCTCGTCCTGCACCAAGGTCCAGCCTGCCCAGGAGGACAGCTCCCACCACCACATGGGCTGGGTTCTCATGTCTTCCTGGGAATTACCTCCTGGTCAGACATGAGTGCACTAGTGCACTGTATGGCCATTTCCTCTGGGTGCAAGTTCACTTCAGTAACCTCGGTTCTGGGCACCAAGGGAATATTAGGTACCAGGTGGACTGCAGTTCGTTGCCTTGAATATACAATACAGATACAGCAGAGATGACGTGTGGCTGAGCCAAGGGCAGTGAAGGCTGTGAGTGGGGAAATGAGTCCTCAGTGGAGCATCTGGACACACATCCACCAGAAGGGGAGCTGCCAGGGCAGTGGGGCTCATCAGATGTCCTCACGCAACTTCCCAAGTTCCCACCAGGGCACCTCACCCCACAGGGCCCCCTGCAAGGCCCCATGGCCTCTCTCATGAGCAGCTTGTGGCTTCTTGGTGATGAGCCAGGTCCTGGGGTCTGCATCTCTCCCAGCATCGACTATGCTGACAGCTCAGTAATACCTGGCATCTTCTCACTGTGATGGATCTAACCATGTAGAGAAAGCCGAAACAGTCCTCTTCCCAAGAACAAAAGCTTATTTTTAACAGTCTTCTTGCATGTTCAGTGTGTGATAAGTCATGGTATAGTTTCCATCCCACTTTGTCATTGTTACTGTTGTATGTGCTCAGCCGCTACAGTTGTGTCTGACTCTTTGCAACACACGGACTGTAGCCTGCCAGGGTCCTCTGTTCATGGGATTCTCCAGGCAAGAATACTGGAGTGGGTTGCCATGCCCTCCTCCAGGGGATCCTCCTGACCCTGGGACTGAACCTGCATCTACTGCAGCACCTGCATTGCAGGCAGAATTCTTTACCACTAAGCCAATGGGGAAGCCACCCTATTGCTGTATATCCTTAGGTTTTTCCAAGAACCTGTACTCTTGCATTTGAGACAGTAGTTTTTCCTTGATGCTCTTACTGTACACAAAATGAAAACTGTGGGGCCCACCTAAGCCAGCCTCTTACTGAGGGCTCACTTGTGCAAACTCATTTTCAGAAACAACAGAGGAGTCCTGACACCAACCTGGAGCCATGTTCAGGGCAGCTCAGAAGAGAAAATGGACAGATGGTCTTACAAGGGGACAGGAGAGCAGGTTAATTTAGTTTTAAAAAGCAAGACTCACCTCTAAAAAATGGGAAAGTTCATTGTTGATGAGCTCCTTGAGTTCTGATTTCTTCAGCTTGTGCTTGTCACCTTCCCTCCCGGAATATTGATGGAAGACGTCAATGAGGGCCACCATGGCCTTCTCTAACTCAGACATCTGGGGCCCACAAAAAAAGATGCTTTGTAGAACAGAGCAGTTGTTACCTACACCGACCTTACCATCGGGGGCAACTGGCTTTGGCTCACCTCCCCTTTTGGGCTTAGAGGGTGTGGCTTTTCATCACCCCTTGAACCTGCTCCCTGCCACCCCTCCCTTCTCTGTCTTCTGTTCCCAAGCCCTCTGGCTTCTGGTTGCATTTAGGGGAAACTTCAACCAAAATACAGAGGAAGAGCAGTGAGGGGGACTGAGTCCTCCCCCATCCCTAGGGAGACTCCCCACCCTGTCCTGGCAGGACTGCAAGAAAAGTGTAGGTCCTTCCAAAAGCTACTGAGGTCGTAAAATGTAGGAACTTTCTTTCAAATGTATATATAAATTTAACTCATTTTTAACAAGAATGTTTCCAACTTTTGGGAGGGTGAAGAACATGACCAAAAAACAGCTAGAAAATTCAACGGAAAAAATAAATATGGTAGAATTGCCACAATTTTTTTTTGAAAAAGATCAAGGAAAGGGACCTTGAATTTGAAGGTATTATACAATCATCTGATGAAGTTATTGTAGGGGAGCAGGACTTGCCACTCCAAAATGTCTCTTTGTGATGCAGATTATTTTCATCTGAAAACAATCAAGGCCCCCAAGACTCAGGAAGAAATTCCTCGTAGCTGCCTGAATAAGAATTTAGATGTAGGGCCTATTACAGGAATGGAGCAGCCACCAGAGAGAGAGGTCAGCAAGGAATGTGGGTCAGCAGTAAGAGAGGGCGGGGGAAAACGCTAGGACACTCTGTGTCCCATCACCTCTGCTGGCACAGCACACACTGGTTCACCATCTTTGTTTGAACTGCTTGCCTCCCCTCTGAAGCCCCAAACCACTGCTATCAACATCTTCCTTTGTCTTGAGCTCATGATGGTATTGAAGGTGGGCATTTTGGTGAGTGACAGTTTTCCTGGGTCTCTCCCATGTATATATGTTTTTAAACTTTGATTTGAATTTCTCCTGTTTACCTGTCTCATGTTTATTTAATTCTTAGACCAGCGAGAATTTAGAAGGGTAGAGGAAAACGTCTTCCTTCCCAATACCAGCTCTGACGCCAGAACAAATGTGGGCAGAGGCTGGACCACCTCCAGGCACTTTGTATTCTTGGCAGCGCTGCCTCCAATGACAGAATGGCATCTTTTCTCTGCATTTATCAAGGTAGGAAGCTTTCGTCTCCCCTACAACATGTATCTTATACCACACAGTCTGCAAGCCAAGGAAACAGCTGTTCAACCCTGGGAAACAGGCGGTATACAAAGGACTGCTTGTCAACTGTTTCACAAAACGGCCGACGCTCAGCCAGAGAAATTTGCCAGCTTTTGGCCTTGAGTTCTAATCATTAAAGAATCTTTGCAGTGTCATATTTAAAAATAAAGAATTATGTCTAATTTTTGAAAAACCATTCCTGTATTGAATATCATTTATATTAAAAAAATAAATTGGAATATAAGATTTAAATTCTTATTTATTTCTGACTTTCAAAGGAAAAGGATTGAAGATTTTTGCCTTGGCCTGATCTTTGTTAAACTTACCCTATTAATAATCAGTATACTTGTTTTGCTCTAAAGTCCCTAAAAATATCACATGTAGACAGAACAATTCAGATGTATTAAAACTTTAACATTTCATACCTTCTTATCCTTTGCACTCGAGTTCTCAATTATTAATTTTTTTAAAAATAAAACAAAAAACTTAAGAAACTTTTGCATAGTCCTTATGCTTCTCAAGCTTCATGATGACTGGGAAAGATGAGGCTAAAATATTTGTTGTATGAAGTATGACTAGGGGGATTTTTTTAAAGGAAAGGCATAAAATATATATCCCATATGTGAAAATGTGATTTTCACATAAAATGTGAAACGCCATAAAATGTGATTTTCTTCATTAAACACACTACAAATTAATTCTTACAAGTTTTTCCTATTAAAGTCTTCCCAACTGATGGTTAAAAATTGTTGTTTAAGAGAAATGGAAATCAAATATCCAGTTCTCCTTTCGCTGCATTCCGTGAATATTCTACATTAATCTTTCATTTCGAAAACAGGGGAACTGCTGGGCGTTAGCTCCTCAGAAGCTCACATCACAGATGTGAGGATCCCTCTAGGCAAGAGCCCTACCTCCCCGAGAAACCTGAGGATGATTAAACCTATCACAGATTTCCAATTTCTTTGGCTCGGTTGTAATTTAATTGCAAAGACCTCCTCACTTGCCCTGACCTGGGGGAGGGCGTCCAAAGATGCCGGCTCCGAGCTCAGGGCGCCTGTCCCCGCTCCGCGGAGGACGCAAACCCTCTCTTCAAAGAATTAAGCAAGAGGCTGACTTGCAGCAACACCCAAGCCGAAGACCCGCCGATTCCCTGACTGTAGTGATGAATCACCGGGAGAACGTGATTCATCTGTAGGATGAATCTCGCTGCCTGGAGTTGAGGTAGCGGTGTCCGCAAGGCAGGAGGAGAGTCATACTTTTGAAATGCTGCCAGAATCCTATGGACAGAAGAGCCTGGCAGGCTATACGGTCCATGGGGTTGCCACAGTCGGACACGGCTTAGCGACTAAACCACCACCCTAAAGGGGTTTTTAAACTACCACCCAGTTCCCAAGCCCACCCTCCGGGTCCTGCCCCCCAAACAACAGAGCAGGTTCCCCTGAGTGTCCTCACGTCAGTGGTCCTTGGCTGTCGCTCCGGTCACCTCTGGCTTCGGCGTCCTGAATGCCGGGACTAGGGCAAAAAACAGCCTCTTATCCTTTCGCGGGGGGCGTGACCGGCACCCCCGAGAGCCCGGCAGCCAATGGGAGCCGAGGGCGGGGCGCTGGTGGGAGCGGGGGGCGGGGGCGGGGGCGGGGCCTGCGTCTCCCTCTCCTGGCTCTGCAGCCCGCGGGGCCTGGACACACAGGGCCGCATTGACGGCGCCACCCGGGACTCGCTCGGGAGCCAGGCCTGCACTCGGGCCAAGGAAGAAAAAGGCCTGTAGGGCAGAAAGTGGGGAGTCAGCTCTTTGTACCGGTTTTAAATTTATATGCGAATATTGATGTTCCTCTAAAGGCAAGGATGGTGGTGGGTAGAGTGGGACTAGGGATGGACTCCGACAAAGCACATGTGCAGACGATAGCAGCATGAGTGCGGGAACTCAGGGCCCGAATGCATCTGCTCTGGCCCCACCGCGAGGGGGACTCCCGTGGACATAAGTACCTCGAGTTTAGTCCCTGAACCCAGCGTCTGCAGGCCCTGAAACCTGGGGCGAATGTTTTAACACTACCGAGGGCACATGCTAGGCGCCCCTGAAGGATTCCTCGTCCCTGCGGGGTGAGTGGCAATAGGCTGTCAGAGCTGGACAGTGCCCCAGGCACGTCCTGTCCACGTGCTCTGGTTTAAGGGCGGTGCTGGCGGGGGCGGGGGCGAGGGTGGATGGTGGGTGGGGCCCTCACCGAGGCCTCACAAGCGGCCAAGGAAGGCTGAGTACGGACTCCACACACTGCGGTCCTCTTAACAGCTTCCCTTTAGACACATTATACACAGACTCTTTTTCCTTTTTTTTCTTTGCCTTCCATTTCTCTTCTTTCCTCAACTATTTGTAAGTCCTCCTCAACCATTTTGCCTTTTTGCATTCCTTTTTCTTGGGGATGGTTTTGATCACCACCTTCTATACAATGTTAGGAACCTTCAGAGTTCTGGGGCATTCTATCAGATCTAGTCCCTTCAATCTATTTGTCACTTCCACTGTGTAATCATAAGGGAATTGATTTACATCATGTCTGAATGGTCTAGTGGTTTTCCCTACTTTCTTCAACTTAAGCCTGAATTTTGCAACAAGGAGTTCATGATCTGAGCCACAGTCAGCTCTGGGTCTTGTTTCTGCTGGTTGTATAGAGCTTCTCCCTCTTTAGCTGCAAAGAATATAATCAATCTGATTTCGATATTGACCATCTGGTGATGTCCATGTGTAGAGCTGTCTCTTGTGTCGTTGGAAGAGGGTGTTTGCTATGTTCAGTGTGTTCTCTTGGCAAAACTCTGTTAGACTTTGCCCTGCTTCATTTTGTACTCAAAGCCAAACTTGACTGTTACTCCAGGTAGGCCTGTTACTGACTTCCTACTTTTGCATTCCAGTCCCCTGTAATGAAAAGGACATCTTTTTTTGATGTTAGTTCTAGAAGGTCTTGTATGTCATCATAGAACCGTTCAGCTTCTTCAGCTTTAGTAGTTGGGGCATAGACTTGGATTACTGTGACACTGAATGGCTTGCTTTGGAAACGAACCGAGATCACTCTGTCATTTTTGAGATTGCATCCAAGTGCTGCATTTTGGACTTTGTTGACTGTGATGGCTGTTGCATTTCTTCTAAGGGATTCTTGCCCACGGTAGTAGATATAAAGGTCATCTGAATTAAATGCACCCATTCCTGTCCATTTTAGTCCACTGATTCCTAAAATGTTAATGTTCACTCTTGCCATCTCCTGTTTGACCTTGATTTACCTTGATTCATGGACCTAACATTCCAGGTTCCTATGCAACATTGCTCTTTACAGCATTGGACTTTATTTCCATCACCAGTCACACCCACAACTGGGCGTTGTTTTTGCTTTGACTCCATCTCTTCTTTTTTTTTCTTTTTTTGGAGTTATTTCTCCACACTTCTCCAGTAGCATATTGGGCACCTACCGACTTGGGGAGTTCATCTTTCAGTGTCCTATCTTTTTGCCTTTTCATACTGTTCATGGGGTTCTCAAGGCAAGAATACTGAAGTGGTTTGCCATTCCTTCCTCCAGTGGACCACGTTTTGAAGGGCTGGAGATCAGGCTAATCACCAATAGCCCTTGATTTAATCCATCGATGCTGCTGTAATAGAACCGCCATAAACATCCCCAAGGGAAGGAGTTTGGAGAGCTTCCAGGTTGGAGAGCATGTAGAGATGGGGAGGGTGACTCCCAGAGAGCAGGAAGCTCCTTGTGCCCCCTGCACCTGTCCTCTGCACTTCCTCCATCTGGCTCTTCCCCAGTGGCATCCTTTTACAATAAGCTGGTAACCTATCCCTGAGTTCTGTGAGTTGCTCTAGCAAATCACTGAACCAGAGGAGGGTGTGTGGGGCCCCCAGTTTATAGGTGTCCACAGCTGGGGTCTTACAGTGACTGCTGAAGGGGGGCAACCTTGTGAGTGGGATGGTGTCAGAAGGGAGTCAGATCACAGGACATCCAGCTGGCATAAACCATACATCTGGTGTCAGAGTGCTTTCTGTTGGTAGAAATCAGCTCACAGCACATCACTAGGGGGTCTAGACACTCAAAACTTAACTCCTGATTTTTGGCATCAGTGCTTTTTCCCCTCCATTTTGTCTCTTCTGCCAAGTTTATTCTTTCCTTATAGCGTCTTTGAAATTGTTTTAAAATTTTGAAATCACTTTATTTTTCAGGTAGCCATTTATTTTTTGTTTTATATTGGAGCACAGTTGTATAACAGTGTTGTGCTGAAATCACTTTAGACTAACAAGAGTATAGTAAAAAAATTAATAAATCCTTTTATTTTTCTTGTTGTCAATTTGGTTCTAATCAAGAGACAGAAACCACACAGTAATTCAAACACGACAAGTTTAACACAAAGAATTATGCATCTACAATAGGATCGTAACTGTGTAGAGGAATCTAAAGAGCTTCAGGGGGAGGGGGCTGGTGTGAACCCAGGGTCTGGCATGTGCATGTCAGAGAAGCAGGTGAAATGGCCTCCATGCCAGGCCGGGCTGCTAGGCCAGCCAGGGCAGCCCTTGCTGGCCACATCCTGGAGCCAAGCACCAGCAGATGCTGTGAAGGATGGAGAAGCAGGACAGGACAGACAAACATGCTCCCCCAGGAGCAGGAGAGA
This sequence comes from Oryx dammah, assembly GCF_014754425.2. Classification (NCBI taxonomy): domain Eukaryota; kingdom Metazoa; phylum Chordata; class Mammalia; order Artiodactyla; family Bovidae; genus Oryx; species Oryx dammah. Next base: position 11,016,020 of record NW_024070186.1, on the reverse strand, counting down.
AGGCCCCCCTCCAAAGTGCAAGCCCAGGCTCATCACAGGGTGACCTGATTAGTGGCCACTGAAGGCAGCAGCACTAAGGGGCCAGAATCCACATCAGGCACAGGCGCCCTGCCTGGCACTCGGCATCCATCAGCAGCATTCTACACACATCCGGACTCCCCTGCAGCAGCTAAAGAAGCTGAGAAGACACAGCTCCCTTTGTTACAGTGAACTAGTTCTTTCCCCAGCAAGAAGACGTGCAGCCCTACAGTTACTGTATCCATTGCTGGCTCACTTATGGTTCCACAGAAAATTTAGTTACCTAAAGATTAAGTTGAAATGCTAATTTCCAACAACTTGTTTATAAAACAGGGAAGTAGAGAAAAGAAAATGATTAGGAAACAGACCCAACATGTAACAAGCAAAAACATATGCATAGCTGCTCTAGCCTTCATCTCTGTGTAACCAGCCCTGAGGTCCTGGTAGACACCCCTGACCATCCATTCTGAATCTCCCCTGCCCTCAGCAAGAACCTGCTCCAGATTCCTTATTGGATAGAGTGAGCCAAACATTCATCCTTGAGGGGCTGGAGACATCAGTACTCCTGTTTTATTTAATCATAATAGTTCAGCTTTGGTTGCTCTGTGTTTTCATTAACCATTACTACTGGTTGTGGAAGTATTAAGAGGAGCCCCAGAATGCCCAGGTTCCAAAGTCCTCTCTGCTGCCCTCACATAGCAGTAACACAAACCCCCTCCCTCTCCCCGGTAATTGGGATCAATCATTCAAGCCAATAGATGAACGGATTTTTCTTTTTGCTTGTTGGGTCAAAGGCATGAGGAGCCCAAAGTGGCCAGTGGCAATCCTGGCTTCCAGTTCAGTGGGACCATTGCTCTGCACCATGGTGGAGACCTCCCTGCTGGACAGTAAGATTTCCAAATGATCTCAAAGCTGCCAAGACAAGAAAAAAAAATCTGCCAGGAGGGTATAAGTGTACCAGTGAGAGGACTACTCATCCTTCTAATCTCAGTTCCCAGACCCAGGCATTCTGGCTCTGGGGGACACAGCATCATAGAACAGTTCTTAACTCAAAGTACAGGTCATATCCTGCCTTATGGAACCCATCCTTTCAGGATGTTGCCTTCCACCTGGGATCATAATTAACTTCAAGAAGTGATTCCAGCTTTCGATCAGGTCAGCCACTTCTGAGTTACAGGATGTGTGATAAGACTGCTCTTCCTTTGCTGGGACTCGTGTCCCTGGTTGGGACGCAGAGCCGTTGTAGTGGATAAACTCTGTGAGGTCATGGATGTTGGACCTCCTGCTGCAGCAGTGCAGGCAGGGAAGTAAAATCCATACCCAGAGTGTATGTTCATTCCAGTGAGGACAGATTTCCACCCTTTCTATGATGGCAGAGGTCCAGTGTAATCCACCTGCCACCAGGGGTATGGCTGGTCATCTCGGACTCAGCGTTAGTCTTGGCTGCCGGTAGACAAGGCACTCTACGGCAGCAGTGGTGAGGGGAGCAAGTGTTGCTGAGCCCTGCCCACCCACACCTCTGCCACGTGGCCACTTTATTTGTGGATACATCAAGTGAGCCCTGGAGCAGCTGCAGTAAGAGCTGGCTGATGCCCACGAGGCAGTCCGTCTCCACCTGCTTATTAGGAACCTCTTCTGCAAGGCATGCCCAGAGCTGGGGGAGGGGTTCCCTGGAACACGAACATGTTCACAGACTGCTCTTTCAGAGAGGCCCATCCAAACACCTCTTCCAAAGCTTTCTTGTGACCAGTTTTCAATCCTGTTCCTTCTAAGTTGCTGAGCAACCAAATAATTAGCAGCCACCTAAGGGTTAATACAGATTCCTACTCTAGCCACGTCTCTACAGACACAGTGGACAACCAACCAAACTGTCGCAGTTCTGTCCTGAGAGGACTTTCCTTCACCACGTCTTTCAGGGTGACCCTTGAGTGGAGCTGCAATTAGCTGGGCCTAACCTTAACCCTAACCTAACCCAAACTGCTGCTACTGGTCCTCGGAAACTGGCTGGAATGAAAAGGCATTAGAGAATCCACAGCTGCACACCAAGTGCCGGGTCATGTTGACTTTCTCTGGTGCACACGCCTCACCAGTCACAGCATCTGCAGTTGAAGCCACAGGTGGCTGTGTTTGCGAGAGTCCATAGCCAGCCTCCCAGACCAAAGTGGCAAGTTAAGTGGGCTTGTGATCAGTATCCGCCCTGCCCCTGCCACCTCCGCACCACTGCTTATGTCAGCCCTTTGATGGTGGCATCAGCCTCCAGGGTGATTCACAGCTTCAGGTTCACTGCTGAGATAAGAAGGGGAAGCTGTCCCGGAAGTATGGCCCACAGATAGTGTGGGCCCTGAGCCTTGGGCTTGAATCGACTGGCCTGGTCCACAGCCTGGCCTCACACTCCGTGAGGTGGGACCTGAGCCACGGGCTTTGGCCCTACTTCCCAGTTGCCCCACAGGCAGAGCGGGCCTGCTTGGGAAGCACAGAACTTGCTCGCCTCTGAGGAAGGAGCTGCTGTGCACTGCAGGCTTCAAGCAGATGCAAGGCACCAGCCCTGAGGGCCTCAGCCCCATCCCAGAGTCACAACCTGGACTCTGAGTTTGTCCTTCATTGTGCACAAGAAAAGCTTCAGGCTGCTCCTGCAGAGGTAAAAAGCTAGTTTGGGATTCTCTCATCTAACTTCTGGATGCCTGAGTGTTGGGCCTGCCATCTTGGCACAAACAGTAGCTTCCTGGGTCAGCCCAGTGCAATCTGTGCCCCTACCCCATTCCAGGGCCCACAGGGAGGAGAGAGCTGCCCATCGGAAAGAGATGGGCTTTCAGGTGCTGTGAGGCCCCAGGGCAACATCCTCAGATGTGGGCTCTGAGCTGATGCCGAGTCTTGGGGCTACAAACTGGCACTGGGGCCAGCAGTCAAAAGAGAACTCTGGAAGTAAAAGGGAGTCTCAGCCCATTCAGGGGAGCCAGGCGGTGCACAGAGCTCCCTGGAGCTGTTTCTTAGCTCCTGAATGTGCCGAGACAGACACACTGGGCCCCCACTGAATCCCCTCTCTGACTACCTTACCTGTGGCCTGAGAGCCACTGTGATAGGGAGCTCACGAAAGTCTCCAGAACAAGACAATTGTGTCCAAAGACATCCGTGTGTGGAGCCCTCCATCGCCACTGAGGCCCAGAGTCAGTACAGGGCCTGATTCTGGTTCAGACACCTGTCCTTGGATGGTGCTGTTGTTCAGTTGCACAGTCATGACCGTCTCTTGGCAACCCCGTGGACTGCAGCATGCCAGGCTTCCCTGTCCTTCACAATCTCCCAGAGTTTGCAGAAATTCATGTCCACTGAGTTGGTGATGCCATCCAACCACCTCATCCTCTGTCATCCCCTTCTCACCTGCCTTCAATCTTTCTCAGCATCTGGGTCTTTTCCACTGAGTTCTGCATCAGGAGGTCAAAGTACTGGAGATTCAGCTTCAGCATCAGCCCTTCCAATAACTATTCAGGGTTGATTTCCTTTTGGACTGGTTGGTTTGATCTCCTTGCTGTCCAACGGGCTCTCAAGAGTCTTCAACACCATAGTTCAAAAGCATCACTTCTTCAGCATTCAGCCATCTTTATGGTTCAACTCTCATATTCATACATGACTACTGGAAAAACAATAAATTTGACTACACAGACCTTTGTTGGCAAAGCAATGTCTCTGCTTTTTAATATGCTATCAAGGTTGGTCACAGCTTTTCTTCCAAGGAACAAGCGTCTTTTAAATTCATGGCTGCAGTCATCATCCTTAGTAACTTTGGAGCCCAAGAAAATAAAATCTCTCACTGTTTCCATTATTTCCCTGGCTATTTGCCATGAAGAGATGGGATCAGATGCCATGAACTTTGTTTTTGAATGTTCAGATTTAAGCCAGCGTTTTCACTCTCCTCTTTCACTTTCATCAAGAGACTCCTCAGTTCCTCTTTGCTTTCTGCCATATGGGTGGTGTCATCTGCATATCTGAGGTTATTGATATTTCTTCTGGCAGTCTTGATTCCAACTTGTGCTTCGTCCAACCTGGCATTTCACATGATGTACTCTGCATATAAGTTAAATAAGCAGGGTGATAACATACAGCCTTGACATACTCCTTTCCCAATTTGGAAGCAGTCCAGTTCCATGTCTGGTTCTAACTGTTGCTTCTTGACCTGCATACAGATGTCTCAGGAGGCTAGTAAGATGGTCTGGTATTCCCATCTCTTGAAGAATTTCCCACAGTTTGTCGTGGTCCACACAGTCAAAGGCTTTGGCATAGTCAATAAAGCAGAAGGAGATGTTTTTCTGGAACTCCTTGCTTTTTCGATGATCCAACGGATGTTGGCAATTTGATCTCTGGTTCCTCTGTCTTTTCTAAATCCAGCTAGAACATCTGTTGAAGCTTTGCTTGGAGAATTTTGAGCATTACTTTGCTAGCGTGTGAGACGAGTGCAATTGTGGGATAGAATGAAAATTTGGACATTGACTTTCTTTGGGATTGGAATGAAAAGTGCCTTTTACAGTCCTGTGGCCACTGCTGAGTTTTCCAAATTTGCTTGCATATTGAGTGTAGCACTTTCACAGCATCATCTTTTAGGATCTGAAATAGCTCAACTGGAATTTTATCACCTCTGCTAGCTTTCTTCATAGTGATGCTTCCAAAGGCCCACTTGACTTTGCATTCCAGGATGTCTGGCTCTAGGTGAGTGATCACACTATCCTGGTTTTCTAGGTTATTAAGATCTTTTTTGTATAGTTCTTCTGAGTATTCTTGCCACCTCTTCTTAATATCTTCTGCTTCTGTTATGTCCATACCATTTCTGTCCTTTATTGTGCCCATTTTGCATGAAATGTTTCCTTGGAATCTATAATTTTCTTCAAGAGATTTTTAGTCTTTCCCACTTTATTGTTTTCTTCTATTTCTTTGCATTGATAACTGAGGAAGGCTTTCTTATCTCTCTTGCCATTCTGCATTCAGATGGATATATTTTTTCCTTTTCGCCTTTGCCTGGAGAAAAGAATGGCAAACCACTTCAGTATTCTTGCCTTGAGAACCCCATGAACAGTATGAAAAGGCAAAAAGATAGGACACTGAAAGATGAACTCCCCAGGTCGGTAGGTGCCCAATATGCTACTGGAGAAGTGTGGAGAAATAACTCCCCCCCCCCCAAAAAAAAAAATGAAGAGATGGAGCCAAAGCAAAAACAACAACCAGTTGTGGGTGTGACTGGTGATGGAAATAAAGTCTAATGCTGTAAAGAGTAATGTTGCACAGGAACCTGGAATGTTATGTCCATGAATCAAGGTAAACTGTAAGTGGTCAAACAGGAGATGGCAAGAGTGAACATTAACATTTTAGGAAATCAGTGAACTAAAATGGATAGGAATGGGTGCATTTAATTCAGATGACCTTTATATCTACTACCGTGGGCAAGAATCCCTTAGAAGAAATGCAATAGCCCTCATAGTCAACAAGGTACTCTGAAATGCAGCACTTGGATGCAATCTCAAAAATGACAGAGTGATCTCGGTTCGTTTCCAAAGCAAGCCATTCAGTGTCACAGTAATCCAAGTCTATGCCCCAACTACTAAAACTGAAGAAGCTGAAGTCAAACAGTTCTATGATGACATACAAGACCTTCTAGAACTAACATCAAAAAAAGATGTCCTTTTCATCATAGGGGACTGGAATGCAAAAGTAGGAAGTCAGTAACAGGCCTACCTGGAGTAACAGTCAAGTTTGGCTTTGAGTACAAAATGAAGCAGGGCAAAGTTTAACAGAGTTTTGCCAAGAGAACGCAGTGGTCATAGCAAACACCCTCTTCCAACAATACAAGAAACAACTCTACACATGAACATCACCAGATGGTCACTACCAAAATCAGATTGATTATATTCTTTGCAGCCAAAGAGGGAGAAGCTCTACACAGTCAGCAAAAACAAGACTGGGAGTTGACTGTGGCTCAGATCTTGAACTCCGTATTGCACAATTCAGGCTTAAGTTGAAGAAAGTAGGGAAAACCACTAGACTACTCAGGTATGACCTAAATCAAATCCCTCATGATTATACAGTGGAAGTGAGAAATAGATTGAAGGGATTGGATCTGATAGAGTGCCTGAAGAAGTATGGATAGAAGTTTGTGACATTGTGTAGGAGGCAGTGATCAAGATCATCCCCCAAAAAAGGAAATGAAAAAGGCAAAATGGTTGTCTGAGGAGGCCTTACAAATAGTTGAAGAAATAAGAGAAGCTAAAAACAAATGAGAAAAGGAAGGATATACCCATCTGACTGTAGAGTTCCAAAGAATAGCAAGGAGAGATAAGAAAGCCTTCCTAAGTGATCAGTGCAAGGAAATAGAAGAAAACAACTGAATGAGAAAGACTAGAGATCTCTTCAAGAAAATTAGAGATCCCAAGGGAACATTTCATGCAAAGATGGGGACAATAAAGGACAGAAATGGTATGGACCTAACAGAAGCAGAAGATATTAAGAAGAGGTGGCAAGAATACACAGAAGAACTATACAGAAAGGATCTTAATGACCCAGAAAATCATGATACTGTGATCACTCACCTAGAGCCAGTTATCCTGGAGTCTGAAGTCAAGTGGACCTTAGGAAGCATCACTATGAAGAAAGCTAGTAGAGGTGATGGAATTCCAGTTGAGCTATTTCAAATCCTAAAAGATGATGCTATGAAAGTGCTACTCAATATGCCAGCAAATTTGGAAAACTCAACAATGGCCACAGGACTGGAAAAGGTCAATTTTCTTTCCAATCCCAAAGAAAGGCAATGCCAAGGAATGTTCTAACTACCGCATAATTACACTCATCTCACACGCTAACAAAGTAATGCTCAAAATTCTCCAAACCAGGTTTCAACAAAACATGAACTGAGAACTTCCATATGTTGAAGCTGGATTTAGAAAAGGTGGAAGAACCAGAGATCAAGTTGCCAACATCCGTTGGATCATAGAAAAAGCAAAAGAATTGCAGAAAACATCTCCTTCTGCTTAATTGACTATTCCAAAGCCGTTGACTGTGTAGATCACAATAAACTGTGAAGAATTCTTCAAGAGATGGGAATACCAGACCATCTTATTAGCCTCCTGAGAAATCTGTATACAGGTCAAGAAGCAACAGTTAGAACTTGACTGCTTCCAGATTGGGAAAAGAGTTTGTCAAAGCTATATTGTTACCCTGCTTATTTAACTTATATGCAGAGTACATCATGTGAAATGCCAGGTTGAATGAAGCATAAGCTGGAACCAAGATTGCTGGGAGAAATGTCAATAACCTCAGATATGCAGATGACACCACCCTTATGGCAGAAAGCAAAGAGGAACTGAGGAGTCTCTTGATGAAAGTGAAAGAGGAGAGTGAAAATGTTGGCTTAAAACTCAGCATTCAGAAAATGAAGATCATGGTATCCAGTCCCATCTCTTCATGGCCAATGATGGGAAACAGTGGAAATAGCAATAGACTGCCTTTTCTTGGGCTCCAAAATCACTGCAGATGGTGACTGCTGCCATGAAATTAAAAGACACTTGCTCCTTGGAAGAAAAGCTATGACAAACCTAGACAGCATATTAAAAAGCAGAGACATTATTCCTTTGCCAACAAAGGTCTGTCTAGTCAAAGCTGTGATTTTTTCAGTAGTCATGTGTATGGATGGATGTGAGTTGAACCATAAAGAAAGTGAATGCCGAAGAATTGATGCTTTTGAACTGTGGTGTTGGAGAAGACTCTTAAGAGTCCCTTGAACTGCAAAGAGTTCAAACCAGTCAATCCTGAAGGAAATCAGTCCTGAATATTCATTGGAATATTGAAGCTGAAGCTCCAATACTTTGGCCACGTGATGTGAAGAATTGACTCATTGGAAAAGACCCTGATGCTGGGAAAGATTGAAGGCAGGAGGAGAAGGGGCCGACAGAGGGTGAGATGGTTGGGTGGCATCCCCAACTCGATGGACATGAGTTTCAGCAAACCCCGGGAGTTGGTGATCAACAGGGAAGCCTGGTGTGCTGCAGTCCATGGGTCACAAAGAGCTGGATGTGACTGAAGGACTGAACTGACTAACTGACCAGCCCTTCTCCCCTCTGTGAAGTTTGGAGTGGGGCTTACATTCCAACCTCCAATATCAGTGGTCTCCTCAGGCAACCAGCCCCATCCTGAAGCTCACCAAGGGCCCAGAGTCACCTCCTTAGCATCATCTCAGGTATGCTTGATAGGGTCTATTATGAAGATCTTCCTCTCACCCCTGCCGCTCCAGGAATTACAAGGGTCATAGGAGTTCTGTGCCAGGAACCAGTGTGTGCATGCTACGTCACTTCAGTTGTGTCTGACTCTTGTGACTCGATGGACCAGAGCCAGCCAGGCTCCTCTGTCCATGGGATTCTCCAGGCAAGCATATTGGAGTGGGTTGCCATGTTCTTCTCCAGGGAACCTTCCCAACCCAGGGATCAAACCTGAGTCTTTTATGTTTCCTAGATTGGCAGGCAGATTCTTTACCACAGCACCACCTGGAAAGCCCAGGGAAAAAAACCAAATACATATTTCTTGTTATATTACAATTTCACACAATGTAATGATATTTTGTAAATATAAACAGCCTATCTGTAAAAGGAATATGTACTATTGTCCAAGTAATAAAAAAAAAAATCTTAGCGAGACAGAGTAGTGACAGGGCTGGCTATTGGATTGCCACCAGCTCAAGTGTTTTCTGGAAGGCAAAGACCAAGGGGCTGGGTGTTGGTCTGGAAGGAAGGTGTCTACTGTGAATAACACTGAAGCAACTCACCTGTCTTTGCTGTCTCTATAGTCAAGAGCTGTCTGCTTGAGTAGTGGTCATGGCGTTGCTGAGAAATGTCTACAGAACTTCAGGGATATCTGGGAAGCAGTGAAGGATACTCAGACCCTGTAGCATGTCCAGTGTCAAAGGCCCCCAAGTGACGTATAGTGAGGCTTTGCTGGCCAAGGGAGGAGGGCTCCTGAGTGGGGGCTCCAGCATCAGTCTTGGTAGGGAGAGGTGCTCCTCCCAAGCTATAGAGTCCCAGTGGATGGACATGCTGGTGGGTCAGCAGGACTCTCTAGGATGTACAAAGCTCCTTCCAGCTTCCTTGAGCTCAGCCTTCATCCACCTAGCAAACCCTTAGCAACAATTAATTCAGTAACCAGTTCTAAGCCTAGCTGAATTCGCTTAGGGGGAAGGAAGAGTTGTTCTGCCTGGAGTTTTCCAGGGGGAAAGGCCTGGGCAGCAACATTGTTCTCTTGCATAAAGGACAGTGCCATCCGCCACCAAGCTGCTCACGAGGTGGGTCAGAGTGACCCATGTCCACAGGGAGAAAAGGATGCCTGTGTTCCAGAGGGATGTGGGAGAGGGACAAAAGGCTTCTGTTGTAACAAATGCAAGTGTCAGGAGAGGAGAATTCATTGCCTTTCCTCCTCGAGAAAGCTGCTCCCGCCAGCAGCTTTGGGGCTGGAGTTGAGCCGGGTTCAAGTCCAGTCTCTGTGGGCAGAACTCTGGCAACTGACTTGACCTCCCTCAGCCTCAGTAACAGGGGAAATTTGTGTGTGTGTATATAGTGTGCTGTGCCTAATGTGCCCAGATAACGGTCACTATCATCATGCAAGTTACTATTCTCACCCATCAAAGGAATCTGCAACAGTAGGGTGAGCTCCTGGTACAGAAGGAAGACCAAGCAAAGCAAAGAACAGCAAAGAAAAGAAGGGCAGAGGCTTCGTTTTGAGCCAGATAACTGGAGCCAAAAGTGCAGAATCAGCTCACTGGCTAACTTAGAAAACCTTGAATCCAGGAGGCCCCAATCTGGCCAATTGTGATAGAGCATCTGTATTTTATGGATATCATGTTTTATTATTTTTACACCACATCAAATTCCATGAATCCATTTAGTTTCTAACCAGTCGCTCCAAAGTCAGAGTCCCTCCCAGAAGGGCAGGCACAGCATGAGCAGAGCTGGCAGCTGCCATGGTGTTGGCCTTGCTCTGGGTCCATGGCGACAGCAGGGTCCAGCTGAAGACAAGAGAGCTTTTGTTTTGAGAAGATGCTGAGGTTGGTGCGCAGCAGCACGCCCCACACGAAGCTGCTTCCTCAGTCCATTTTGTGCGTGTGGTTTGTTTCCCTGGAATCGAGTCCAGGGATGTGAGACCAATGCCGGGAAGGCACCCGAGGAGGCTGGCCAGGGCGTCCCTGGCAGAACTCAGCACAAGTATTCATCTGAGTATGCTTTGTATCACTTTTAAGGACTCAGAAATTTGCCATTGTGAAATAAAATTCATATACGTGGCAAGACAAGAAAAACGTAAACACGAAGATTCTTCTCTGCCCATTGGCCTCCCCTCCCCTGCACTGTGCATCTTGTATCCACACTAGGCGTGGAGCAGACCACCCCCCATTGGCAGGGACCCCTGCTAACCTTAAGCAGCATCATGCTCCCAGCACCAACAAGACAAATCCTTAAAGGCGACATTCCTCCTTGAATTATAAAGGATCACAGGACCCCACAATGGTGCTTAAATCTGATTTATATAAACCGTCAACAATATGTCTTTTAATGTACAGCCTCAATCTCACAAACCTTATATAAACTGTGTCTTGACTTCTAATGGGCAGACTTTCTGTGATGCTCTTTCCAGGTTATAATCCTCAAATTTGGCTTGAATAAAAAATTCCAATTCTTTCTTTGACCAACTGAATAATTTTTCATTGATGCCATAAAAACACATCAGGTTTAAGGTTAAAGAAATCACTAGATTAGCCTCCTTGTTTTTTTTTTTTTTTTACTCAATGGTAACGTTTTGTTTAGCTGCTCTGTAAGCACCGCACGTTTTACAGCCTTGTCCCACGTGGGCCCAGCTCAGCACACAGCATTCAAGTGCATGAAGCCAAGTGAGCCACAATGGAGCCCACTCAATCGATGGCTAAAATTAGTCAGTAGTGAGGATTCCTACACCTTGTTTTCAAAACAACTATGTGGACCTGAACCCTCTCCAACAACAATGATCCAGGAGGTGGAATGAGTCAAATTACACAAAGACTTAAATAAAAATTTACCAAATAAAACAGAGAATATTAAAGATAAGAAGGTTTAAATCCAGCAGCCTAATTCCTAGTAGTTTTCCTACAGTGGGACAATAATATTTTTTGCTTTTTATAAAACAAACCAAGTTTGGAACTTCCCCAGCAGTCCAGTGGCTAAGACTCCACGCTTTCACTTCAGGGGCCATGCTTCCATCCCTGGTCAGGGGACTAAAATCCCATGTGCTGCTTGCAGTGTGGACAAAAAAGATTAAAGACAAAGTTAAAGACATTGTAAATAGTTGGCCTGATATTTAAAATTTTAGTATAAATGAAATAGATCCACAGGTATATTTCTTATCTAATAGTACAATTGAGGGCTAATGTAAGGAGTATGTAGATAAAATCATAAGAAGGATAAACTATTTTTGGAAATTAAAACAATGTAGCCGCCACAATAAAGTCAAGTAAGTTGATAACAGTTCCTAGGATGTATGTATTATCCACCAGCAAGGTGGTCTCAGGACGGTCAGCCCCTCACATGGGGATGGCCTTTCTCCAGAACCACTGGAAGTTTTGACTGTTCTGACCTCATCTCAGAAGTCATGTAGGGTCCCTGTCATCACTTCCCACTCGTTATCGGCAGGTAGAGGCTAGCTGCCCTCACAAGCAGGGGACGGAGTGGTGGCAAGCCCACACTGGACAGCAGGGCGTGGGAAGGGAGGCACTGTCCGGGCCAACCTTGGACAAAGCACTCTGCCCTCCAGCCAAACCACAGAGACACGCATAGTAACCCCCCAGACCCACAGGACTCACCCCACTGCTCACCAGAGCCCCAGGAGCTGGGCCAGTGTGCGGAGCCTCCTCAGACGGGATTCCTCAGAACAGTGGCTTGAGGATTCAAAGCACGTGACCTAAAGAGACACGTTATCTGACCCAGTCCTTTTGCCCCGCGTCCGGTGGGGGAATGGGTTAGGAGATCCCTAATGAGACAGTCCAGTCTGAAGGGGAAATGGGAGGCCCGGCATGCACAGCAGCCCCTCATCAGGCCCTACGGTGGCTGGGCATGACTCCCCACCTCTCCACTTTGCCCCCTTTCCACATCTCAGCCACTTTTCCTGTTCCATGAAAAGCAGTCCGTGTTTGTAGCTGCTGCCTGGCTGAAGAAGTTCAGGGTCCAATTGCCGCTTTCTGTTTTGTGCTCTCTCTGGCTCTTTCAGCGCAAGCTGCTATTGATTCTGCTGGTTCTGTTGTCTGAATAACTGTGGGTTTTCTACAGAGTTCATTGATGTTCACAGCACTTGACAAAACCTAAACCCAAATCTGTTTGAAAGGGGCCCTTCTCTAATTGGCCCCCATGCAGCTTCGGCAACCAGTGCCCTCAGGTTCGGAAGGTGATCGATACGACAGCGTCGGAGGGGCCCATGTACAAAGTCCACAGGAAGCTTTTGCTCACAAAACAGGTGTGAGCACCAACTGAACTATTGCGGAGTCTTCGAGGGCTTCACAATCCCATCTCATCTTGTCCCTGCTCTGAGGCCACTCTTCCCCAACAGCCTGTGGAGTCAGCCTTTGCCCTGAACCTGCTCGTTCTTTGAGAATCTTCTGGGAGAGAAGGGGCATGAGAAATAGTTCCATTTTTGAGCCAGCCATGGTCCTTTGTAGCTCTTTTAAGTTCTGTTTGGAAATTGGATTATCCTCCTCTAGCTCCTCTCTCCCAGACCGTTCTCAGACACATAGTGAGGAGACCCGGCTGCCACTCTGACGCTGCCAGGAAACCACTTCAGTAGACCGGAAGTCCACTTCCATGCAGGTCACCCTGGGACCCAGTTCCCACAGCTGAATAACAAAGGCTCTTTCCTCCTCTTCTGGTACATTGCCTTGATTTCCTTGCCTTGGCCCCCAGGTGTGCAGGCCTCCTGCTTCCGCCTGATTCCACGCAAGGGCTGCAGGCTCTAGGCTCCTGTTTTGGCAGCACCCATAATTAAGCACCAAACTCTGCCCCAGTTCCCATTGCCGTGTAGGAAGCCACCAGCGGACGGTGTAAAACCCTCGCCCTCTTCCTTATTCTCACCAGGCACACCATCAGGGAGCAGGGACCCATCTTGCTTCAGCTCCACGATGTCCGGGCCACAGCTGAGAAACCTGGGACCGTGGGATAACCTCAAACAGTGGGAGTGGGTGGCCCAGGGCCCTCTCAATCGCATGTCTGGCACCTGTATGGGTTCCCAAGTGGACTTTCACAGCAACTGGGTCTTGAGAGCAGGCATTTCGGCAGAACCAGAGGACACTGCACACAGCCTCTTGTGAGCTGGCCTCAGAGGTCGCTGCTGGTCTCCTGTTCTATTGATTAAAGCCCACCCAGATTCAGGCAGAGGGAATGTTATGGGAAGACAGTCAAAGAATTTACAGTCGTTAAAAACCCATGGTGCACCCTCTAGCCATACATCACCTGCAAACAGTGGAGGGTGCCCATCTTTTTTAAAGACCTTGAAAGATTAGTTTCAATGGAAGTGTCTTTACATTGTGTGCTTTACATGGTATATTGCATGCATTTTGGGGGGGGGGGATCAAGGTTATTTTTTATTGCACGTTTACTACACACATTTTTACCCATTTAAAGATACAGAACACTTCAGTGTCCCAGAAGACTCCTTCCCAGCATCCCCTTCCCAGCATCTGTCGGAGGCACACATGCAGTTTTGAGGGGAGGAACACAAACCTGTGAGTAGGACTGTAGAATTGCAGGGTAGGCATAGGTCTAACTTCCCCAGAAGCTGCCAGTTTCTAACTTAATTGTACCGGTTTATATCCCACTTTCTCCCCAACAATGTGTAACTCCAGTCCCCAAGATACCAACACTTCAGGATTTTCAGTCTTTTAACCATTCTAATGGGAGTGTGGTGACAGCTCATTGTGATTTTAATTAGTATTCCTTGATGTGTCTGTGAGCTTTTGTTGTATATGCCAAACTGTCCCCAAATTGAATGTTTTACAATAACAGTCATTGACTTAGCTCACGATTCTGCATGTTGGCTGTTTGGGATTTATTCAGCAGGGTTTTCAGGAGGGCCTCACCTGCACTCATTCCATCTGCAGTCACTACTGGCCACTGGGTGGCTTTGGTTCTGGAGGTGACCGGTTGTCAAACGTGTGTGTGGTGTTCATGTCTATGTGTGTGTGCCTGTGCGTGTGTGTGAGGCAGCCACCTGTCTCTGCTCAGCTGCCTTTTCACCTGGTGGTACAGGTTTCAAGACCATGAGACTGAAAACTGTGTGGCTTCTAGAATCCTAACCTTGGAAATTGTACAAGGTCACTTTTCAACTTCCGTGGATGTATTTATTGCAAGGCCAGCCCAGGTTCATGGGGTCCACCTCTTGCTGGGAGATCTGCAGAGTACTGTGGGCATTTGGTGGTAAAAACTAAAGAGAAACCTTGTCTAAAGCGAGTCAGGAAGCCCAGGATGGGGAGCTCTCATGCCTCGCAGCTCAACTCCCATTCCCAGACAGGAAGCTGACTTCACCAACCACAGGAGAAGGAGAATTTCCTCCCTGCCTGGCAGCAGCTGGGCAATGAGCAGCCGTTATGCTAGAGCCTCCCTTCCCTCCCACGGACTTTTCCTTTTCAGGAGCCCTTCCAGCTCTCCCTTTGGTCTGTGAAGTGACCTTCTTCTCCCTGTTCTCTGGACTCGCCTATGGTTTGCCATAACCTGCATGTCCTGAATTGCAATTCTGCTGCTATTTCTGAATAAGTCCGTTTTGCTGGTAAGATAACTGGCTGTTTTATCTTTCAGGGTGGCATTTGCAGTGTCCCACACTTAGCCTTCTACCCATAAACTATTTACATTTCTAAACACAGAGCATTTGCTCGCCCTATCCCAGGAAGCTCCCTCCCCCAAAAGTCTCACCCAGTTGTGGCATCAAGCTTGAAGCTCAGGACCTCGTGATTCATGGTTCCCCTCAGGTCTAGTGGCCACTGGGGCTCCGGAGCAGTATCTCTTCTAGTTCCAGGCACTTGTGAGTTGGGAAGACAAGGAGTCTGAGTTTCCTGCCAGACCCAGCACACGCTGCTGAGATGGGAGCTGACAAACAGGACGCTCCCATGCATGCATGGTGGTGCACAAGGCGCCTGTCCTCACCTACCGCCTGCAGTCCTGAAATCACAGGGCAGTGTTCCCAGGTCCATGGTCTAGGAGTCAGTGCACTTGGATTAGTGCCTGGTTCTGCTCCTTGGGCTTCCCTGATAGCTTAGTTGTTGAAGAATCCGCCTGCAGGGTGGGAGACCTGGATTCAATCCCTGAGTTGGGGAGATCTCCTGGAGAAGGGAAAGGCTACCCACTCCAGTATTCTGGTCTGGAGAACTCAATGGACTGTATAGTCCATGGAGTCGCAAAGAGTCAGACATGACTGAGTGACTTTCATTTCCACTTTCTGCTCCTTTCAGGCAGCTGCCTTCTCAAGACCCTGCTGCTCCCTGGGAAGGCATGCAGGCCCCTGTCCTTCCTGTTCTGCAAGAAATGGCTTCTCAGCATGGAGGAGTGGGGGTCCACGGCAGTCTTGTTTCACGTTGAACAATCTCAGTCCCCTTTGGTTCAAGTTGGTGGTGCTTTCACCGATGTAAATTTTGTGAGCTCTGTTCATTGTGTGAACACGTCACAGTTTGTGCCTCCAATCTCCTGGTCACTGACACTTGGCATGGTACCAACGTTTTTGTCATAAAGCTGCTATAAACATTCTTGGGCAAGGCATCTTTTAACAATTTTTTTCATTTCTTTTGGACAAAGGCTGTGGGGTCTTTTCTGGGTCCTCCAGGTTCATCCATGTTGCTGCAAATGGCAATATTCCCTTCTTTTTATGTATATCATAGCGTCTTTATCCATTCAACTGCTGATGGATATTTAGGTTGTTTCCATGTCTTGGCTATTGTGAATAGTGCTGCTCTGAACAATGACCTGCATGTATCTTTTAAAATTGCTTTTTGTTTTGGATATATCTCAGGGAGTGGAATTGCTGGATCATATGGCCTCTTTATTTTTAGTTTCCTAAGACACTACCATACCGTTCTCCACAGTGGCTGCACCAGTTTACACTCCTACCAACAGCTTACAAGAGTTCCTTTTCCGCTGCATCCTTGCCAACATGTGCTACTTGCAGACTTTTTGATGATGACCATTCAACCAGGCGTGAGGTGATAATCTCATTGTGGTTTTAATTTGCATTTCCCTGATGATTAGCAGTGTTGAACAACTTTTCATGTGCCTGTTGGCCATCTGCATTTCCTCTTTGAAAAAAATGTCTGTTCAGTTTTTCTGTGCATTTTTAAATCAGGTTATTTTTTTGATGTTGAGTTATATGAACTGTTTATATATGTTGGATATTAATGCCTTACTGGTCATAGTATTTGCAAATATTTTATCCTATCAGCAGGTTGTCTTTTTCTGGTTTGCGTATTCTTAATTGTCTCTTTTGATGAGAAGGACTTTAACTTTTGATTGTCTGATACAGCTGTCAGCAATCTGTGGTCAGTCAGCCCTTTGCCTGGGTTTGTAAATAGAAGTTTTATTGAAACACAGGTGCATACATTCATTTCTGCATTGTCCAAGCTGTTCACGCCACGACCAACAACAAGGTCAAGTGATTCTAGCTGAGGCTGCCTGCAAAGCTTAGAATATTTACCATCTGGACTGCCTTTTACAGAAATGTTCGCTGACCACTGGTCTAATTTACCAATTTTTAACTTTATTGTTAGGGCTTTTTATGTCTGAGGAATCTTTGCTGCTTCTAGTTTTAAAGTTTTATATTTAGGTGTGTGATCCATTCCAAATAAGCTTTTATGTCTTTTGTGAGGCAGGTAAATAGGTTCATGTTCTTGCAGCCCACATTTTGAAAAGACTCTTTAACCCAAGAAGGTGCTTGGGCACCTTGGTTGGAAATCAATGACTAAAAGTCTGAGTCTACTTCTGGATTTTCTTTTCTATTCCACTGATCTCTTTATCATTTTGCCAGTTCCACACTATCTTGATTGCTGTATCTTTATAAAAATTCTTCAAGAATTGTGGAGAATTGACTTCTTAAATATATTGAATTTCCAATATGTGAACATGGAATCTCCCTTCACTTCTTTAGATCTTTCAATGATTTTCTCAGCATTTAAAAATTAGTTGTAGTATAAAGCCTTTCACTCTGTCTTTCACTCTGCTTAAAACTAAATATTAAAAAAACTAAGATTATGGCATCTGGCCCCATTCCTGCTGCTGCTGCTGCTAAGTCGCTTCAGTCGTGTCCGACTCTGTGTGACCCCATAGACGGCAGCCCACCAAGCTCCCCCGTCCCTGGGATTCTCCAGGCAAGAACACTGGAGTGGGTTGCCATTTCCTTCTCCAATGCATGAAAGTGAAAAGTGAAAGGGAAGTCACTCAGTTGTGTCCGACTCCTCGAAACCCCATGGACTGCAGCCCACCAGGCTCTTCCATCCATGGGATTTTCCAGGCAAGAGTACTGGAGTGGGGTGCCATTGCCTTCTCTGTCTGGCCCCATTACTTGATAGCAAATAGATGGGAAAAAGGTGGAAGTAGCTACAGATTTCCTCTTCTTGGGCTCTGAAATCACTGCAGATGGTGACTGCACCCATGAAATCAGAAGACGATTGCTTCATGGCAGGAAAGCTATGACAAATCTAGACAGTGTGTTGAAAAGCAGAGACATTACTCTGCTGACAAAGGTCCATATAGTTAAGGCTATGGCCTATCCAAGTGGTTATGTATGGTTGTGAGAGCTGGACCATAAAGAAGGCAGAACACCAAAGAACTGAAGCCTTCTAACTGTGGTGCTGGAGAGGACTCTTCAAAGTCCTTGGACTACAAGGAGATCAAACCAGTCAATCTTAAGGGAGATCAACCCTGAATACTCATTGGAAAGATTGATGCTGAAGCTGAAGCTCCAGTATTTTGGTCATCTGATGCAAACAGCCGACTCATTAGAATAGTCTCTGATGCTGGGGAAGATTGAGGGCAGAAGGAGAAGAGGGTATCAGAGGATGAAATGGCTGGATGGCATCACCAATGCAGTGGACATGAACTTGGGCAGACTTCAGGAGATGGTGAGAGACAGGGAGGCCTGATGTGCTGCAGTCCATGGGTTGCAAAGAGTCAGACTCAACTGGGCAACTGAACATAAAGCCTTGCATGTATTTTTGTTAAAATTATTCTTAAACATTTTATGTTGATGCTTATTTTGGTCAGTCTCAGCCTATTTGTAGTGATGCTATCAATTAGAGATGCCTGGGGGCCCTCTCTGGGCCCATCCTATTTGCCCTCACAGATGTTTTTCAAGGTCTTGCCAAGGTTGGACTAGCCCTGTGGTTATCTTTGGGACTGTAAGAAGCACCTCAGCAACCATCATTAGGGAGCTTTGAAAAGACAGGTTTTGTTACTCACAGGTTCTGGAAGGTATGGATTGCCCAGGGCACAGTCAGGTCTCAATATGCGGTGTGGGGGAGGGGAAGTGGAGAGATAGAGCTCTCTGGGGTTCTGCCTTTATTGGGGTGGAGGGTAGGGTCTAGAGTTTTTCTGGCTCACTCTCTACTGGTGAATTTAAAATATAAGAGAGGGAATGAAAGGGCAGGAAGGAAAAAGCAAACTATCAAAGGGTCGATTATCTAGGTCAACCAGTGCTTCCTAAAAAGGGGAAGTTCATAGGTGGGGTGATCTGGCTCTTCCTCTAGTTGTGTTGCTGGTAATGTGCTTATCTGAGATAACTGTCTTTGAAGCAGATGCCTCAGCCGTGGAAAGCTTAATGTCACCTTGCATTATATTCAAAAAGCTAATGGTCAGGTGCTTACATTAGTGTGTATGTGTCTTCATGCTCAGCTGTGTCTGACTCTTTGCGACCCCAGGGACTGTAGCCTACCAGGATCCTCTGGACATGAGATTTCCCAGGCAAGACTGCTGGAGTGGGTTGCCATTTCCTACTCCAGGGGATCTTCCGAACCCAGGGATCAAACCTGCATCTCCTGCACTGGCAAGCAGATTCTTTACCACTGAGCCACCAGGGAAGCCCCAGAAGGAATGCTATTATTTATTTATTTATTTATTTTTTACTGAAGGATAATTGCTTTACAGATTTTTGTTGTTTTCTATCAAACCTCAACATGAATCAGCCATAGGTATATATATATATCCCCTCTCTTTTGAACCTCCCTCTCTTTTGAATCTCCCTCCCATCTCCCTCCCCGTCCTACCCCTCGAGGTTGATACAGAGCCCCTGTTTGAGTTTCTGGAGCCATACAGAAAATTCCTGTTGGCTATCTATTTTGCATATGGTAATGTAAGTTTCCATGTTACTCTTTCCATACATCTCACCCTCTCCTCCCCTCTCCTCATGTCCATAAGTCTATTCTCTATGTCTGTTTCTCCATTGTTGCCCTGTAAATAAATTCTTCAGTATCATTTTTCTAGATTCCATATATATGTGTTCAGTTCAGTTCAGTCACTCAGTCGTGTCCGACTCTTTTCAACCCCATGAATCACAGCACGCCAGGCCTCCCTGTCCATCACCAACTCCCAGAGTTCACTCAAACTCATGTCCATCAAGTCGGTGATGGCATCCAGCCATCTCATCTTCTGTCATCCCCTTCTCCTCCTGCCCCCAATCCCTCCCAGCATCAGGGTCTTTTCCAATGAGTCAACTCTTCCCATGAGGTGGCCAAAGTATTCCAATTTCAGTTTCAGCATCAGTCCTTCCAATGAACACCCAGGGCTGATCTCCTTTAGGATGGACTGGTTGGCTCTCCTTGCAGTCTAAGGGACTCTCAAGAGTCTTCTCCAACACCACAGTTCAAAAGTATCAATTTTTTGATGCTCAGCTTTCATTAGAATACGATATTTATCTTTCTTGTGCTGATTTACTTCATTCTGTATAATAGGTTCTAGGTTCATCCACCTCATTAGAACTGACTCAAATGAGTTCCTTTTTATGGCTGAGTAATGTTCCATTATGTATATGTACCACAACTTCTTTATCCTTTCATCTGTCGATGGACATCTAGATTGCTTCCATGTTCTATCTACTGTAAATAGTGCCGCAATGAACAATGGGATACATTCGTCTTTTTCAACTTTGGTTTCCTCAGGGTATATGCATAGGAGTGGGATTGCTGGGTCATATGGTGGTTTTATTCCTAGTTTTTTAAGGAATCTCCATACCATCTTCCATAGTGGCTCTATCAATTTACATTCGCACTAACAGTACAAGAGCGTTCCCTTTTCTCCACACCCTCTCCAGCATTTATTGTTTGTAGACTTTTTGATGATGGCCATTCTGACGGATGTGAGGTGATATCTCATTGTAGTTTTCATTTGCATTTATTTCTCTGATAATGAGCGATGTTGAGCATCTTTTCAGGTGTTTGTTAGCCATCTGTATGTCTTCTTTGGAGAAATGTCCATTTAGGTCTTTTCCCCAGTTTTTGATTGGGCTGTTTGTTTTTCTGGTATTGAGTTGTAGAGCTGCTTGCATATTTTGGAAATGAATCCTTTGTCAATTGTTTCATTTGTTATTATTTTCTCCCTTTCTGAGGGTTGTCTTTTCACTTTGTTTATAGTTTCTTTTGTTGTGAGAAAGCTTTTAAGTTTAATCAGGTCCCACTTGTTTACTTTTGTTTTTATTTCCATTACTCTAGGAGGTGGGTCATAGAGCATCTTGCATTGATTTATGTTATCAATTGTTTTGCCTGTTTTCCTCTGTGAGTTTTATAGTTTCTGGTCTTACATTTACATCTTTAATCCATTTTGAGTTTATCTTTGTGTGTGGTGTTAGGAAGTGTTTTAATTTCATTCTTTTACATGTAGCTGTCCAGTTTTCTCAGCACCATTTATTGAAGAGGCTGTCTTTGCCCCATTGTACATTCTTACCTTCTTTGTCAAAAGTAAGGTACCCATAAGGTGCATGGGTTTATTTCTGGGCTTTCTATCTTGTTCCATTGGTCTATATTTCTGTTTTTATGCCAGTACCATACTGTCTTGATGACTGTAGCTTTGTAGTATAATCTGAAGTCAGGAAGGTTGATTCCTCCAGCTCCATTATTCTTTCTCAAGACTGCTTTGGCTATTTGGAGTCTTTTGTGTTTCCATGTGAATTGTGAAATTTTTTGTTCTAGTTCTGTGAAAAATGCCATTGGTAATTTGATAGGGATCACATTGAATCTGTAGCTTGCATTTGGTAATATAGTCATTTTCACAATATTGATTCTTCCTACCCAGGAACACAAAATATCTCTCCATCTGTTTATGTTGTCTTTCATTTCTTTCATTAGTGTCTTATAATTTTCTGTGTACAGTTCTTTTGTCTCCTTAGGTAAGTTTATTCCTAGATATTTAATTATTTTTGTTGCAATGGTAAATGGGATTGATTCCTTAATTTCTCTTTCTGATTTTTCATTGTTAATATACAGAAATGCAAGTGATTTCTGTGTATTGATTCTGTATGCTGCAAATTTGCTAAATTCATTGATTAGCTCTAGTAATTTTTTGATACTATCTTTAGGGTTTTCTATGTACAGTATCATGTCATCTGCAAAGAGTAGAGCTTTACTTCTTCCTTTCTGATATGGATTCCTTTTATTTCTTTTTCTTCTGTGATTGCTGTAGCTAAGACTTCCAGAAGTATGTTGAATAATAGTGGCAAAAGTGGACACCCTTGTCTTGTTCCTGATCTTAGGGGGAATGCTTTCAGTTTTTCACCATGGAGAATAATGTTTGCTGTAGGCTTATCATATATGGCCTTTACTGTTAATCATAAATGGGTGCTGAATTTTGTCAAAGGCTTTTTCTGCATCTATTGAGATTATCATATGGTTTTATCCTTCAATTTGTTAATATGGTGTATCACATTGATTGGTTTGCATATTTTGAAGAATCCTTGCATCCCTGGAATAAACCCAACTTGATCATGGTTTATGAGCTTTTTGACGTGTTGTTGAATTCTGTTTGCTAAAATTTTGTTGAGGATTTTTGCATCTGTGTTCATCAGTGATACTGGCCTGTAGTTTATTCTTTTTTGTGTGTTGTCTTTGTCTGGTTTTGCGATCAGGGTGATGGATAGAATCATAGAATGAGTTTGGAAGTGCTCCTTCCTCTGCAATTTTTTGAAAGAGTTTTAGAAGGATAGGCATTATCTCTTTAAATGTTTGATAGAATTCTCCTGTGATCACAGCTTCAATTTCAGTGCTTGTAATTGGGTTGTTCATAATTTCTATTTCTTCCTGGTTCAGTCTTGGAAGATTGAACTTTTGTAAGAATCTATCCATTTCTTCCAGGTTATCTATTTTATTGCTATACAGTTGCTCTTAATAGTTTCTTATAATCCTTTGTATTTCTGCATTGTCTGTTGTAACCTCTCCTTCTTCATTTCTAATTTTGTTGATTTGATTCTTCTTTTTTTCTTGACAAGTCTGGCTAGAGATTTGTCCAATTTGTTTACCTTCTCAAAGAACCAGCTTTTAGTTCTATTAATCTTTACTATTGTTTCTTTCATTTTTCATTTCTTTCTGCTCAGATCTTTATGATTTCTTTCCTTCTGCTAATTTTGGGGTTTTTTTGTTCTTCTTTTTCCAGTTGTTCTAGGTGTAAAGTTAGGTTGTCTATTAGATGTTTCTCTTGTTTCTGGAGGTAGGATCATGTTGCTATAAACTTCCTTCTTAGAACTGATCTTGCTGCATCCTGTAGGTTTGCAGTTGTTTTCATTGTCTTTGTTTCAAAAAAGAATTTTTTTAAATTTCCCTTTTGATTTCTTCAATAACCTCTTGGTTATTTAAAATTGTGTTGTTTAATCTCCATGTGTTTGTGTTTCATATAGTTTTTTTCTTGTAATTGATATCTAGTCTCAAGGCATTGTGGTCAGAGAAAATGCTTGATATTATTTCAATTTTCTTAAATTTACTGAGGTTTGATTTGTGGCCCAAGATGTGGTCTATCCTGGAGAGTGTTCCATGTGCACTTGAGAAGAAGGTATATTCTCCTGCATTTGGATGGAATGTCCTGAAGATATCAATGAGATCCATCTCATCATGTAAGACTTGTGTTTCCTTATTAATTTTCTGTTTTAATGATCTGTCCATTGGTGTGAGAGGGGTGTTAAAGTCTCCTACTATTATTATGTTACTGTCAATTTCTCCTTTTATGTCTGTTAGTGTTTGTCTTATGTATTGAGGTTCTCCTATGTTGGGTGCATCAGTTCAGTTCAGTTCAGTTCAGTTGCTCAGTCGTGTCCGACTCTTTGCGACTCCATGAATTGCAGCACGCCAGGCTTCCCTGTTCATCACCATCTCCCGGAGTTCACTCAGACTCACGTCCATCGAGTCAGTGATGCCATCCAGCCATCTCATCCTCTGTCGTCCCCTTCTCCTCCTGCCCCCAATCCCTCCAGGCATCAGAATCTTTTCCAATGAGTCAACTCTTCTCATGAGGTGGCCAAAGTACTGGAGCCTCAGCTTTAGCATCATTCCTTCCAAAGAAATCCCAGGGTTGATCTCCTTTAGAATGGACTGGTTGGATCTCCTTGCAGTCCAAGGGACTCTCAAGAGTCTTTTCCAACACCACAGTTCAAAAGCATCAATTCTTCGGCACTCAGCCTTCTTCACAGTGCAATTCTCACATCCATTACATGACCACAGGAAAAACCATAGCCTTGACTAGACGGACCTCAGTCGGCAAAGTAATGTCTCTGCTTTTGAATATACTATCTAGGTTGGTCATAACTTTTCTTCCAAGGAGTAAGCGTCTTTTAATTTCATGGCTGCAATCACCATCTGCGGTGATTTTGGAGCCCCCCCCAAATAAAGTCTGACACTGTTTCCACTGTATCCCCATCTATTTCCCATGAAGTGATGGGACTGGATGCCATGATCTTAGTTTTCTGAATGTTGAGCTTTAAGCCAACCTTTTTGCTCTCCTCTTTCACTTTCATCAAGAGGCTTTTTAGTTCCTCTTCACTTTCTGCCATAAGGGTGGTGTCATCTGCATATCTGAGGTTATTGATATTTCTCCTGGAAATCTTGATTCCAGCTTGTGTTTCTTCCAGTCCAGCGTTTCTCATGATGTACTCTGCATAGAAGTTAAATAAGCAGGGTGACAATATACAGCCTTGACGTACTCCTTTTCCTGGAACCAGTCTGTTATTCCATGTCCAGTTCTAACTGTTGCTTCCTGACCTGTATACACATTTCTCAAGAGGCAGGTGAAGTGGTCTGGTATTCCCATCTCTTTCAGAATTTTCCACAGTTTATTGTGATCCACACAGTCAAAGATATTTACAATTGTTATGTCTTCCTCTTGGATTGATCCCTTGATCGTTATGTAGTGTCCTTCCTTATATCTCGTAATATTCTTTAATGTAAGATCTGTGTTGTCTGATATGAAGATTGCTACTCCAGCCTTCTTTTGCTTCCCATTTGCATGGGATATATTTTTCCATCTTCTCACTTTCAGTCTATATGTGTCTTTAGGTCTGAAGTGCATTTCTTGTAGACAGCACATACAAGGGTCTTGTTTTTGTATCCATTCAGCCAGTCTGTGTCTTTTGGTTGGAGCATTTAATTCATTTACATTTAAAGTAATTATTGATATATGTTCCTGTTGTCACTTTCTTAATTATTTGGGATTGATTTTGTAGATCTTTTTTCTTCTGTTGTATTTCTTGACTATACGTCTGTTTAACATTTGTTGTAAAGCTGGTTCGGTGGTACTGAATTTTCTTAATTTTTGCTTATCTAAAAAGCTTTTTATTTCTCCATCAATTTTGTGAGATCCTTGCCAGGTACAGCAATCTTGGTTGTAGATTTTCCCCTTTCAGTACTTTAAATATATCCTGCCATTCCCTTTATAACATAATGTCATTAAGTCTGATTTTAGTGATTGGGTTTTTCATATATGGCTTTTTACAGATAAAAGATGTTCTCTTTTTGCTGAGATTAAAAAAAATCTTGATTGGGTGTTGAATTTTGTCAAATTCTTTATTGATTGAAGTAATCTATATGATTTTTCTTCTTTCTTTCTTCTGTTAAAATGTTGAAATACATTGGTTTCCAAGTGTTGGCCCAATTCTGTGTTGCTGGATAAATTTAGCTTTTTAAGTGTTAGTTGCTTCAGTCATGTCCAACTCTTTGTGACCCCATGGACAGTAGCCCACCAGGCTTTTCTGCTCATGGGATTTCCCAGGCAAGAATGCTGGAGTGGGTTGCCATTTCCTTCTCTAGGGGATCTTCCCAACCCAGGGATCAAACCTGGGTCTCCTGTATTGCAAGCAGATTCTTTACAGTCTGAACCAACAAGGAAGCTGCAAATTTTGCTTTGGCAATAACATATTGCCATGCTGTTGGGTTCAGTTTGCTGATATTTTGTTAAGGGTGTTGCATCTATTTTTACTAAGTCTATTGGTCTCTAATTTTCTTTCCTTATATTTGTCACAACCTTTGACTGTGTGGATCACAACAAACTGTGGAAAATTATGAAAGAGATGGGAATACCAGATCACCTGACCTGCCTCTAGAGAAATCTGTATGCAGGTCAGGAAACAACAGTTAGAACTGGACATGGAACAACAGATTGGTTCCAAATAGGAAAAGGAGTACGTCAAGGCTGTATATTGTCATCCTGCTTATTTAACTTCTATGCAGAGTACATCATGAGAAACACTGGACTGGATGAAACACAAGCTGGAATCAAGATTGCCAGGAGAAATATCAATAACTTCAGATATGCAGAAGAAATCACCCTTATGCAGAACTCAAAGAAGAACTAAAGAGCCTCTTGATGAAAGTGAAAGAAGAGAGTGAAAAAGTTGGCTTAAAGCTCAATATTCAGAAAACGAAGATCATGGCATCTGGTCCCATCACTTCATGGCAAATAGATAGGGAAACAGTGGAAACAGTGGCTGACTTTATTTGGGGGGGCTCCAAAATCACTGCAGATGGTGACTGCAGCCATGAAATTAAAAGACGCTTACTCCTAGGAAGAAAAGTTATGACCAACCTCAACAGCATTTTGAAAAGCAGAGACATTACTTTGCCAGCAAAGGTCCATCTAGTCAAGGCTATGGTTTTTCCAGTAGTCAAATATGGATGTGAGAGTTGGACTATAAAGAAACCTGAGTGCCGAAGAATTGATGCTTTTGAACTGTGGTGTTGGAAAAGATTCTTGAGAGTCCTTTGGACTGCAAGGAGAACCAACCAGTCCATCCTAAAGGAATCAGTTCTGAATATTCATTGGAAAGACTGATGTTGAAGCTGAAACCCCAATACTTTGACCACCTGATGTGAAGAACTGACTCATTTGAAAAGACCCTGATGCTGGGAAAGGTTGAAGGCGAGAGGAGAAGGGGATGACAGAGGATGAAATGGTTGGATGGCATCACTGACTCAATGGATATGATTTTGAGTAAACTCCGTGAGTTGGTGATGGACAGGGAGGCTTGGCATGCTGCAGTCCATGGGGTTGCAAAGAGTCAGGCATGAGTAAGTGACTGAACTGTATTTTTCACATGTTTCTATATATTTATGTTTGCCTCATAAAACAAATTGGGAAATGTCCATGCCCTGTTTTCTTAAGATTTTGTTTAATACTGGTGATGAGATAAATTCATGTCATGGCAAGCCAAGAAAAAATTAAATGTAAACTTTTCGTCTGCCCATTGGGCCTCTTCCCTCCCCTAGAGTGTGCGCCTTGCATCTGCCTTGACCAGACCTCCCTGGAGAAAACCTTCCTTCTTAATCTTGTGAAGGGACTTGATGACTCACTACTTACATTGTACATGCAGATCTGGATTATGTAAACTGTCAATATGTCACTTGATATATAAGCTTTTGTCTCAAAAACATTTATATACTTTGACCTCTAATGGGGGAAACAATTCTCATAAGTGGGAAAGAGTGTCTCCTGTGTTGTAATCCTCAGGTTGGCTTCAAAAATTTCCCTTTCTTTTGCGGATTAACCATTGGTGTTATTTCTCATCTACATATTTCACAGAATTCATCCTTTAAACCGTTTGGGACAGGAATTTTCTTTGTTGGAAATTTTTGTTTATAAAATTTAAGATCTAATTTGTATAAATATATTTATATATACAAACATATATATATTTCAACTTTTCTCTTGAGTCAGTATTGTTAAGTTATGCTTTAAAGGATTTGTCCATTTCATACAGGTTATCAGATATTGGCACAAAACTGGTCAGTCTTCTGTTTATCTTTTTAACCTTGGTGTCATTGGGGTCAGTCTTCCATTTAACTTTTTCACTTCTAATACTGATAGCTCTTTTTTCTCTTGATAAATCTTGCTAGGAATTTGTCAATTCTATAAATTTTTTTTCTGAGAACCAACTTTTGTCTTTACTAACTTTTTCTATTGTTTCCTCATCCATTAATTTGTTTATATCTAGTATTTCCTTCTGTAACTTAATTTGTTTGTAATTTGCTTTTCTTTTCTACTTTTAGCTTAAATTGGAAGTTTCAATCATGGATTAAATTTTTGTTTAATTCAAACATAAGCATTGAAAGCATCAATTTCTCTCCAAGCTCTGCTTTATCTGCATCCATCCTCCTGTGTCAACTTTAATCTATGTATCTTAGTCTGAGTGGACTGTTATAACAAAAATACCATAAACTATGTGGCTTATAAATCATGAAATATTTGTTTCTCACAGTCGTGGAGGCTGAAAGTCCAAGATTCTTGGGTCATAGACAGCTGTCTTCTCACTATGTCCTCATGTATGGAATAGGGAGCTCCCTGGGGTCTGTTTTCAGTTCAGTTCAGTCACTCAATCATGTCCGACTCTTTGTGACCCCATGAACCACAGCACACCAGGCCTCCCTGTCCATCACCAACTCCCGGAGTCCACCCAAACCCATGTCCATTGAGTCAGTGATGCCATCTAACCATCTCATCCTCTGTCGTCCCCTTCCCCTCCTGCCCCCAATTCCTCCCAGCAAAAGGTCTTTTTCAATGAGTCAGCTCTTTGCATCAGGTGGCCAAAGTGTTGGACTTTCAGCTTCAACATCAGTCCTTCCAACAAACACCCAGGACTGATCTCCTTTAGGATGGACTGGCTGGATCTCCTTGCAGTCCAAGGGACTCTCAAGAGTCTTCTCCAACACCACAGTTCAAAAGCATCAATTCTTCAGCACTCAGCTTTCTTTATAGTCCAACTCTCACATCCATACATGACCACTGGAAAAACCATCGCCTTGACTAGATGGACCTTTGTTGGTCAAGTACTGTCTCTTCTTTTTAATATGCTGTCTAGGTTGGACGTAGCATTCCTTCCAAGGAGTAAGCATCTTAATTTCATGGCTGCAATTACCATCTGCAGTGATTCTGGAGACAAGATAAGTAAAGTCAGCCACTGTTCTCACGGTTTCCCCATCTATTTCCCATGAAGTGATGGGACCAGATGCCATGATCTTAGTTTTCTGAATGTTGAGCTTTAAGCCAACTTTTTCACTCTCTCCTTTCACTTCATCAAGAGGCTTTTTAGTTCTTATTCACTTTCTGCCATAAGGGTGGTGTCATCTGCATATCTGAGGTTATTGATATTTCTCCTGGCAATCTTGATTCCAGCTTGTGCTTCATCCAGCCCAGCGTTTCTCATGATGTACTCTGCCTATAAGTTAAATAAGCAGGGTGACAATATACAGCCTTGACATACTCCTTTTCCTATTTGGAACAAGTCTGTGTTCCATGTCCAGTTCTAACTGTTGCTTCCTGACCTGCATACAGATTTCTCAAGAGGCAGGTCAGGTGGTCTGGTATTCCCATCTTTTTCAGAATTTTCCAGTTCGTTGTGGCCCACATAGTCAAAGGCTTTCTCATAGTCAATAAAGCAGAAATAGATGTTTTTCTGGAATTCTCTTGCTTTTTCCATGATCCAGCAGGTGTTGAGAATTTGATCTCTGGTTCCTCTGCCTTTTCTAAAATGAGCTTGAACATCTGGAAGTTCATGGTTCACATATTGCTGAAGCCTGGCTTGGAGAATTTCAAGCATTACTTTACTAGCATGTGAGATGAGTGCAATTGTATGGTAGTCTGAGCATTCTTTGGCATTGCCTTTCTTTGGGATTGGAATGAAAACTGACCTTTTCCCATCCTGTGGCCACTACTGAGTTTCCCATATTTCCTTGCATATTGAGTGCAGCATTTTTACAGCATTATCTTTCAGGATTTGAAATAGCTCAGCTGTAATTCCATCACCTCCACTAGATTTCTTTGTAGTGATGCTTCCTAAAGCCCATTTGACTTCACATTCCAGGATGTCTGGCTCTAGGTGAGTGATCACACCATAGTGATTATATGGTAATGAAGATCTTTTTTGCACAGTTCTTCTATGTATTCTTGCCACCTCTTCTTAATATCTTCTGCTTCTGTTAGGTCCATACCATTTCTGTCTTTTATTGAGCCCATCTTTGTGTGAACTGTTCCCTTGGTATCTCTAATTTTCTTGAGGAGATCTCTAGTCTTTCCCTTTCTATTGTTTTCCTCTATTTCTTTGCATTGATCGCTGAGGAAGACTTTCTTATTTCTTCTTGCTATTCTTTGGAATTCTGCATTCAAATGGGTGTATCTTTCCTTTTCTTCTTTGCTTTTCACTTCCCTTCTTTTCACAGCTATTTGTAAGGCCTCCTCAGATAGCCATTTTGCTTTTTTGCATTTCTTTTTCTTGGGGATGGTCTTGATTCCTGTCTCCTGTACAATGTCATGAACCTCCCTCTATAGTTCATCAGGCACTCTATCAGATCTATCCCCTTAAATCTATTCCTCACTTCCACTAAGGGTCTGTTTTATAAAAGCATTAATCCCATTTATGAGGGCTGTACTCCCATGGTCTTATCTCATCTGAAATGCTCTGGTTCCTAATAGCATCACCTTGTGGTTATTATGAGTTGTGGAGTTTTGCAGACATTCAGTCCATAGCAGTATGTTTTCATTAACATTCAGTGTGAAATTAAAAATGTTATCTCTTTGGTTTCTTCCTTTCCCCCATGGATTATTCCAATGTATGCTGGTTAATTTCCAAACATTGGGACATTTTTAGTTTTCTTATTGTATTGATTTATAATTTTATTTCACTATGGTCAGAACACAAACTCTAAGATTTCAATCTTTACAACTTATTTTATGGAACATCTATGGTCTGCCCTGGTTAACATTCCATATGACCTTAATAATAAGGTGTACTCTGCAGTTGTTTGGTATATTTTGGGTACTTTGATTGTTAGTTAAAACATGGGTGTGACAGTGTTGTTAGATCTTCTGTATCCTGTGTGTGTTTGTCCAGTTGTTCTTTCAGTTACTAAAGGACAGATGACACTTCATGTTACTTGGTGCTATTCTACACAAAATTTTTAGATCATGATTTCCAACTGTTGTTACCATATTGAGCCTTCATCTAGGGACCTTAGAAATTCACCTTGTAATTGTAGTACTTTTTGGTGGATTATCTTGGATTATCTGCTTACACAATCACGCCACCTGTGACTTCACTTCACTTCAATCATGCCACCTGTGAATAATGACAGTTTTACTTTTTCAGTTTAGTCTGCACATTCTTTGTCTTTCTCTAGCCTTCTTGCATTAAATAAGACTGCCAACTGAACAGACAAGGTGATAGAGGATAATCTTGTCTTGTGCCTGAATCCAGGAGGAAAGCATTCACTATTTTATTAAATATTATCACGTGTCCTTTCACAGACTAAGATATTTCTATTTCTAGTTTTGTGAGAGTTTGGTGGGTCTTGAATTTTATGAAATGTTTTTTTCTAGTACCTATGTAGTAATCATATGTTTTCCCCTCATAATCTGTAATGTGGAAAGAATATTGATTTTTAAATGTTAAACATTCTGTCATTTCTAGTATAAACCACACTCAGTCATGATAATTATTTTATATATTACTGGATTACTTTGGCTTATGTTCAGTTAAAGAAAGACACACAAGATAAAAGTTGTGAGTTTAAGCTTTAGTCAGGGTCTTGCTGAGCACTATAGCTTGGGAGACAGCCTCTTAGTGGCTCTGAGGAAACTGCTCCAAAGAGGTTAAGGGAGGAGCCAGTTTATATACAATTTTGGCCTGGGAATACGAGTCAAGAATTTATCTTGGTAAAACATTACTGTTAATCACAAAGAACAGATACCTCAAGTTTGTGATTTTAGTACTTTTCTATGTATGGGAGGATGCAGGGATCTGGGTCACTGAAATTCTTCCTGAGATATTCATCTAGCAGCCTGTGTATCCAAACCACAGACTGCTAAACCCTGAAATCTTCTCAGGGTGCACTATCCTTCAGCTGCTGTGGGCTATGCCTTAACTCCGTGGAACTGCGTGCTGAGTAAAGCTCTCTGTTACAGCCATTTTAACTTCTTTCTGCCTCAACCAGTATTTTATAGCAGGGCGATGCTGGCCTCATAAACCAGTTATGAAGTATTTCAGTTTTCTCTAGTTTTTGGAAGAATTTGTGTAACACTATTATTATTTTTCCTTATATGTTTGGAAGCATTTAATAGTGAAGCTGTCTGCTCCTGGAGTATTCGTTGTAAGATTTTAAATTTTGAAATCATTTCTTTTAGAAGATCTAGAACTATGCAGCTATCCTAACTATTCCTGTTCAGTTTTGGCAAGTCGTTCAAGGAATCTACTAATTTTTTTGGACAACTTTCATAATATCAGCTTATCTTTAAAAAAATCTATAGCGTCTGTACTTCCTTTTTCCTTCCTTATACTGCTAATTTGTGTTCCTGCTGTTTTTCAATGATGAAATACACAAATTTATTACCTTAACCATTTATAAGTCTACAGTTCAGTTCAGTTCACTCAGTCATGTCCAACTCTTTGCGACCCCATGAATCACAGCACGCCAGGCCTCCCTTTCCATCACCAAGTCGCGGAGTTCACTCAAACTCATGTCCATTGAGTTGGTGATGACATCCAGCCATCTCATCCTCTGTCGTCCTCTTCTCCTCCTGCCCCCAATCCCTCCTAGCATCAGTCTTTTCCAGTGAGTCAACTCTTCACATCAGGTGGCCAAAGTATTGGAGTTTCAGCTTTAGCATCAGTCCTTCCAATGAACACCCAGGACTGATCTCCTTTAGAATGGACTGGTTGGATCTCCTGCACACATAGACATCACTAGATGGTCAACATTGAAATCAGATTGATTATATTCTTTGCAGCCAAAGATGGAGAAGCTCTATACAGTCAGCAAAAACAAGACCTGGAGCTGACTGTGGCTCAGATCATGAACTCCTTATTGCCAAATTCAGACTTAAATTGAAGAAAGTAGGGAAAACCACTAGATCATTCAGGTATGACCTAAATCAAATCCCTTATGATTATACAGTGGAAGTGAGAAACAGATTTAAGGGACTAGATCTGATAGAGTACCTGATGAATTCCAGACGGAGGTTCGTGACATTGTACAGGAGACAGGAATCAAGACCATCCCCATGGAAAAGAAATCCAAAAAAACAAAATGGCTGTCTGGGGAGGCCTTACAAATAGCTGTGAAAAGAAGAGAAGAGAAAAGCAAAGGAGAAAAAGAAAGATATAAGCATCTGAATGCAGAGTTCCAAAGAATAGCAAGAAGAGATAAGAAAGCTTTCCTCAGCGATCCATGCAAAGAAATAGAGGAAAACAACAGAATGGGAAAGACTAGAGATCTCTTCAAGAAAATCAGAGATACCAAGGCAACACTTCACACAAAGATGGGCTCAATAAAGGACAGAAATGGTATGGACCTAACAGAAGCAGAAGATATTAAGAAGAGGTAGCAAGAATACATAGAAGAACTATACAAAAAAGATCTTCACGACCAAGATAATCACCATGGTGTGATCACTCACCTAGACCAGACATCCTGGAATGTGCAGTCAAGTGGCCTTAGAAAGCATCACTAGGAACAAAGCTAGTGGAGGTGATGGAATTCCAGTTGAGCTATTTCAAATCCTGAAAGATGATGCTGTGAAAGTGCTGCACTCAATATGTCAACAAATTTGGAAAACTCAGCAGTGGCCACAGGACTGGAAAAGGTCAGTTTTCATTCCAATCCCAAAGTCTACAGTCAGTGGTATTAAATAGCTTACAGTTCTGTGCAATTATCACCAGCATACATGCGCCGAAACTTCATCTGTGAATCTGACACCTACGCCCACTCACACCGTCTACTCCACCGCGACCCCCGCCGCCCTACTTTCTCTAGAATTTTGACCACCTCCTCCTACCTTTCTAGCTCCAGCCGCCCCCTGCCCTGTAAAGAATGACACAGGATTTACACTTCACAGTGTGGTTGCGAAGGTTACTGAATTATTACAAGAAAAGCACAGGAAAGCTTTCCCGGTCCTGCTCCGGCGGAAATCAGCCATTTCTGTCGCTCCCAGCCGGTTTCTGACCCCGGACCAGGACTCGCCCACCCCGCGCCGTCTGACTCCCCGCCCCATGGGACGCGAGCTCGAATACGAGCCGGCATCCGAGTGCAGATCCCGAGGTCGCGCGACAACCGAAGGCGGGACCTCAAGATGAGTTTGCGCAGGGAGCTCCACCTAGAGCTGAGTCTTCTCCACGATGCGCGCGAAGGCATGGCGCCTGCGCAGTTCAGGGCGTTGGCTCACTCTCCAGACAAGGGGGTGGGCGTGGACCGTGGCGCATGCTCGCCGAGCCGGTTCTAGGGCGGGGCCTTCTACGGCGGGGTGGGGGCGCAGTCTGTTCACAGAGCGCCTGCGCGGGCAGAGGGCGGTGGCTTGGGTTCTTGGTGGGTGCTGGCTTCCACTCCTTTCCGGAGGTGTGGACACCGACCTCAGCGGAGAAACGCGACTGAGGTAGGTTTCCCATGGGCAGCTCGGGCGACCGGACCGCGCGTAAAGCTGCAGATGCGAGGGGAGGGGGTGGTCCTCTCGCGAGGTGTGCGTCAGACGGCGCACCGAGTCCACGGTTCTCCTTGCCGGGGTCCCCGCGCCTTCCTGCTTCTGCTAGCCCCCGACTGCGGGCTCGGCGCCCCGCCCACAAGGCCACGCCCCCATTCGCGCCACGCCCACGACGCCGCACCCTTTGCCTTACTGCCCAGCTATTCCTCAACCACGCCCACAGTGCCCGCCCCTCCCACAGCCACGCCCGCTTCCCCGTCTGTCTCTGGCATCCGGGACCACCCTACCCGAGGGCAGGTCCCATTCTCTTCCCCAACTACCTGTTCCGCTCTTGCATCACGCCCCGTCCCTCCCTTCATCCTCCTTTCACCTATTTCTCTCTCCGGCCCACGGGCCACCTGCCCTTCAGGGCCCTCTCCTCCAACCGTGCCCCGCCCCTTAACCGAGCACCGCTCTATTATTCTGCCCCGCCCACCCTGGCCCCATCCATCAATACGGCCACGCCTCATCTTCCGGCCCCGCCCCATCCTGGCCTCAATTCAGTTTCCAGTGAAAATGCAATGTATGTGTATTAGTATTTGTAACTATAAACGTCTCAAAAACAAGTACTAGGTATTGACTGATAATGTGAAGCACTCATTTCAAACGAGGAATTGCTGCGTAATTCAAAAAACACATCCATCGCAGAGCACAATGTGAGTTACACTGTCATTGGAAGAATAAGATTGAAACTGAAAAGAAAAGTCTCTGGCAGGTGCAGACCTTGGTTCCTGTTAGTGGAAACACTTTAAAGCCCCAGATAGGAAGTTTTAATTGGAGTCACAGTTGTCAGGGTTCCAAGTTAAGGGTTGACATCAATTTATTGTTTTAAATTTGCCCAGTGATCTAACAGAAAGTAACAGGCTTTGGCCAATAAACAGTTAACACTTTGCAGGCTAGCGATGAAAATATACACTGTTTGGAGTTCATAAATTTTAAATGTTTTCAGTTGATTTTGTAACAGTTGTATTTATAAATTTCATTTCCGTTCATTCTTCACATTCTTTACATTTACTTCCATTTGGTAGAAG
Organism: Oryx dammah; assembly: GCF_014754425.2. Classification (NCBI taxonomy): domain Eukaryota; kingdom Metazoa; phylum Chordata; class Mammalia; order Artiodactyla; family Bovidae; genus Oryx; species Oryx dammah. The sequence continues at coordinate 10,981,000 of NW_024070186.1, read as the reverse complement.
ATCTTTTTCATGGACCTTAAAAGATAAGTGAACGTTATGATGCAACATAACAAGCATTTTCTCATTCTCTCTTTTTTAAAAAATAGAAATGAAGGGAAAATGAAACATTAAAGCAGCAGTTATGTACAGATCCCAAAGGAACCATGGCAACACCAGGTGACTGCCCCAGAAGTGAATTGCAGGTAATTTCGGTTCTGCTCTTCGAGAACTTGTATTTAAAGACTGGGACCATTACAGAGAGTGGAGCTCACTCAGTCACAAAGTGATGGTGATTTCCTTGGACCTTGGAAGGTGGCCACTAACCAGGGGCTGCTTAAACAGAGGACATGCACTGTGAGGTCACACAAGACATTCTGAATTGGGCATTGTAAACACCTCCCAGGAATCTAGGGTTCCATTTTTGGCACTTAAGCTGGTGAAGCAAGCACAGGTTTTCTTTTTAGTTGTTAAAAACATCCCAGACAGAATATGTTAGACACAGGTTGGATATTAGAAAAGATTTATATATTTATGCTTCTTTTCTGCTTGTAACACGTATCATTCAAGTTAACAGTAAAAAAAAAAAGTCACCTTAAATTTCAAGGAATGTTATGTAAAATTAAAAAACAGACTACTCTAATAAATAATGTTTTTTTAAAAACATTTTCATGTCTGTGATATCAATTTTGACATTTCTTTTTTTCTCTTTCATTCTAATTATTCTAAATTCATGTGGTTTTTATATATAGAAATTTTATTTGTAGTTGGATCATTTCACTTATCTGTTTTTTAAAATTATCATAAAATGTTTTAATTTTGTGGATGTCTTAATTTTCTTTTGAGAAATTAAAAAGTACTGGAACATTTATAGAATCAGTTCGGTTCAGTTCAGTCGCTCAGTTGTGTCCGACTCTTTGCAACCCCATGGACTGCAGCACACCAGGCCTCCCTGTGTATCACCAACTCCCAGTGTTTACTCAAACTCAAGTCCATTGACTTGGTGATGCCATCCAACCATCTAATCCTCTGTCATCCCCTTCTCCTCCTGCCTTCAGTCTTTCCCAGCATCAGAGTCTTTTCAAATGAGTCAGTTCTTCACATCAGGTGGCCAAAGTATTGGAGTTTCAGCTTCAACATCAGTCCTTCCAATGAATATTCAGGACTGATTTCCTTTAGGATAGACTGGTTGGATCTCCTTGCAATCCAAGGGACTCTTAAGAGTCTTCTTCAATACCACAGTTCAAAAGTATCAATTCTTCTGTGCTCAGCTTTCTTTATAGTCCAACTCTCACATCCATACATGACTACTGGAAAAACCATAGCCTTGACTAGAGGGAACTTTGTTGGCAAAGTAATGTCTCTATTTATTAATATGCTGTCTAGGATAGTCATAGCTTTTCTTTCAAGGAGTGTCTTTTAATTTCATGGCTGCAGTCACCATCTGCAGTGATTTTGGAGCCCCCCAAAATAAAGTCAGCCACTGTTTGCCCATCTATTTGCCATGAAGTGATGGGACCAGATGCCATGATCTTAGTTTTCTGAATATTGAGCTTTAAGCCAACTTTTTCACTCTCCTCTTTCACTTTCATCAAGACGCTCTTTAGTTCTTCTTTGCTTTCTGCCATAAGGGTTGATATCATCTGCACATCTGAGGTTATTGATATTTCTCACGGCAGTCTTGATTCCAGCTTGTGCTTCATCTAGCGTTTCTCATGCTATACTCTGCATATAAGTTAAATACACAAGGTGACAGTATTTATAGAATAATACTGCAAAAAATTACATATTACAGAGAAATGGAAACTTGCTAACATTTTGTCATATTCAGAATATAAGTATGTGTGTGTATATATATATATACATATATATATATATATGAATGAATGAAAAAACCATGAATAAAGTCTGTTCCCCAGTCCCATTCTTCTTCTTCTATCTCAAGGGCAAACACTGCTATGGATTATGAATTGATCTTTGTGTTTCTGGACTGTTTTTTAATACTTTTATGCCTTATGTAGGTATCTTTGAGCAATATATGATATTGTTTGTGTGTGCTTTTTAGAATTTACCTAAGTGGTGGAAATTTGAAATTTTCTGGGCTATCCAGAGTATGTTGCTTAATTTCCAGACATTTGGCCTTACATTGGGCTATTGTAAGACCCTGTTTGGCCTTGGATGTTGCATGTGCACTTTCAGAGACTAAGTTATTCTGCAGTTGTGGGGTGTGGTGTCCAGTGTTGTCACTGTCAGATGGGTCATTTTTTTTTTCCTACGTTTCTCACTTGTGTCCAACTCTTTGCGACCCCATGGGCTATGTAGTCCATGGAATTCTTCATACCAGAACCCTGGAATAGGTAACCTTTCCCTTCTAGAGATTGAACCCATGTCTCCCACATTGCAGGCAGATTCTTTACTAGCTGAGCCACAAGGGAAGCCCAAGAATACTAGAATGGGTAACCTATCCCTTCTCCAGCAGATCTTACCCACCCAGGAATCGAACAAGGGTCTCCTGCGTTGCAGGTGGATTCTTTACCAACCGAGCTATCAGGGTGTCATCACCGTCATATGGGTCCTTACTTAGTATTGCTCAAATTTCTGGATTCCGTCTGATGTTTTGTCCATTTGTTCTTTCAACTACTGAGAGAGATGAGTTTCAAAAATCTATGCTGTGATTGTGGATTTGTCTGTTTTTTCTTACTTCCATTTGGATCTAACACTTTTTGCTTCATATATTTTGAATCTCTGTTACTTGGTACATATGTTTAGGTTAGTATTTGTTTACTAGATTAGTTGACCCTTTTATTTTTATGAAGTCTCTCTTTTTACCTATTAATACTTCTTGCCTAGCATCTACTTTGTCTTATATTAATTTAGCTGTACCAGCTTTCTTACGGTTAGTGTTTGGATGGCACACAGACACATATATATTTATATTTTCAACTAGTATAACTCTATATTTTTAAAGTATTCCTCTTGTAAAGAGCCTGTAGTTGTGTCTTTTATTTTCCTCTTAGGTAATTTTTGCCATTTAATTAGAGTGTTCAGTCCGTTAACATTTAACATAATGAGTCTAACATCTTGCTATTTGTTTCCTTTTTGTCACAGTTCTTCCTTTTTACCTTTTTCCATTCTTGCCTTTTAGATTAATGAAATATTTTCTATAATTCCATGTTATCTCCTCGATTAACTTTTTAGCATTACCTTTTTATATCATTCTAGTGGTTACCCAAGAAATTATGTTGTGTATCCTTAACCTATCCCAGTCTTTTTTTTTTAACCTCTTCATAACTAAGATCATGGCATCTGGTCCCATCACTTCATGGGAAATAGATGGGGAAACAGGGGAAACAGTGTCAGACTTTATTTTTCTGGGCTCCAGAATCACTGCAAATGATGATTGCAGCCATGAAATTAAAAGACACTTACTCCTTGGAAGGAAAGTTATGACCAACCTAGATAGCATATTAAAAAGCAGAGATATTACTTTGCCAACAAAGGTCTGTGTAGTCAAGGCTATGGTTTTTCCAGTAGTCATGTATGGATGTCAGAGTTGAACTGTAAGAAAGCTGAGTGCTGAAGAATTGATGCTTTTGAACTGTGGTGTTGGAGAAGACTCTTGAGAGTCCCTTGGACTGCAAGGAGATCCAACCAGTCCATCCTAAAGGAGACCAGTCCTGGGTGTTCGTTGGAAGGACTGATGCTGAGGCTGAAACTCCAATACTTTGGCCACCTCATGTAAAGAGTTGACTCATTGGAAAAGACCCTGATGCTGGGAGGGATTGGGGGCAGGGGGAGAAGGGGATGACAGAGAATGAGATGGCTGAATGGCATCACCGACTTGATGGACATGAGTCTGAGTGAACTCCGGGAATTGGTGATGGACAGGGAGGCCTGGCGTGCTGCGATTCATGGGGTCGCAAAAAGCCAGACACGACTGAGCGACTGAACTGAACTGACAATGTAAGAATCCTCCAAATTAGTTCCATTTACCAGCCCCTGTTTTTGTGCTGTGTTGTAACATTTTACTTCTATATATGTTATAAACCCCACCATAAATTATTAGTTTCTCTGTACTATCAGAAGTCTTTTTTATAAAGTGTAAGTAAGAGTTTTTCCCCACATATTTACCCTTTCTGGAGTCTTTACACATAGCACTGTGCAGAAACTCAAGTCAGTCACTCCATGCACTGCTGGTGAAGTGCCTCACCCTTTATGGAAAGAACCTGATAAATGTTTGAATGAAAACTATGCCTATGTTTCATCCATGTCAGTCTATCCCGTAGAGATAAAATGTCATCGTGTCAGGATAAATGTGCGCAGATGTTTGTGGACATAGAGAAAGTCCATCAGTAAAGGACGACTAAAGACTCAGGCAGCATTCTGCTGTGTAATGTTAAGTAGCCACTGAACATTATAAGTTAGAGTTCTGTAGGTGGGGAGTTTTGCACAAGGTATTACGTGAGTGAAAAAAGAAAAAAAAATTAAAAAGTGGCTGTGCAATCTTTGACAGAAAGCTATGTCAATAGAAAAAATAAACTGGGTGTGTGTGTGTATGTATGTGTGCGGGCATAGGTGTGACATGAGCACGAAGAGGTGTGGGGACCTCCTGCTGCTCCATGTTCTACATAGACAGCAGGCAGCTGAGGATAGGGGGTGGTGGGGAGCCAGTGGCAGCGAGTGTGGAGCTGAATGGGGTGAGAGTGAGTGGAAAAGAATCGTGTAGAGAGATGAAGAGAGAGACAGAAACAGGCAGAGATGGAGAGAGAGGAAGGGAGAGGAAAGGCTGCCCCCATCACCTCCCTTTCTCCCTTGCTCTGAGCAGGAGGAGGAGGACCCTGCCACGCAGGCTGAGGAGGAGCACCTCCAGGGGGCTGTGCATCCAGAGGAGTTCGTGGCCATCGCAGACTATTCCGCCACCGACGAGACGCAGGTAGCCATGTGGGTTTATTCTTTGTGGGTTCAGCATGTTCAGTGGCAGGATAAGACGTCAAATTTGCAGAAGTCAGCAGATTTAAATAAAGAAGTACTCAGATACTTCACAGCAACAGAAGACCCACGAGTGACCCTTCCAGCCTAACAGATCCAGGTCCCAAGCCTGATGTGTAGGATCCTTGGGTGAGGAATGGGGTGGGGGAGGAGGTACCTGCTTCATCTCTGCTTTGAAACCCTTACTTGTAACTTATTTAGTTAAGGGAAATTGGGTGTAAAATAAAAACATCTACTTGAACGCAGCTTTCTTTACTTTGTAATAGTAATTAGCATAAGCCTCCAGCAACTGAATCAGCTACCATCTAGGTGAGTTACAGTAAAGGGGCTGTTAGAAATTCTAAGAAATTCAAGCTGTTCAAAAATGCTTGATCTTTCTTAAGGTCTGCTTTTGTTTCTTGTAGATTTCCAAAGAAATCTCAAAATCCTAGTGTGATTTTCATAGACTGTCAGTTGATGTCCTTCCCATTGACTCCTTACTGCAGTTGCTGTGATTTGGGACCAGTGATGGAGGTTTATCATTGAGCCACAATTGAAATACCAACCGCAGGTTTTTCTTTAGTTTTCATTTCTGTATATGTTTCTCTAGCTCAGCTTTTTGAGAGGAGAAAAGATCCTCATCCTGAGACAAACCACTGCGGACTGGTGGTGGGGTGAGCGTGCGGGCTGCTGTGGGTACATCCCGGCGAACCACCTGGGGAAGCAGCTGGAGGACTGGGACCCCGAGGATTCCTGGCAGGATGAGGAGTACTTCGGCAGCTATGGAACCCTGGTACTGCCTCCTGCCCACCCAGCCAGGCGGAGCCGCTTGCCACTCTGGTTTTAGGTTCTAACTTTAAAAATAATTTCCGGGCTTCAGCTCAACTGTTCAGAGTGGGGCCTGCAGATGTTTTCTTCAGCTCAGCTGCTCAGCTCTGCCATCCAAGTGCTGAAGCAGACTTAAAAATTTCAGTGAGCAGGTCTGTGTTCCAATAAAACATTATCTATAGACACTGAAATTTGTCTTCCATATGATTTCATGTGTCGTGTTTTGGGATTTTTAAAAACCATTTAAAAATGTAAAAGCCAATCCTGGTTTGCACGCCATGCAAAAGCAAGTGATGGCCTGGATTGGCTGTAATGTACCGATTCCTTGTTTAGAGATACTATCCAAGCTATGGAATTATAAACTTTCCTCAGTGTTTAAAAAAAAGTAGTAAATTTTACAGTAAAAATAAAATGTAAGAAGTTGTATAAATCAGTAGTAGTATTACCTATAAATAACTAGCTTATTAGTTTGGTTTTTTCCAATGTGAATAAAGACCCAAAGTCCTGTGGTCCAGACAACCCTGTTTATATTTTAGACTAAATAAAATAGATAGTTGAAGGATGAACGTTTCAAATATGGTAGATTCAGTTCTACCTAAGGTTATAAGGCAGTGTTAAAAGGTGTTGTTTGTGAATGTGTATAGAAGTGATGGATGTGGAGATCAAGGACTGGATTCCCCTTAGAATTTGGATGATGGTTATTGGTAAAGGGGGTCCGTGTTTGGTGAGGCCAGGTGGGAAGGCCTGGGGTGCTGGCAGGGTTCTGAGTGGGTGTGGGTACAAGAGTGTTTGCACTGTTAACTATGTTGGGTAAAATCTACAGGTGCTTTTTAGTGTACTTTTTTGTAGATATGTATTATGCATGTGTGTGTGCTCAGTGGTGTCCAAGTCTCTGTGACCCCATGGGCTGTAGCCCATCATGCTGCTTTGTCCATGGGATTTCACAGGCAAGAATACTGGAGTGGGTTGCCATTTCCCGCTCCAGCAGATCTTCATGACCCAGGGATCTTACTCTCATCTCTTGCGTCTCCTGCATTGGCAGACAGATTCTTTACCACTGAGCCACCTGGGAAGCCCCCATCATATTGGATCATTAAAAATGTTGAAGTAAATGGGAAACCACTGATGTGTGTACATGCTTGTTGTTCAGTCCCTCAGTCATGTTCACCTCTTTGTGACCCCCATGGACTGCAGCGTTCCAGGCCTCCCTGTCCCTCACCAGCTACTGGAGTTAGCCCAAGTTCACGTCCTATTGCTCAAATTCATGTCTAAATTCATACTATCCAACCATTTCATCCTCTGTCATCTCCTTCCGCTCCTGCCTTCAGTCTTTCCCAGCATCAGGGTCTTTTCTAACAAGTCAGCTCTTCGCATCAGGTGGCCAGAGTACTGGAGCTTCAGCATCAGTCCTTCCAATGAATATTCAGGATTGCTTTCCTGCAGGATTGACTGGTTTAATCTCCTTGCTGTCCAAGGGACTCTCAGGAGTCTTCTCCAGCACCATAGTTCAATAGTATCAGTTCTTTGGAGCTCAGCCTTTTTTATGGTCCAACTCTCACATCATACATGACTACATGGACCTTTGTTAGCAAAGTGATGTCTTTGCGTTTTAACATGCTGTCTAGGTTTGTCATCGCTTTCCTTAAAAGAAGGAAGCGTCTTCTCATTTCATGGTTGCTGTCACCATCCACACTGATTTTGGAGCCTAAGAGAAGAAAATCTGCCACTGTGTACATGTTTAGAGGTTTCCATCTAGTAAGAAAGAGTTAATGAGAAGCTGAGGTCTGTCTCGTCTGTGAGATTTCTCCCAACAGCAGTGTAGATACTTCTTTCAAGTCTAAGCTGCATCTGTTTTATTCTTTTAAATTTATGGAAAAGGAGTAGTCCCATACACTGCTATCGCCTTTCTCACATAGCTGTACTGCTTTGAAAGTCTGTTCTGTTCAGTAGCTCCAGTGTGTTGATTTTGAAAGGATTGTGTTTGCTTTTCATCATGCCAAGCGATGCTGTAGTGGATGTCCTCCTACGTGAATCCTGCTCCCTTTTGCTAGATTCCCACTGGGTGGGTTTGAGGGGGATGTGTGTATGAGTTTTTCTGGGGTGGATCAAGCCAAGCCACCTGCCTGGAAGGTGGGCTGAGTGTGCGCCTCCCAGCGGTGCAGAGGGTGCATTTGCTGCAGGTCTTCACAGGAAAAGCTGCCAGCTGAAAAAAGATTTCCCATGTTAAAGGCAAAAAAAACATGTATCTCGGTTTTGATTTACCTTTTTAGCATCTTCATGGCCTGATCTGTTTATTTTTTGAAACTAATTTTATTACTGTTTTGTTGTGCTCCTCCTTTGCCCCTGCCCCATTGGTTGGCATTTTAATGTGTTTTATGGAAAATGAATTTAGGGAGGAGTGACATCTTTGTGGTGATACGCCGACTCTCCTCATTTCTTAACCCTTGTGTTATGTCTCTTTTAAGTTTTGAGGTTTTGATCATACATGGTTGTGTACCTTTCTAGGTGAATCTGTAGATGTTGTATGATTGTAAATAGTTGGGAAAGTGTGCTGTTCATATCTGTTGGATTAAGTTAGCTGATACTGTTGTTCGCATCTGTGTCTAACGATTTTCTACTTGTCAGTTACTGAGAGAGGGGTATGGAAACCTCTGACTGTAATGGAGAATTTGTGTTCCTTGTTGCATTTCTCCTGGCTTTTGCTTTGTGCATTTTGAAGCTCTGTTGTGGCGGCACAGGAACCTTTAGATTTATTATGTTCTCTTGCTGCAGTGATTCTTGTGTTGATGCGGAGGCTCCCCACCACCCCCATCCTCAGCCGTCTGCTGTCCGTGTCATGACCTGATGCTGTTCGCTCTGAAGTGTATTGTATATGAGGTGAATGCAACCACACCTCTTCCCTGGGTTCCGTATCCTGGTTCTGACCTGCAGGCAGGACATCTGGGTCTCAACTTGGTCCACTTTGGTGGTCTCCCTCTGTCTGTCTGTCCCTGAGGAGCCATGGGCTCGCGAGGCCCACACAGGCTCCTGTTGGTGCTGACCTGGTCTGGGTTGCCAGGCCCCTGTCGCCACACCCCCACCCTCCAAGTGCTGCTCGGGCTGGGTCTCCTTGGCGGATGTATGGGGACAGTGCTGGGGGTGCCCCCTCTGTGGCTTCCTGAACTGTGTGGAGGAGCCCTGCTCTGCCTCCTTGGGGATGCATTCGATTCCCGTGGGGTGCTGTCACCTCCCGCAGCCTCTGCCGGTCTCGTCCATTCTCTCATGGCGGATCTTGGCCATGTTGTGTCAGGTCAGGAACGTGGCCGCTTCTCCCGTGTCCACCTCCGGGTCCACACCTGCTTCTTTGCTCACCTGACTCTTGGAGAGGTGCACTTCACTGCATGGGAAGGGTTCCAGAGGCTTCTACCTCATTCCTTCACTGTCTACTCTTATTTGTATCTGTTAGCATTTTTTTGGTCTTCTGGTTTTTGCACGTATTTTTAGGCGTGGGGTGGTATGGGGCTTTATGGGGGTCAGGTCAGGCTCTGATTGTCCAAAGTCAGAGCGTAGCGTAGCGCTAATGACAGGCAGTGATCCTTCCTTTACGTGTATTTCGTCTAGAAACTTCACTTGGAGATGTTGGCAGACCAGCCTCGAACAACTAAGTACCATAGCGTTATCCTGCAGAATAAAGAATCCCTGAAAGACAAAGTGATTCTGGACGTCGGCTGTGGGACTGGGATCATCAGCCTCTTCTGTGCACACTATGCTCAGCCCAGAGCCGTGAGTAGGGAGCTTCTGAGCAGGGTCTTGGTGATGCCCCACTGCTTAGTGAAAAGGGCAGCGTGTTTCTGAAGGCTGAGCCCTCCAGAGGCCATGCTGTGGGTTTGATGAGTCAGAACAGCACAGAGTGGAATAGGGCAGGACAGTGAGCTGAAACTGGTGGGATGTTTTTGTGAAACGTTTACTGCAGTTACGTTAGAAACACATGTATTCACGTGTCAGGGCTGGGCAGCTTGTGTAGACTGCTATCCTGGTGTCACCGTGTCCTCCTGCCCCAAATGTGACCCTGCCAGGGTCAGGGTGGACCACTCTCTGGGACTCCCGCTGGGCTCTGGTCCTCTGCCATGTAAGGCCCGTGTGAGCTGAGCAGAGGTGCCCCTCTCAGTGGCCCCGAGGTCGGTGGATGAGGCTCACAAGTGGAGCTGCAGCGCAGTGACTGCCTGAGTCCCGATCCTGCCAGAATCCAGACGTAGCATTTAGGACTTCTTAGATCCTCGATTGGTAACTAGCTGCTGGTGGCCTCAAAGTCTCATTGATGTCATTTGAGGGCCAGGAGCTCCTGTGTTGGTTACGGATTGTTGCTGTGAATATGGGAGCTAGGCTGCTGGGCCTGACCTGGGACCCCTGGGGTGGGTGGCCCCCATGGGTGCAGAGGCTCTGTCCACCTGCACACAGCCCTGTGCCTGCATTTTGGTGGAAGGTGGAGTCAGGGTGAGAGGCAGACCCTCCCGGGGCTCCATCAGGGGATCGGGGTGGCCATCCACTGGCCGCCATCCAGCACACTGCCTTCCTTTCTCTGATGCTAGTTCTGACTCTGCTGGTGACTTGGGCTCGGGGAGAGTGGACAGCTGGCCGTGGTGTGGGGCACACATGGATGGTGTTTCTGTCACGTGTAGGTGTTTGCGGTGGAGGCCAGTGAGATGGCCCAGCACACGGAGCAGCTGGTCGTGCAGAATGGCTTTGCTGATATCATCACCGTGTTTCAGCAGAAGGTTGAAGATGTGGTGCTTCCGGAGAAAGTGGACGTGCTGGTGTCTGAGTGGATGGGCACCTGCCTGCTGGTAAGGGGCTGTGGGGACTGTTGGGGTGGCTGCTTTGGGCTCTGGAATATTCGTACATCATGATTAATTTTGACTTTTTCCTAAGGTGACATGTCAGTGATTTCTTGTTTGAACATTGGCTCAATATCTTGAATTTTTAATGGATTAAAAAAATATCTTTATGGGAAATCTAAGTCAGAGTGAATGTATCTTTCTGGTGAGTGATTTACATAAATTTCTGTTCTCTTCGAGAACCTGTGAATATCCAGTGCGTGATGTTAGGCTGTGTGTTTCCGTGCTAGCAGAGCCTGTCTCCCCCCAGCCGATCTGCCTCCTCTCTGTAGCCCCCTGGTCTGCATTGGTGGCCAGCCTGAAGCCCAGGCTCTCCCAGGGTCCCTCCCCAGTCTCGCCTGGGTTGGGGTGGAGAGGTTGCTGGTTTGCCCACCCACCCTCCACAGTGGTTTCTGAGCTCCCGAGCTCTCTGTGCTCCAAGGGCAGGTGAAAGGTGAGTGGGAGCCGGTCCTGCAGGTCTGTGTCTCATCGGACCCTCAGCCCACCCTCTTTCTGGGACCTAAGATGTTACAGTGAAATGTGGTCTGAAGTTTAGTCTCAGTAAAAACCCAGAGAAGTGACGTATGGATGAAGGGCAGGGGGACACCACCAGGGTTTCCAGCAAGAAGTTTGTTTTAAGTAGTAAAGAACTAAGTTATATGAACAAGAATGTTGGTCCTCACTTCTTACAGATTGCAGAGATTTGGGAAAGTGACAGCAAATGACACTGAGCCTTAAGACTTCTGTCTGGATGATTTATCTCTTGTTGAAAATGGGGTATTGAAGTCCCCTACAATTATTGTATCGTGCCTATTTCTCTTTTCAGCTCTCTTAATATTTTCCATATGTATTTAGGTGTTTTGCCTTTTGATGTTTTAATTGAGCATTTTATATGACTCTGTTTTCTCTCCTTTCTTAGCATATCGGTTATACTTGTTCCGTTTTCCTTTTTTAATTGGTTGCCCTACAGTTTCCAAGGGCTTCCCTGGGGGCTCAGTGATAAGGAATCCACCTGCTGTTCAGGAGACCCAGGTTCAGTCCCTGGGGCGGGAAGATCTCCTGGAGAAGGAAATGGCAACCCACTCCAGTCTTGTGGCCTGGAAAATCGTATAGTCCATGGGGGACTGTAGAGAGTCGGTCATGACTGGGCACAGAGAACAACAGTTTCCATTATATACTTACAGCTGATTCACGTCTGTTTCATCCAACACTGTGGTGATTCATGGCTAGTGTGAGTTCTTTATGAAAACAAACTAATTCTGACTTCTCCTTCCAGTCCCTTGTATGAGCATTTTCATTCATTTTATTACACATAAGCATAAATACACATACATGGTCAGGTACTGTGTTGCTATTATTTTGGACACATTGTTAGATTTGTTGGATTAAATTGTTAGATTAATGAAGAATGGGAAAAACAGAAGTTCTAGTTTTACCTTCATTTATTTCTCTTTTAGTGCTTTCCTTTCTTTATGTAGATCTGCGTTTCTGATCTACAGGCAGACCTCAGAGATAGTGCAGGTTCATATACAGAGCACCATGACAAAGCACGTATTGCAATAAAGCAAGTCACACAAATACTTTGGTTTCCCAGTACATAGAAAGTTATGTTTACCCTATACTGTAGGGTGTGCAATAAGCGTTACATCTAAAATAACAATGTACACATATTAATTAAAATACACATTATTGCCTAAAAATGCTAACCATCATCTGAGCCTTCAGCGAGTTCTAATCCTTTTGCAGTAGTAACATCAAAGATCCTTGATCACAAGGACTTCCCTGACAGTCCAGTGGTTAAGGCACTGTGCTCCCCATGCAGGGGCCCAGGTTCAATCCCTGGTGAACTAAGATCCTACATGCAGCACAGGGTGGCTTAAAAAAAACCACACAACAGAAAACCAAGAAGTATATTAAATATGTCACTCCACTCTCTTCTTGCTTTCAGTGTTTCTGAGAAATCAGGTGAAATTTTATCTTTGTTCCTCAGTAGGTAGGTGTTTTTCCCCCAGCCTCTCTCAGGACTTTATCTTTTGAGTCTCTATAGTTTGAAGATGACATGCCTCTTCATACTCCCCCCGCCACCACCACACATTTATCCTGCCTGGTGTGCTCTTCACGCCTGGATCTGTGGGCTTGTGTTTGACATTGTTGTTCACTCGCTCAGTCGTGTCCAGCTCTTTGTGACCCCGTGGACTGCAGCATGCCAGGCTTCCCATCATGTCCATTGAGTCGGTGGTACCATCCAACCATCTCATCCTCTGTTGTCCCCTTCTCCTTCTGCCTTCAACCTTTCCCAGCATCAGGGTCTTTTCTAGTGAGTTGGCTCTTTACATCAGGTGGCCAGCATATTGGAGCTTCAGCTTCAGCATCAGTCCTTCCAAAGAATATTCAGGTTTGATTTCCTTGCTGTCCAAGGGACTCTCAAGAGTCTTCTCCAACACCACAGTTCAAAAGCATAAATTCTTTGGCACTCTGCCTTCTTTATAGTCCAGCTCTCACATTCATACATGACCACTGGAAAAACAATAGCTTTGACTGTTCAGACGTTTGTTGGCAAAGTAATGTCTCTGCTTTTTAATATGTTGTCTAGGTTGGTCATAGCTTATCTTCCAAGGAGCAAGCATCTTTTCATTTCATGGCTGCACTCACTGTCCACAGTGATTTTGGGGCCCAAGAAAATAAAGTCTGTCACTGTTTCCACTTTTTCCTCTTCTATTTGCTGTGAAGTGATCAGACGAGATGCCATGATCTTAGTTTTTTGACTGTTGAGTTTTAAGCCAGGTTTTTCACTCTCCTCTTTCACCCACATCAAGAGACTCTTTAGTTCTGCTTTGCTTTCTACCATTAGAGTGGTATCATCTGCATCTCTGAGGTTGTTGATATTTCTCCCAACAATCTTGATTCCAGCTTGTGAGTCATCCAGCCCAGCATTTTGCTTGATGTATTCTGCATATAAGTTAAGTAAACAGGGTGACATTTTGAACCAGTCAGTTGTCCTGCATAAGGTTCTAACCATGTAGGGAAAGAGCAAATTAGCCAAGATGGCGTGGTCAGGGTCTTGCATCCCACGTTTTGTAAATACATGGTTTTGTAACAGTGGCGATCACTTACAGCACTGTGCGTGCACATCATGTTGTACTTGCTTGGTCATGGACCACTTTTGTTCTGCAAACATATATAAGCCCCACCCGAGAAATCCCCCTTTGCCACTGCGCCTGCCATTAGAGAATAAACACATGTCTGCAGGCCCTACGGTGCCTCAGTTTTCTTCCAACCTCCCTGCCCGTGCCTTACCTACCCTGGGTTCAACAAACAGTGTGAACCATGTAAGACACCACTTAAGGTTCTAATACCGCAGTGGTTTTCTGTCCCCTCCTCCGGTGGACCATGTTTTGTCAGAACTTTCTGCTATGACCCATCCATCTTGAGTGGCCTTGCATGGCATGGCTCACAGCTTCATTGAGTTACACAGTCCCCTTCACCACGACAAGGCTGTGATCCGTGAACGGAGTTGACATTAATTTGGGGAAATTCTTAGTCATTTTTTCAACTCTCTCTTCTCTTCCCGCCTCTCATTCTTCTCTTGGTATTTTTGTTCTGTGTCTATTATACCTTTTGTGTTCTGTAGCCCTTCAGTGTGTTCTCTTTTTCAGTGTGTTCTCTTTTTCAGCCTGTTTTGTTTTGCTTTTCAGCTTTGGCAGTTTCTGTTTTCATTTCCTTGAGCTCAGGCTTGTTGCTCAGCTGAGGGTCCTTACTAAGGAGCCCATCAAAGGCATCCTCCACTTCTTTTACATTGTTTTGCTCTTGAGCATTTATTTTTGGTTCTTTCTAAGAATTTCCCTTTCTCTGTTTACATTGCCCATCTGTTTTGCATGCTGTCTGCTTTGTCCATTAGAGCCCATAGCATATTAATCATAGTTGTTAAGTTCCCAGCCTGATAATTACATTTGCCTACTGTGTCTTTCTTTGTGGCTCAGTGGTAAAGAATCTGCTTGCAATGCAGGAGACCCGGGTTGGGAAGATCCCCTGGAGAAGGGAATGACAACCCACTCCAGAATTCTTGCCTGGAGAATTCCATGGACAGAGGAGCCTGGAGGGCTGCAGTCCATGGGGTCAGTTCAGTTAAGTTCAGTTGCTCAGTCATGTCCGACTCTTTGCGACCCCAGGAATTGCAGCATGCCAGGCCTCCCTGTCCATCACCATCTCCCGGAGTTCACTCAGACTCACGTCCATCGAGTCCGTGATGCCATCCAGCCATCTCATCCTTGGTCGTCCCTTTCTTCTCCTGCCCCTAATCCCTCCCAGCATCAGAGTCTTTTCCAGTGAGTCAACACTTCGCATGAGGTGGCCAAAGTACTGGAGCTTCAGCTTTAGCATCATTCCTTCCAAAGAAATCCCAGGGTTGATCTCCTTTAGAATGGACTGGTTGGATCTCCTTGCAGTCCAGGGGACTCTCAAGAGTCTTTTCCAACACCACAGTTCAAAAGCATCACTTCTTCGGCTCTCACTCTTCTTCACAATCCAAATCTCAACATCCATACATGACCACAGGAAAAACCATAGCCTTGACTAGACGGACCTTAGTCGGCAAAGTAATGTCTCTGCTTTTGAATATACTATCTAGGTTGGTCATAACTTTTCTTCCAAGGAGTAAGCGTCTTTTAATTTCATGGCTGCAATCACCATCTGCAGTGATTTTGGAGCCCCCCAAAATAAAGTCTGACACTGTTTCCACTGTTTCCCCATCTATTTCCCATGAAGTGATGGGACCAGATGCCATGATCTTAGTTTTCTGAATGTTGAGGTTTAAGCCAACTTTTTCTCTCTCCTATTTCACTTTCATCAAGAGGCTTTTTAGCTCCTCTTCACTTTCTGCCATAAGGGTGGTGTCATCTGCATATCTGAAGTTATTGATATTTCTCCCGGCAATCTTGATTCCAGCTTGTGTTTCTTCCAGTCCAGCGTTTCTCATGATGTACTCTGCATAGAAGTTAAATAAGCAGGGTGACAATATACAGCCTTGACGTACTCCTTTTCCTATTTGGAACCAGTCTGTTGTTCCATGTCCAGTTCTAACTGTTGCTTCCTGACCTTCATACAGGTTTCTCAAGAGGCAGGTCAGGTGGTCTGGTATTCCCATCTCTTTCAGAATTTTCCACAGTTTATTGTGATCCACAATAAGTCAAAGGCTTTGGCATAGTCAAGAAAGCAGAAATAGATGTTTTTCTGGAACTCTCTTGCTTTTTCCATGATCCCGCGGATGTTTGCAATTGGATCTCTGGTTCCTCTGCCTTTTCTAAAACCAGCTTGAACATCAGGAAGTTCACGGTTCATGTACTGCTGAAGCCTGGCTTGGAGAATTTTGAGCATTACTTTACTAGCATGTGAGATGAGTGCAATTGTGCGGTAGTTTGGGCATTCTTTGGCATTGCCTTTCTTTGGGATTGGAATGAAAACTGACCTTTTCCAGTCCTGTGGCCACTGCTGAGTTTTCCAAACTTGCTGGCATATTGAGTGCAGCACTTTCACAGCATCATCTTTCAGGATTTGAAACAGCTCAACTGGAATTCCATCACCTCCACTAGCTTTGTTTGTAGTGATGCTTTCTAAGGCCCACGTGACTTCACATTCCAAGATGTCTGGCTCTAGATGAGTGATCACATCATCATGATTATCTGGGTCGTGAAGATCTTTTTTGTACAGTTCTTCCATGTATTCTTGCCACCTCTTCTTGATATCTTCTGCTTCTGTTAGGTCCATACCATTTCTGTCCTTTATCGAGCCCATCTTTGCATGAAATGTTCCCTTGGTACACAACTGAGCGACTACACTTTCATTGTGTCTGAATCTGGTTCTAAGGTTTGCTGTGGCTCTTGTACTGCTCATATGTCTTGTGTTTTTTTCCTGATAGCCAGGTGTGATGACTGGGTAAAGGGTCTGTGTAAATAGGCCTGTAGAGATGTGGTGGTGAGATATGGAGGGAGTTGCTCTGGGGTCTCAGTGTTGAGTGATCCTGGGCCTCTGGACTGTGAACCCCACAGGTGCTTCTCAAGTTTTCTTCCCTTTTAGGTGGGACAGGATCGCTGGAGGGTGCTCGAGTTGGATAGTATTTCCCCAGCTGGTTAGGCTCTGTTAAATAGTCTCTCCTGAGGGCAGACTGTTAAGAAGAACAGAATACTCTGGAGTATTTCCAGTGGTTTCTTTTGAGCTTGTGAGAAGCACTGGGACTTTTCTCTGGAATTTACTGTGGGGACTCTGTGATGGGGCCTGCCTGGAGTCTTGACCTCAGCTTGTCCACACTGAGCCCCAGCAGCCTGTCAGCCTCGGTTCAGCTTCTTCCCTGGCCCTGGTTCCAGGGATGTTTCTGCTCTGGTGAGTTGTGATTCCCTGTGCAGCTCTTCCTTGACTTACAGTGAGGCTGCATCCTGACAAACCCATCCTAAGGTGAAAATACCGAAATCCGAAATGCATGTAACACACCTCAGCTCTCGAATATCACAGCTGAGCCTCTTTGTCTTAGATGTGCTCAGAGCACTCCCACTTGGCTACAGTTGGGCAAAATCATAACCAAAGCCTGTTGAAAACGAGTGTTGAACGTCTCATGTAGTCGACTGAATACTGTCCTGAAAGGGAGAGGCTGTCAGTGTGTGGACTGTTCACCCTCATGATCGCATGGCTGATGGGGGCTTGGCCTGTGTGGCACGTGTGTGTTGCACTGTGTGTCACTAGCTGGGAAAAGATCAAAATTCGAAGCATAGTTTTTACTGAATACCTATTGCCCTGTCATGAAGCTGAACTACTGTAAGTCAGGGACCGTCTTACAGGCCTCTTGGTTTTTCCAATTTGAGGGTGGCCGTTTACTCTGTGACCTAATTTCTCTTAATGGACTTTAGAAGAGTTGTTGACTTTTCAGTTCAGCTTTTTACTTGTTAGGATAGAATGGCCACTTCCCCCAGAGCAGGAATGAAGTGGGAAGGGGTGCTCCTCTGTTCCTGCTCAACATTGTCCTGGGAAATCTAACCTTTGCAAGAGAGAAGGAATAAATGGGAGCTAAACAGAATGAAGGCACGGGAATAAACCCTGTTCTCAGACAATGTGATTATTTTTGTAGAAAATGCCAAGGAATCTCCAAAAACTTTCCTAGACTATTGGGCAAGTTTAAGACGACCATGGAGTACAAAGTCAGCATACAAAAGCCAGTCACGTTTTTATACACTAGCACTGTTCACAATTAGTTACAGTGGCTCCAGAATGATGACAGTTGGCAAAACATGTGCAAGTTCTGGATGCTGACTCCACGTGATGCTGACTGACATGCATTGTTCATGAGCTGGAGATGGTCTTGTAAGGATGCCCCTTCTCTCCAGGTTCATCTATAGATTTAATACAATTCCAATAAAAATTCAAGCAGGATTTTTTTGTAGATACAGATAAGCTTATTGTAAAATTTATGTGCAGTGTAAATAAACTAGCCCTGGAGAAGAAAATGGGAATCTACTCCAGTATTATTGCTGGAAAATTTCTTGGACAGATGAGCGTGGCAGGCTGTAGTCCATGGGATCACAAAAAGTCAGACATGACTGAGCACAGACAGGCTAGAATAGCTGATACAGTTTTTAAAAAATATTTATTTGGCTGTGCCGGATCTTAGTTGGGGATCTCTGTCATGGCATGTAGGATTTTATTTTCCTGACCAGGGATTGAACCTGGGCCCCCTGCATTAGGAACGCAGAGCCTTAGCCCCATAACCACCAGGAAAATGCCGCAGTTTTTGAAAGAAGAACAAAATAGGAAGAACTATACTACCTGACTTTAGTATAAAGCTGTGGTGGTCAAGACTGTGAACCTGGTGAAGTGATAGACATGTAAGTCAGTGGAACAGAATGGATAGTAGATTCCTACAGATGTGGTCAACTGATTCTTAACAGAGGAACAGAGTTAATTTAATGAAGAAAAGATAGTCTTTTCAACAAATTATGTTGGAAGAGTTGGCCATCCATAAACCAAAAAAAGCTTCAACTTTAAGCCTCATACCTCATCTTGAACAATGAACTCAAAATTGATTATATCTAATTGCTAAAATATAAAACTGTAAAACTTTTGGAAGAAATCATAGAAAATGTTTGTGATTAGTCAAAGGGTTTTTAGGTGTGACTCCAAAAGCACCTAAAGGAAAAGTTGATAAATTGGACTTCATCAAAATTAAAAAGTCTGCTCTGTAAAAGACAATGTTAAGAAAATGAATAAAGGCCAAGATTAGGAGAAAATATTTGCAACTCACATGTACAGTGTGTACCCTGAACATATGAAGAATCCTCAAAATTCAACACCCCCGAGGGGCTCTTGGGGTGCTGGCTGCTTTTGACATGAGGGTCATGTGACCTCCATGGCACTCCTGCTTTGCTGTTCCACATTTTTGATAAGTGACTTCAGTCAACTTAAAGCATGGTGAAGGTTCTGAGAATACCTCAGACCAGAGTGATACTGTTTGAGAGTTAAGACCCCAAAACACTTATGGTGACAGTTATCTCCTCGGTGGGCAGGGTGGGCGAGAGGGCAAGTTCCCTGACCGTTGGCCGTGCCCAGTTCTGAGGAGCAGTGTGGGTCAATGGCCTTAAGCCCAGGCTGTGACTGAATTCGGTGACCACTGTTGTGATGTTGTAAGAGAAGCCCTCTGGTGAGCTCCAGCTCGTCCTGTCCGTGACGGTCCCCGGGATATGAGTGCCGTGGCAGGTGTGGGGGGGTGGGAGCAGACACTGTCTCAGTCACTGTGTCTCCTGTGTGCCTCCCTCCGCGCAGTTTGAGTTCATGATCGAGTCCATCCTGTATGCCCGGGACGCCTGGCTGAAGGAGGACGGGGTCATCTGGCCGACCACAGCCGCCCTGCACCTGGTGCCCTGCTGCGCCGACAGGGACTACCGGAGCAAGGTGCTCTTCTGGGACAACGCCTATGAGTTCGACCTCAGCCCTCTCAAGTGAGTGTGGGGCTCCTGGCCTCCAGGGCATGAACCCTAAGCCAGACCCTAACCTCAGTGAGTGCCCTCAGGCGAGCGTGGGCTCCCGGCCTGTGGGACCGAACCCCAGGCCAGACCCTAACCTCAGTGAGTGCCCTCAGGTGAGCGTGGGCTCCTGGTCTGTGGGACCGAACCCCAGGCCAGACCCTAACCTTGGTGAGTGCCCT
>NW_024070186.1:10957108-10961181 GCF_014754425.2 Oryx dammah | reverse complement strand
TGGGGCTCCCGGCCTGCAGGGCCACAGGCCGCAGGGCTAGACCCTAACCTCGGTGAGTGCCCTCAGGCGAGCGTGGGGCTCCCGGCCTACAGGGGCACAGGCCCCAGGGCTGGAAAACCCTCACTGCTGGGAGTCCAGTTTGTTCACGTGTCTGCCTATTGCCTTACCGGCCTTGAAGCTGATAACAGAATTGAAATGGCCTGTTTATAAGGCCCCAAACAGATAGGAAACATAAGGTAATGTGGGCCATTAAAACAGACAGATGATCCCATTAAGAGCCAAGAGTGTTTAATAAGGGTCGGAAAGTGTGTTAGTGGAGTCCCTGCTGGCCTTTGTCACAGAAAGCAGTGCCCCAGAATCCATGGTGGCTCTCCTGGTTTCTGACTTACGGTCATGCCTGTGGCAGAGCTTCAGGTTTTGACATAAATGGTCTCCTCACAAGGGCCTCCTGTGTCTCACATCTCCTCCTCGAGAAGGATGATGTGTGTATGTGGTTGCCTCCCCTCCGAGGGTGCCAGGAGGCAGGCAGGGGAGGCCTCGCAGTTGTCCTGGGGCCAGGGAAGGGCCCCTCATCAGAGATGGGTGCTCACCTGCCAGTTGACCAGGTAGGGCTTGGCAGTAAAATGGGGGCCTCTGGGCCTTTCTGGTTTTTATTAAAAACTCAAAAAAAGAAAAAATATCAGTGTAGAGGTATGGAATCTTCCCTCGTGTGTTGAATTGTCGCATTCTCAGCCCAAATCTGAAAGTGGGTAGAGAAGGGGATCTCTGACTCTGTGGTTCGTGCAGAACTGATGTGGAGGGAGTGAGGGAAGGTCTGGAAAGGGCAGGGGGCTTCTTGTATTGCCTGGTGTTAATGTCTGGTAAAGTGACCAGGGAGGGCAGAGAAAGCTCTGAGCAGGGCCTGCAGTGTCTGGAAAAGGGCACCGTGAACTGGGCGTGGGAGGACTGTGGTCGTGCCTTTCCCAAGGACGTTGGTTGGCCCCTTGGAGGAGACGTGTTCTCTCTCACCATTCACTGAAATTTAATTTCCCCTGGCTTCTGTGTCCTCCGGGTATGTGAGTGGGACACAGAAGGATGTGCCTTTGGCTCCCATTCTCGGATGCTGCCCACCAAAGCTGGCCTCCTTGGCCCTGCCTTTTGCTTTCGGAGCTGCAGACAGTGAGCTAGCATTTCTGCTAACACAGAAGAGGGAGCGGGACAGCCCGAGATGGGGGCTATGTCATCTCAGATGCTGAGCACTTACTTTTTCCCCCCAGATCTTTAGCAATTAAGGAGTTTTTTTCAAAGCCCAAGTATAACCACATTTTGAAACCAGACGACTGCCTATCTGAGCCATGCACCATCTTACAGTTGGACATGAGAACTGTGCAGGTCGCCGACCTCGAGGTGAGGAGAGATGACCCTTCCTTCCTTCCCCATGTAATCATTCTAATAAAGGAATTAGAGTTGTTGCTCTTGATTTTCCCAGTCTTTTTAATCTATTCTGATTTTGTTTTTAGTATTTTTAGGTTATTTTCTTTATAGCTAACCTCTTTAACATCTTATTTTTAGATTTATGTTTGATATTCTCAGCTTGTTCAAATTCAGATAAATTATGTGTCATGATAGGATTTGAATTAAAATGTTTTCCTAAGTTTTTTTAGCTCCCACTTATCAAAATTCTTAGAGTTTTCTTACTTATCATCTGTGGCCATGAGGTGGCATGTGTGGATCTGGACAACCCGTTTTAAGGGGTCCGTCCAAAGTGGAGGTACCCTCTTATGGAACTTACAATACAAAACCATGTGCAGACTGAACCTGAGGCTTCAGTTCATTTTGGGATCATAGAGACTCAATCTGGAATTTCCTGTTTGTGCAGAGAATTGAGAAAATGTCCCGCTTGGATTTGGGGACAGAAAATCAGGACAATGAGACCTAGGTTGCTTCAGACCTTTCTGATTGTCTGCAGCATTTGAGTTCAGAATGCAAGTTGTAACATTTCCTTTCTCTGGGTTTTTGACATGTTCGGCTAAATTAGCAAGTTACAGATTTTTGTCGTAGCTACTGAGGTAGACAGTGTGGCTGTCTGGGGTGGTGTTGTGGGTCTTGGATGGCCACGTGGAGGTGGCCGCTGCCCATGGGTCCTGTGTGCCCAGGGCCTGCACCCACTTCTCACCCATTGCCTTGAACACAGACAATGAAAGGCGAGCTGCACTTTGACATACAGAAGGCAGGCACGTTGCATGGATTCACAGCCTGGTTCAGCGTCCAGTTTCAGAACCTGGAGGAGGATGAGCCACAGCTGGTGCTGAGCACCGGCCCGCTGCACCCGTGAGTGTGCCACCCCCCATTCACCGCGGGCCACAGAGGAGGCCTGACAGAGTCGCGAATGTGAAGGGTTAGACTGTCAGAAGTGGACCCAAGTCTCTCTAGACCCGGCCGCGCGCGCGGCCGGGCATGTGGGTGGTGCGTGGGCGCTGGGCAGGGCTGTGTGTGGAGGTGAGTCTGGGCCGCCTCGGCCCCTGCACAGGTAGGGGAGCCCCTATGCCCTGGATGGTCAGCCTCCACTTTCTCTCCGTGGCCCCACTGCTGCTGCTGAAGCTCAGAGTTCCAGGGGCTTTTTCTCTGACTCTTGGAGAAGGTGGATGTTTCCTGAGATACGATTTTCATGTAGTAACATTTCAGAGCTGCACGCCTGCTCCTGCTTGTGGGGATGCAAGCTGTGTGTTGTCTGTCTGTGGGGCTGGACATAGCAGCCCCTGGAGCACTGCCTTCACGTGGGGACTCCACTCCCCTCCACATGACCCTGCTACTCGCCTGCACCGTGTGGTTGGCAGAAGTGAGCACAGCCTCAGGGAGGGTGGCGGCCGCCTGGGTCAGACCCCACTGTGGCCTTTGGGCCGGGGAGGACCTGGGCATCCTTTGTGAATGTGGAGCAGGAGGAGGAGCTGAATGGCCAGAGTGGACTCCAGCCGGGCTTCCTCCCAGGCCCATGAACCGGGTGTGCCTGACGTTCCCTGCTCGAGCGCTGGGTGGGGATCATCCACACTCAGGTGGTATGGGGGAGGAGATGAGGGGACCTGTGGGCTGGGGCAAGGAGACCACCACTGTGGCTGAGGTGGGCTGCCTGTGCATCAGAGAGAATGTGACAGAAGGGAAAGAGGCCACAGAGAACCTTAGTGCTGGGTGTGAGTGGGCCCACACCAGGCACTTGTATGTCCGAGCCATGGAATTTGCAGAGTTTGGGGTGTCCCTGCTCACCCAAATGCTGCACTTGTCTTGCTCACACTCAGCCAAATTCAGAGACGTAATGACTTCATGAGTGTGAATCTCTCTTTAACTGCATGAACTAGGACGTGGGCATCACAGTTCAGGGTCGGTGGCTTTGGGTAGGCACTGCTGTGCCAGCTCACGGAGGCTGGGTTGACCCAGAGAGGGGCCAGGACCTGTGTCTGCCCACATTCCCTTGTGGCCTGTCCACCTCAGGTACCAGGGAATCTGAGCAGCATCCAACAGCTGCATCCACCCACCTCCCCGCCCAGGTCGTGACCCCACCTGGGTCCTGTGCAGCCGTCTGATCCCCGGACGGGGCCGTGGGAGTCCCATGGCCTCCCCAGAGGGGGCAGGCTTAGATGACCACACGCCCTGTCTTGCAGCACCACCCACTGGAAGCAGGTGCTGTTCATGATGGATGAGCCTGTCCCTGTCCTCGTGGGAGACGTGGTCACGGGTGCAGTGGTGTTACAGAGGAACCCCGTGTGGAGGCGACACATGTCTGTCACCCTGAGCTGGTCCATCACTTCTGCACAAGACCCTGCGTTACAAAAAGTAAGACATTTAGCTCTAGAGTCTTGTGCTCTGATGCTGTCCCGGAAGGTGACGGGTTTGTGGTAGTCACAGTGGTGGGTGCCTGTTCCCACCCCAGCAGACTCTGTGCTGGAGCTGGTCTGGGTTGTTTTTCTAATCCTCATGGCAGGAGGTGGACCCTCCTGTTCACAGGAAGCAGAGGTGCAGGAAGCTAAGTTCTCCCTCTAGACTCGGCTGGTCAGTGAGAACAGAGACCGGGAGACTCTGGGTGCAGGGAGAGCCGAGGG
>NW_024070186.1:10720392-10957098 GCF_014754425.2 Oryx dammah | reverse complement strand
CTGGGTGCAGGGAGAGCCGAGGGCTGCTGGTCAGTGAGAACAGAGACTGGGAGACTCCAGGTGCAGGGAGAGCCGAGGGCTGGGCTGTAGTTGCGGCCTTGCTTACAGCGTGTGCCTTGCCATGGGCGCCGTGGATGTGTGGTGGAGCTGTGTGCTGACGGAGGCTGCAGTTTTAGGCTGAAGTGAGCATGGCTGGTGGGGCCTTGTGGCTCGTGGCTCACAGAGGCCACTGAGAATCCTCTTCCTCACTCAGGTTCACACAGGAGAGAGAATAAACAAACCATTTTGTGCTTGGCTTTATGCGGAAAGTTGAAATGCTTGTCATTAAAAGCCTTCACCTGAATGCCAGCCTCTTGTCCAATATTAAATTATTATTAGGAAATACTGTATGTAATGAAACTGACATGATTTGCTGTCTGATTGGTTTGTTTTCATTTCCTTTGTCTTTCTCAGGTTGGGGAGAAAGTCTTTCCCATCTGGAGGTGACAGAGCAGCTCTGTGGGGGATGTCCACTGCATCTTAGGGGACATTC
This sequence comes from Oryx dammah, assembly GCF_014754425.2. NCBI lineage: Eukaryota > Metazoa > Chordata > Mammalia > Artiodactyla > Bovidae > Oryx > Oryx dammah. The sequence goes on along the minus strand of NW_024070186.1, from coordinate 10,956,566 downwards.
GTGACTCCAAGGGTCACTCCTGGACGGATGCGTGTCCTGGGAAAGCCATGGACTTACTCCAGGATGGGGTGGTGGCACCCTCACCCACGGGCTCGGGGCTCCAGGGTCCTCCCCATACGCCCGGCACCGCGGGGCCTACCCTTACCATTGCCACTGCCCTACCTGTCCTGAAACCTGGGCTGTGTTTCCAGTGTCCACTGTGGGTAGTTGGTGGCCCACTGTCCCTCAGCCAGGCCAGTCCTGAGCTCCCAGGATATGCGTGTCAACCCTGTGCTCTGAAGGTGGCTGTTCATGCATCGTGTGTGCGTGTGTCCTTCCCGCCCTTGGCTCATCGCTCGGCTCATGGACGTGGGGTCCCAGATCGTCGCAGGAGCTGGAGGTGCGATGCACGTGGTGGGGCTCTGCATGGGGTAGTCCGCTTGTAGAGACGTCTTCCAGATAAGTTATGGGTCGGCACATAGGACATGCTCAATAAATATTTTTTAACAAATGAATGTCGGTGTGTATCCTGTTTCTATGCACATACGTTATTTATCAGAAGCATGGGTCATACTGTGTGCATTGCTTTATAATCTTTTTTGGTGTGTGTGATTTTGATTTTTACTTAACTTTTTATTGAAATATGTATTATATACCCCAAATTGCACAAGTCATGAGCGTACAGATGGGTGAAGTTCCACAAAGTAGGCACACGTGTAACCAGCCTTCAGGCCAAGACCCTTCAGCACGCTGGAGGCCCCCAGTGCCCCTCCAACCCCGAACCACCGCTAAGGATGATGCTGGCTTCTGTGACCAGGGGCTTTAGCCTGGCTCCCAACACTGTGTGAATGGGATTACACACTGTGAACTTGCTGTAGGCTGAATGTTTCACGTCCTCCCGAAGCTCCTGTGTTGAAAACGAATCCCCAGTAAGGTGGTGTTAGGATGATTCCATCATGATGATGGAGCCCCATGAATGGATTTCATGCCCAGAGGTCCAGAGGCAAAAGGCCTATTTTGCTGTGACCCATGGAATCACACTCCGGCACACCAGTTCGATCCCTGGGTCGGAAAGATCCTCTGGAGAAGGAAATGGCAATCCACTCCAGTACTATTGCCTGGAAAATCCCATGGACAGAGGAGCCTGGTAGGCTACAGTCCATGGGGTCGCAAAGAGTCGGAGACGACTGAGTGACTTCACTTAATGGAATCACACAAGTTTGTCCTTCTTAAACATAGTGACAGGATGGGGGCAAGACAGACACTGCTGTTCTGATGGGAGGTTGGAAGGAGTCAGACAGTGAGGGGTCCCAGGCACCTCCAGACACAGCAAGGCAAGTTCCATCAGCTTGTAAGGCTGGACAGGAATCCTCTGGTTTGATGCTCTGTCTTCCAGGCCCACTAGGTGGCAGTAACCCTTCTGCTCCGGCCACCCAAGCAACTCGCTGTGACAGTTCCACCCCCGAGACCTTGGGCTGCATCATTCCAATGAAACCAGAGAGACACCCCTCCTTCCCGCCGGAAGCAGCCTTACCTCACCTGGGCAGGGGGGTGGGGCGGGTGGGATGGGGCGAGGGTGGGGTGGAGTGGGGGGTGGTACGCAGTGGCAGCCCTGGTGACCCTGATCGCCGCTGGGGGTCACTCTTCCCTTTCTTTGAAGGAGAATGGTGTTTGCAGCTGAGCCAGTCTGTGCTGTCAAATCCAATGGTTGGTGCCTTTTTCCTCCTGCTTGAATATTTGCCCTTTGGTTTCAGCTGTTTTATTACATTGTCTTGGAGCTCCTTGAATCTGTGAGCTGGTATTGTTTGTCAGTCTTGGGAAATTCTGGGCCATTCTTACTACATGTTTCTGCGCTACTGTCTGTCTTGTGTTTATGAAGTTGTTGACACATTTGTTGGAAAGTGTTTGCTGACCCCATGTGACTGATGGTCATCCTTCCTGCTTTCTACTGACCCCATCCACCTCCCAGTCCTGTCTTCTGCTGCATCTGATCCTGGGCTCCCCAGCACATCCCTGGCGTCAGTCCCGGGGGAGTGTGAGTCCTCAGGACACAGAGCCCTCCCTCCCCCAGCACCCGGGAGAACCAAGCAGACTGTCCAGACGGGCTGTCAGCCCAGGGGGACATTCAGACCAGAGTCAGGCAGGGACAGGGCTCTTCCTGTGCTGTGTGTGGGAGCTGCCCTCAACGGTAGCTTCCTGGCTGGTATGCAGTTGGCTGTCAGAGCTGTGGTGGAGGCCGTGGGTGTGAGCCTTGAGGACAGCTACCTTCGGGAAAGGCTGGTGGCCTTCCTTAAAACCACCAGAGGCAAAGTGTGGGTGGTGGGCCTAGATGGAAACTGAGATCGAGGTGGTGTTTATAGACCAGCTCGAGCAATGGGATGGGAGCCGGAGCATGTGGGTGGATGTTCGGCAACTTCCAGGGGGATAGGCAGGGACTTCCTGAGTCGGGGGGAGACCAGGCTTGGAGCTGGATGGTGGGTCTGGAACCCCAGAGGGTCGAAGGCATTGTCCACCATAATGAGGACCCTGGGTCGTGCGCCAGCCATGCTGGGCCCTCTCCTATGACATGAGAGGCCAGTGAGTGCAGACGGTGAGGAAGCAGGTCTCGAGGAGGAAGTTCAAGGAGAGGGCAAGGTTAGATGTAAGACCCACAGCCCTTGGCTAGGCAGGCACCCATGGCCCCCACCGCTCATTCAGCCAGGATTCTCCGCTCCAGAGTTGAGCGCCTGGAGGTGAGTCTGCAGGTGCCAGTGCTGCCCTCAGAGAAGTAACCGAATGGAACGTTCCCTCCACTTGGTTGAAGATGTTACCCCTAATCTAGATTTAAAAGGTACTTTATCCATACGGATCTTGAAATTATTTGTTCTAGTTCTGTGAAAAATACCACTGGTAGCTTGATAGGGATTGCATTGAATCTGTAGATTGCTTGCAAACTAGTACAGCCACTATGGAGAACAGTGTGGAGATTCCTTTAAAAATTGCAAATAGAACTGCCATATGACCCAGAAATCCCACTGCTGGGCATACACACCAAGGAAACCAGAATTGAAAGAGACAATGTTCATGGCAGCACTGTTTATAATAGCCAGGACATGGAAACAACCTAGATGTCCATCAGCAGATGAATGGATAAGAAAGCTGTGGTACATATACACAATGGAGTATTACTCAGCCATTAAAAAGAATACATTTGAATCAGTTCTAATGAGATGGATGAAACTGGAGCCGATTATACAGAGTGAAGTAAGCCAGAAAGAAAAACACCAATATAATATACTAACACATATATATGGAATTTAGAAAGATGGTAATGATAACCCTGTATGTGAGACAGCAAAAGAGACACAGATGTATAGAACGGACTTTTGGACTCTGAGGGAGAGGGAGAGGGTGGGATGATTTGGAAGAATGGCACTGAAACATGTATAATATCATGTAAGAAACGAATCGCCAGTCTATGTTCAATGCAGGATACAGGATGCTTGGGGCTGGTGCACGGGGATGAGCCAGAGAGATGATATGGGGTGGGAGGTGGGAGGGGGGTTCAGGATGGGGAACTCATGTATACCCGTGGCGGATTCATGTCAATGTATGGCAAAACCAATACAATATTGTAAAGTAAAATAAAGTAAAAATAAAAATAAAAAAGGTACTTTATCCTCAGTGAGATAATGTACAAATATTTATAAGTCTAAAATGATGATGGGGCTTACCTCATGGTCCAGTGGTTAAGAATCTGCTTTGCAATGTAGGGGATACCGGTTTGATCTCTGGACAGGGAAGACCCCACATGCCTCAGGGCAACTAAGCCAGTGTGCCATGACTACTGAGCCTGTGCTCTGCCACGAGATGGGCACCGCAGTGAAAGCCCATGCATCACAACTAGAGAGTAGCCCCTTCTTGCTGCAACTAAAGAAAGTCCACATGCAGCAACGATGAGCCAGTGCAGCCAAAAATAATAAATAAAAAAAATTAAAATGGTGACAGAACACAGTTTGCTACACTATCGGTTCAGTTTATTCACTCAGTCATGTCCGACTCTTTATGACCCCATGGACTGCAGAATGCCAGGCTTCCCTGTCCATCACCAACTCCCGGAGCTTGCTCAAACTCATGTCCATCAAGTCGCTGATGCCATCCAACCATCTTTGTTATTCCCTCTGTCATCCCCTTCTCCTCCTACCTTCAGTCTTTCCCAGCATCAGGGTCTTTTCAAATGAGTCAGCTCTTCACATCAGGTGGCCAAAGTATTGGAGCTTCAGCTTCAGCATCAGTCCTGCCAAAGAATATTCAGGACTGATTTACTTTAGGATTGACTTGTTTGATCTCCTTGTTGTCCAAGGGACTGAGTCTTCTCCAACACCACAGTTCAAAAGCATCAATTCTTCAGCACTCAGCTTTCTTTATAGTTCAACTCTCACCATAACTCTACTAGACAGACCTTTGTTGGCAAAGTAACATCTCTGCTTTTTAATATGCTGTCTAGATTGGTCATAGCTTTTCTTCCAAGGAGCAAGTGTCTTTTAATTTCATGGCTGCAGTCACCATCTGCAGTGATTTTGGAGCCCCCCAAAATAGTCTCTCACTATTTCCATTGGTTCCCCATCTATTTGCCATGAAGTGATGGTACCAGATGCTATGATCTTAGTTTTCTGAATGTTGAGTTGTAAGCCAACTTTTTCCACTCCTCTTTCACTTTCATCAAGAGATTCTAGTTCTTCTTCCCTTTCTGCCATAAGGGTGGTGTCATCTACATATATGAGGTTATTGATATTTCTCCTGGCAATCTTGATTCCATCTTGTGCTTCATCCAACCCAGCATTTTGCATGATGTGCTCTGCATATAAGTTAAATAAGCAGGGTGACAATATATAGTCTTGACGAACTCCTTTCCCAATTTGGAACCAGTTTGTTGTTCCATGTCCAATTCTGTTGCTTCTTGACCTGCATACAGATTTCTCAGGAGGTAGGTAAAGTGGTCTGGTATTCCCATCTCTTTAAGAATTTTCCACAGTTAGTTGTGATCAACACAGTCAAAGGCTTTGGCGTAGTCAATAAAGCAGAAATAGATGTTTTTCTGGAACTCTTTTGCTTTTTTTGATGATCCACCAAATCTTGCTACACTATAATAAGTTTTAATTAGATACCAATAGGAGCAACCTAAAAGTCTACATTTCTAAAAATGAAATTTAAAAAAAGACTTTAAAAACTGCTCATAGTTGTTGTTGTTCAGTTGTTCAATTGTGTCTGATTCCTTGTGACCCTATGAACTACAACACGCCAGGCTTCCCTGTCCTTTACTATCCCCTGGAACTTGCTCAGACTCATGTCCATTGAGTTGGTGATGCCATCCAACGATCTCATCCTCTGTTGTGCCCTTGTCCTCCTGCCCTCAATCTTTCTCAGCATCAGGGTCTTTTCCAATGAATCGGCTCTTCACATCACGTGGCCAAAATATTGGAGCTTCAGCTTCAGTCCTTCCAGTGAATATTCAGGGTTGATTTCTTTTAGGATTGATTGGTTTGATCTCCTTGCTGTCCAAGGGACTCTCAAGAGTCTTCTCCAGCACCACAGTTTGAAAGCATCAATTCTTCAGTACTCAAAAGGCCACTCATGTTACACAAAATTGGACATTTGAATGTTTCTAGAATCTAGTTTCTGTTCCTGATGACATTGCACTGAACACATTTCTGGATCTGCCTCTTATTCAGCCTGTGCATGTGCCTGGCACAGGGGTGAGTGCCTGGTGTGGGGCTGGGATGTGGGACCCCTCAGCTGCACCTTGCTTCCCCCTCTCCAGAGTCCCCTTCCCCTCACCCAGCCTTGAGCTGAGAGCTGTGCTTTCTGTATCCACTGAGAAAATAATGCAACTGTAAGGAATCCCTCCCTTTGGAGAACAAAACCAAAGAACACAGCTGGTCAGTGCACAGTCCCTTGCAGAGAACATCCCCATGCTTACCTCAAGGGTGATACAGGCTGTTGATCTGGATGTTTGCGGCAGGGGGTGGGTGGTGGTGGTAAGAAGAGGCAGCTCTGAGGAGGTGGCTTGAGGGAAGGGCCCCTGTGGTGGGGCTGGCAGCCTCTGGGCACCTTGTCTGTGCTGGGTCCCCCACCTCAACCCCTGGGAGTCTCCCAGCAAAGCTGAAAAGCTGCAGAACCCTCAGCGGATGTTGTTCACAGTCTGACCAGCCTTCAAGGGCCCAACTCCGGCAGCCACGCTGGGGACAGACGACCCCTCCAGCTCTGGATGGAGCACAGGTGAGGCCCTGTGTTCTGGGCGGGTCATGTTGAGTGGGATGTGCCACTGGACAGAGAGAGAATGGAGAGAAATGAGTGAAGACACAGGCCTTTAAGCTGAGGGGACTTTCTGAGTGCCACGTGGAGCACACTGGGAGAAATGCACCAGGAAACGCTCATTTCAGAACCCCAATGCTGAAGACAAGTTTCTAAGAGCTTCTGGGGTTGAGGGGAGGAAGATTGGGGCATTACCTGTGTAGGGAAAGAGCAAATCAGCCAAGATGCTGTGGTCAGGCTCTCTCACCCCACGGCCGCTCACTCTTGCCCCACATTTTGTAAATACATGGTTATATAACAGCTGAGATCAGTTACCTTCATGTCCCCATGTACCTGCTTGGCCACAGGCCACTTTTGTTCCATAAGAATATATAAGCCTGAAAAGCCCTTGCGGCTGCCTTAAAGCTGCGTCAAGACTGTGTCTGCTGGGTCAACCATGAGAGAGTACAGCGTGTCTGCTGCTACGGCTGTGCACGAGCCTGGAGAGAATAAACATGTCTGCAGTTCCTACAGCTCCTAGAGTTTTCTTCTAGCTACCCCACTCGCGCCTTGCCTACCCTGGGCTCAGCAAACAGTGTGCACAGTGATACAGCAAGACAATTGGTGTAGCTGGCAGGATACCCAGCAGGTAGAGGAGCCTGAGTCTCCAATGGATGGAGAAAGCCAGCAGCCACCACATAGTATGTGGTACCTGGTGGCCACAGTCCTCTCAGTGTGGGTCCTGGTAGGAGACTAGGAGGTTGCGGAGGGGTCACTGGAGAGTACTGAAAAGGCATTCCAGGTGGTGAATTCCCATTTGCAGGACAAAGCAGCATGTACTGCCACTGGCAGTGTGGGGTGGATTTTCCTGACTGCCTTGAATATGGATAGTGATGCTGTGCAAGCGCGCGAGTTGCAGAGATGAGAAGAGCTAGAGCAGAGTATACACACTCTGGAGCAAGAGATGCGTGGCTTTGAGGAACCCAGTGCCTTGAACTATGAGGTAATGAGGGACGCTGAGCCTTGTGAAACCGTGGGTCCCCACCTCTCCACAAGGCCCATTGTGCAGCAGAAAGTGAAGTATGAGCAGCCTATTCTTGGTGGGGGGCATCCTCAAGGGACCCCCGAATGTGACTGAGTTCATGACATATCAACTCAGATGACTTGGGTAAGCAGTTTCAGCAAAAGTAAGGGGAACCCTTGGCAGCACCGCTTTTGCGACTCTGGGACACAGGTGTGGACAGTATCCTTTGTTGCAGGGATGTGATAGAACAGCTGGCATCTATAACCACTCACCCCTCCTTGAGACAAAGTTTGCAGAATGCCTGACCAAACACACCCCCTGACGGAATGGATGAATGCTGTATCTGCACCATGTGGCTGAACACAGGCAAGCTCCTGGATACTGTGAGTAAATGGCATACCTATGCCAAATTGACCCAAGTTGTGAGAGAACTGGGCATGAAGCAGCTGATATTTAACCCAAATATTTGGGCGTTTTACTGGTGGCATGTGAGATACCATTTTGAACAACGCTTTGTCCACCACTTTTGGATCCCTGGTTGCTATTCTTGAGCCCTATGTGGGGTGCCCCATCTATGAAGTGACCTCAATGGTGGCTAAAAATTGGGAGAAATAGAGGGGCTGTGGCAGGCAAGAGGTGTCAGGAGTATGAAGACCCTGAGCTGGTAAGGCCCCATCTGGATGACATGAATGCAAATGCAGGCTGATTAGCTGACAGTTGGAGTTGACAGAAATAAAACTGATAAATAGCCTCATGCTCTGCTCCTAGAGCTACAGAGGTAACTGAGACCAGTGCAGCAGTTTACTGGTTATGGAGAGCACCCACAGCAAGAGACATGGGCGGTCCAGTTAGACAATTACATGGTTCCCAAGGATGTTCTTTTAGATGCCCTTTTCCACTTTGAATAGGGTTCAGACCAAGGTGTTTGCCCAAAGAGCCCAAGCAAGGTACCAGAGGCCCCATGTAGAACCTGCAATTCACTGGTCACTAGCTGATGTACAGAGAGTAGTTGCTCCGGGTGATGCTGTGCCAAATGCAGCCTTGTTGACAGCAAGTTGGAGCAGCTTCCTGGTCCTAGTACACACACTGATGGCTATGGCAGCCACACGTTGTCGCGTATTTAGGCTGTATCCTATGGTGTAGATTTTTGCTCCCTTGGTGGCTCAGACAGTAAAGAGTCTGCCCTCAATGTGGAAGACCCAGGTTGGATCCCTGGGTCAGATCCCTTGGAGAAGGAAATGGCAGCCCATTCCAGGATTCTTGCCTGGAAAATCCCGTGGACAGAGGAACCTGGTAGGCTACAGTCCATGGAGTCGCAAAGAGTCAGACATGACTGAGTGACTAACGCAAAAGTATGACGTAGACTTAGTAGAGCAGTATGCCGTAAAGGCTGTGTAGTTCTGAGCTTTCTTCCAGCTTCCCCACTTGTGCCTTGCCTACCCTGGGGTCAGTGAACAGCATGCATAGCAAGACGACCTGCAAACATATATGAAGCAGAACCAGCCCCCCTGACCTCCCAACAGCCAGTGTGCCCTGAACATGACTCTAGAGCCAGTGGACTACAGGGCGAGGGCCAGATGAGGGCGTTTCCAGACCCAAAGGCGCTCTCCTGCTCTGGCTTTCAGCGTTCCATTCGCATCAGCTGTCTTTCTCCCCACTCAGGCGGCAGTCTGCTGACTTTTCTTTCCTAAATGTAGGTCCCATGAGGCAAGCCTTTGTCTTCTGTTCTGCTCTGCCCCATGTGCCTGCCTCCCGGCAGATCCTAGAGGAATGCTTGTTAAGGAAGAAACTATTTGTCACAGGTGAAACAGAGAGCAAAGTGAGCAAGGGAGACTTCCCTGGTGGTCCAGAGGTTAGGAATCTGCGCTTCCACCACAGGGAACTAATTTCTGGTCCAGAACTAAGGTTCCACTGAAACCAAATACAGCAGAGAAAAGCAAGTGAGGACAAGTGCCTCCCCTTGATACTCACACCTGGAGGAAGTGAGCACTAGAGGTGCAGACACAGGATTAGAAATAACAGCTACAGGAGAGGCACCGCTAATCACCAAGGATCAGTCAAGCTTGTATTAAAGCAGAATCTGTGACTGTTTCACACATTTTTTATTTGTGAGATATAATTTACATATCACACATTCCACCCCTTAAAGTGTTACTACTGTCGACTGAAAAAATAAAACACAACCTAAAAGTTGAGAATTGTTTTATCCTGCAGACTTTCGGAGGACTTCAAGCTTGGGAGGCAGCCTCTCAGAATAGCTCTGAGGGACTGCTTGGAAGAGGCAAGGGAGGAACCAAGATATACAGGAACTTTGCAGCAAAAATCAGGTGGCCAGAACATCAAAAGTTTACTGTTAATTAAGGAAAACTGGACATCTCAAGTTAAGGAGCTTAGTGCTTGTCTGTGTGCAGGAAGATGTGGAGTCTGGGCTCACTGAAGCCAGTCCTGTGATCTGCAATTTCAGCTCCCGGGGCCACTGCCGGTGCTTTCCCATCCTGAGTCCCTTCAGGGCTCACTGTCAGGGCGTGTAGTGGCTGGGTGGCTGCAACATCCTTTGTTCACTGACATGGCAGCAACATTATCCATTCACGCTGCAGTCACAGAGTTGGGCAGCGTCACCACAATCTAATTCTGGAGTATCTTATGAAGCCCTGAAGAACCCTGTCCCCATTAGCAAGCAGTGAACTCTCTCCCAGGCTCCCCCTACCACCCCTGCAACCACTAACCTATTTTCTGCATATGGATTTGCCTCTTCGGGACATGTCGTATAAATGGACTCCTACAATATGTGATAGTTTGTGACTGGCTTCTTTCATTTAATAGAATGTTTTCAGGACCACACTGTAGCATGTGTCAGAAAAGCAGTACTCCACACTTTGTTTATTCATTCACCTGTATAAACGCCGGGGCTTTCTCCACTATTTGGCTATTATGAATAATGATGCTAAAATATTCTTGAAAAGTTTGGAGCATGCATGTTTTCATATCTCTTATGCAGATACCAGGAATGGACTTTCTGTCATATGATAATTGTATGTTTAACTATTTGAGGAAGTGTCAAACTGTCTTCCAAAGTGGCCACACCAGTTTATATTCCCATCAGCAATGTATGAAGATTCCAATTTCTCCACATCCTCACCAGCACTGGTTTTGTCTTCTTAAAAAGTAGTTGTTGCAGCTGTCTGAATAGGTGTGATGTGGTGTCTCATTTGGTTTTGACTTACCCTTCCTGAATGGCTGCCAATGCTAAGCATCTGTTCATGTGCTTGTGGGTCATTTCTACACCTTCTGTGGAGGAATGTCTATTCAGATAATTTCCTATTTATTCATCTTTTGTTACTGAATTGTGAGAGTTCTTCATGTATTCTGGATACAAGTCCCTTGTCAGATATGTGATTTACAAATATTTTTTCCACTCTGTGGAGTTTTCATTTTGCAGCACAAATATTTTTAATTTTGATGATATCCAATTTATTTTTTCTTTTTTGTCACTTTGTTTTTGGTAAATCTAAACAGTTGTTGTCTCACCCAAGGTCCTCAAGATTTACTCCTGTGTTTTCTTCTAAGAGTTTATGGTTTCAGTTCTTTCATTTTGAGTGACCCATTTTGAGTGAATGTTTGCATATGGTGTAGGGAGGTGTGCCGCTTCACTCTTGTGTGTGTGGGGGTCTCGTTGTCCAGCATCATTTGTTATAAAGACTCTTCTTCCCCTTTTGAATGGCCTTGGTGCCTTGTAGAAAATCTGCTGAGCTCACAGATGAAAAAGAATAACAGGCTACAGTAAAAGAGCAGGCAAGTAAGGGAAGCAACCATCAGTTCATGAAAAAACAAAAGAGAATAAAGATGAATGAAGTTTATCAGTCAAAGAAGTTTAAAAAGTAAGCAAAGCAGGAAGAAGCCTCAAATAAAAATGAAAGCAGAAATTAATTTGGAAAGACAATAACAGAAAGATCTCTGGAAATGTGCAAATATTTGGAAAATAGAACGCATACTTCCAGATAACCCAGGGCTCAAAGAATGGGACATGACAATCTATTTTCAACTGAATGAAAATATATAAAAATTCAGGAGATGAAGCTAAAGCAGCACTTAAGGGAAATTTATACCATTAAAAGTCTGTATTACATACTGAATGCCACAGAACTATACACTGAAAAATGGTTAAAACTGTATATTTTATTTTAGGTACATTTTATCACAATCAAAGAAGAAAGTCCTCCACTTAAGGATCTCAGTTTCTGCCTGAAGAAACTGAAAGAGAAGAAAGAGCATATTAAACCCGAAGTAAGTGGAATAAAGTCACTGCAGATGGTGATTTCAGCCATGAAATTAAAAGACACTCCTTGGAAGAAAAGTTATGACCAACCTAGATAGTATATTCAAAAGCAGAGACATTACTTTGCCGACTACGGTCCATCTAGTCAAGGCTATGGTTTTTCCTGTGGTCATGTATGGATGTGAGAGTTGGACTGTGAAGAAGGCTGAGCGCCGAAGAATTGATCCTTTTGAACTGTGGTGTTGGAGAAGACTCTTGAGAGTCCCTTGGACTGCAAGGAGATCCAACCAGTCCATTCTGAAGGAGATCAACTTTGGGATTTCTATGGAAGGAATGATGCTAAAGCTTAAACTCCAGTACTTTGGCCACCTCATGTGAAGAGATGACTCATTGGAAAAGACTCTGATGCTGGGAGGGATTGGGGGCAGGAGGAGAAGGGGACGACTGAGGATGAGATGGCTGGACGGCATCACGGACTCGATGGACGTGAATCTGAGTGAACTCTGGGAGTTGGTGATGGACAGGGAGGCCTGGTGTGCTGCGATTCATGGGGGTTGCAAAGAGTCGGACATGACTGAGCGACTGAACTGAACTGAACTGAACTCAATTAAACAAACTAATTTACAGTTATTCTTTAGGCATTTCATTTCAAGAGACTTTTGGTTAAAATTCCTATGTTAAAGGTATAGATAGAAAGCAGTTCAAATTCAGTATAAAGTGATCAATGCAATCAAACATCATACATCCAGATTCATAACATTTTGACAGAGTTTTTGTAGCAGGTCTCTTTCTAAGTTTTTAAAGTATGAAGTATTTTAAAAAATAGTACTCTTCAGTGGAGAGAATAACTGACTTTTAAGACTTTAAGATAGAGTGACTGTGCTGAGACTGAATCCTCAGCAGATGAATAAGCCAACACCATATAAATAAGGATGCAGTGATCTCTTCTTCCCTGAAGAAGAGGCCCAACTGCTTCTGTGGCCAGTTGCCCAGGGTCCTGCATGTTCTCCATGCTCAGGGCCTAAGGAGCTCAGATGGAGAACCCCTCTTTTGGGGAGGCACCCACACTTGACTAGCAAGTGGCCACCAGGGCCTGGCATCCATGGTTCCCAACTCTTCCTGCCCCTTTGTGACTCCCACCCACATGACCATATGAGTACAGAATTGTCCAAAATGGAAAACTAGATATAGAATACTCAAATAAGATTTTGACACAATAATTAAAGAAATTCAACAAGAGCTGAAACAAAGTGTTTTCTGGAAAACTCTGGAGCTTGATTCTGTTATGATTCATAACCACTGATAGAAAGTAGAGATGTCAATTCATACAATACCTGAAGAAGCAAGTCTCCTTCAGAAAACAGTTCTCCATGGACCTGTGCAAAAGGGTGCTCTCTTCCGGGGTTTGTGGATGGGTCAGCAGAGCAGTCCACACTGCCGTCCTTTAAGGTGGCTGAGAAGAACAGGTGTTGTTATGAAGATGTTCTGTCCACCTGAGACAGACAGGAGAACCCAGGTGATCCTGGTTCTCAGCTCAGAATGGCAGATGCGGCTTTGTTCCCTGGCACCTTGCACTCTTCCCCAAAGGCTCCAGCAAGAGTGGCCATGTAATTAAAACCTGCCCCTCCACCTGGGAATAGGGCATCATTTCACTCTTTGTCTGAACAGTTCTTACTGAAAGCTACTCTGCAGGCAAAGCATTCATTCAATTCCAAGTGCTGCCTCCTCTGAGGAAGACCCATCGTTTCTCTGATGAAAGTTACTTGCTCCTCCGTCTCCTAGTAGTACGCAGGTATCACGTGCTGTTTCTGCCTGATCCATCAGACCAGGCGGAAGCAACTGACACAGCCTGTGATAAGAAGCTGCTTTTGTTTCATCACATCCACCCATCTTGGTCTGAAACACCAGCTCTCACTGGACCAAGACACCAGCCTCCTCACTGGTCTCCCTATACTTCTACTTTTGTCCCAGGCAATCAAGCCTCTGAACAGCAGCTGATGTAGCATCTCTTGTACTTGCACAGCACATGATGCCACTTTCCTGCTCAGAAGCATCCAAAAGCTCCACATCACAGGACAAAATAATAATCCTGACCATGATGTATCAGTTTGATTTTGAGTAATTGGAATTAGCAAGGAAACAGCTTCTCCTGTACAGTCTCAGAGGTTGCAGTCAGGACCGTGCACAGCTATGTTCCATGAGGTTTCCTGGGACTGGCTCCTTGGAGCTCGCCCTCTGCCCTTCTGGGCCTCAGTCTTTTCACTGTTTCCTGAATAATCCATGCAGTGCCAGGAGCCCTGCAGGCACTGCCCTCTGCCAGAGGGCTCCTCCTTCACGTGCTGTATGGGCTCAGCTGTCCTCAAGTGGCCTCCCCCTCCACAGTGTTGATCAGCAGCACCTGCCACTCTGCCCTGGTCCCCTCAGCAGCCCCTCGGAACCTGCACCTGATGTCTTATTGTGCATCTGTCTCTGGAGTCACAATCTGCGTCCTCCACTCCACCTAACCTCTGTACTGACAGCTCTTTGCTCCCCGTGAGCCCCAGCACCTGCAGAAGAGCCCAGAGTGTGATGTGCCTTCGTGTACTCCACAGGGTGAGGCAGGCAGACAGATGTCACATGCTGGGCCTTTATCCTGGCATTGCCAAGGGCTGAGATCATTGTCATGCTTGTGCACAAGGAAAGCAACAGGACTTGGGTTCCGGGATCACAGGCAAGGGAAGAAGCAGCTTCCCTGGACAGGCCTCAGGGGTTGGGGGTCACCTTTTCTCTGTCTTTGTCCTCTATTCCATAAATCTAAGGTGAGTATCTTCCAACCATAAATTCCAAACCCCATTTCCCTGTATCTGTAAAAACAAAGAGAACACGGACCCACGAGGTACACAGGTATATCCATTCTATACAAACCACCCTGAGTTCTAGCAGTGAGCCAGAAAAATGAGCCAAGATTTTTTCATTTCACATTACTTGGTGTTCTCTTTAGGTAAGACTGACTGTATGAGTCCCAGTGATATTTAGCTGGGTAAACACGAGATTTATTACTAATGCAGATAAGGAGGTAATTTCACGATTTATTTGACAATGAATGACTGACTCTCCGGTGCAAATTCTGGAAACTCCTCCCCTTAAAATCATCAGTAATAATGGTGACTGTATTTTTTTTAATCTCAAAGATGAAGTCTGAAAATAAAAAGCCTTATCTAAAAAACCTTATAGGACCAGCACATGCATAAGTAGTGGAACAGTGTCTGACATTAGAAACACAGGTCTGCACTTGCCTCATAAACAAGTCGTCCTTTAGTTTACACAGACAACAGCATCACACGTGAACTTCTAAAGTCTTCGGGAAAGTGGCAAAGACGCACTAGCAAGCTCATTAAAAGTCCTCAGGAAGAGGGCTTTCCTTTTGTCACATGGACTTGGCCACAGAACGCCAGCCTGACAGCTTCTGGACATCAGAGCAACATGGTCTGATACACACCCAGTCCATGGTCTGTATAGCACGGAGCTCTGTACCTCGTGGGGCCGTGTTCTCTTTGTTTTTACAGATACAGGGAAATGGGGTTTGGAATTTACGGTTGGAAGGTACTCACCTTAGATTTGTGGAATAGAGGACAAGGATTGAGAAAAGGTGACCCCAAACCCTGGGGTCTGTACAGGGAAGCTGCTCCTTCCCTTGCCTGTGACCCCCGAACCCAAGTTCTGTCAGAGGCAGGACGGATGGCTGCCTTGTTCCCCAGACTCTGAAGACAGTTTTTGCAATCAAGGGATTTAAGGCTCAAAAAGCCCACTAGTCCAGATATCACTGTATTATGTTACATATGTTAGTATTATTCCTCAGGGACACGAGCTTCCTGAAGGATGGAAAACCTGGCCCCCGTATATAAGCCCCCTCCCCACCCTTCTTTTTCCTCTGTTGCTCTCATTAAGCTTCTTCCAGTCAGTTAACACATTCCCCTTTGTCTACAAACTTAATGTCTTGACAAATGTATTTTTTCCCTTCCTCAAACCTCTTGAAGGAAAAGCACCTGCAATTGGGTAAGACAAACTACTATTAAGATGTCTGGCTTTGATTGACCAGATATTTCACTCAAGCCCTGAAATGTTTTCCTTCCATTCCTCTCAAATGTTTACCAAAGTCGAGCTGTGCTTAAGACTGCGTGAAGAACAGGGGAATGGTGAGAGAGGCACTTTTGGGCTCGGAGGTGGTGGGTAGAAAGCACCACCTGAAGCGCTGTGGCCTGACGTGCTCCATCCAGCCGGAGGGACCCCCAGCTCCGGGATGTCTTCCTGGAAGAAACAGCACGTGGAACAGACCCTGAAGAATGAGCAAGATGCCGACTGCCAGTGCTTTCTGTCAGAGCTCACCCCAGGATGTCCCCAAAGGCACGGCTTGTGTGCACCTCCCCGCCGTGCGCTCAGGGTCCTGTTCCTTGTCACGGAGCCTAGAACCTTCCTCCTGTCCCAGTCTCTGAGGCCACACACATCCTGAAGGGGGTGAAAAGCTGCTCCCATTTCCATGCTTTTGTCTCCAGGTGAGTCCCACCCCAACCCAAGGTCTCACCAGTCCTTCCCAAGGAGACCCAGGCTGTTGCCTGCAAACATTGCAGGAAGCGAGAGATGAATACAAATCCAAACTGTAGTAAGGGGCCTCGAAGACACATCTCTCTGGTGAACTGCACTCAGCACCTTTCAGATTTCAGGAAATACAGGGGAAAAGCAAGATGAAAATCCAAAAGCCACAGAGAGATCTTATGATTCAGTGTTTTGGTAGCATTTTCTTTTCAGTATCAAATAAGAGGTGGTGATGGGGTGTTAACGCTGGTGCAGAAATCATCCTTCACTGGGGTGGCTCAGCCCATCCCAAAGCCCCGAAACCCCTGTGCTCTGGCTGAGGATTTGGGGTGGTGGCTCATGTCACTCAAAGAGGGAACTGCTGGAGAGCAGTGATGGCAGGGACTGAAAAGAGCGGGAAACTCGGTCCTGAGGGGTCAGCTGAGCAGCTGCATATCACACGCTCTGCTTCAGGATGTTCAGAAAAAAGGAAAGTGTGTCCTGGTCAAGAAACAATGGAAGCGTGGAGGGACTTGAGGAGAGGATGTCACAGGCAACTGGAGGCGGAGTAGACACACTGTAGAGGAAATGCCAGGGACTTGGGTCACAGGAATACATACCAATCTCATGAGTCCCCTAGCAGAGCAGAAGCCCTCAGTGATGCTCCAAGCCTCTTTTCTACTTTCAAGGAATGGATCACCACCTCTGTGTCTGTAGTGAACACCTCTTTAGAAATATTTGATAAGAAAAAAGATCCAAAGATTAAAAATAAATAAACATGTTTAATGATCTCATCAGCACAGCTCTTGTTCAAGGAAAGCATCTTACAGCCACAAAAATACCTATTAAGTGATATGACTCTGATTCTTGGAAAGAAATCCAAAGGCTGTTGAAGCTGCCTGTGCTTGTCCAGACCAGCATCAGAGATGGAGCAGCCTTGAGAAACTGCTGAGTTTGGCTTGAAATCAGAAGAAAGTCATTTGTTTGAAGAGGTCTGTGTCTCATTTTAGTATTTAGCAACTCAGTAACAAACAAACAGGCTTCTTTGTCATCACAGAGTCCAGTGGAGACCAGGGGTATCCCTACCTGCGAGCTCTGGGCCAGGACCCCTGCAGTATCTCTGGGTCATATGTTGCTGGAGACATGGCTGGTTGTCTGGGAGGATAAAGGTGTGGGAGGGGGTAGTGCTGCAGAAGGAATTCCATGCTCCAGCAGCCTTGCGCCAAGAAGTCCTGAGAAACAGGACTTTCTTCTCTTCAGAGTGAGACATCTGGGCAGGCTTCAGGCTGGCAGGGGTCCAGAGTGCCCACACTCTCTGATTCTACACACACCTCTTTTCAGGCTCCTTAGCCTCCTGCCATGCTAAGGGGTAATGTGCTTGTCCACTAGGCAGGGCAGCTCAAGCAGGCCAGCCCCCAGGCTCCCAGAGGGGTATGAGCAGTGGGCTCCTGTTCAGCCGTGTGCTTTCCCCATCTCTCCGGCAGAAGCTCCTCACCTGCTTTCTCTACAGGACAGTGAGCCCCAGAGCCCAAGACCCAGGTGATACTCATCCAGTCTCCAGCTCAAGCTCACGGGGTCATACTACTTCCCTCTTGTGGCAGAAGGGGCTCTGCCCAGTGCAGTGGGAGCTGGCTGGGCCCTAGCTCTGTCTCTTGCTGCTCTGCCACCTTCGGTGTATCCTTGACCTCTCTGAGGTCATGTTTCCTCATCTGACTGGAGTATGGTGACAGGGTACCACAGTCGGATGAAATACCTGCACAGAAGGCCTGGCTCAGAGGGGATGCTCAGAAATGGCACTTCTTTCTCACGGATGCTGAGTCACAGAGAAAGAGTGAGAAGCCGGACTGGTGAGCATGGATCAGGTAAAAGGGGCTAACCTTGAATCGTGACATTGTTGGCACATGGTGCTTCTGGAGGTGGGGGCGCAGGGAAACGCCGACTGAAGCAGGTGGACACATCTACTCCATTTACTGACCATCCAGGGGCTGGACAGAGAAATGGCCCAAGGGCAGGAAGCACTAACGGTGGGAGAGAAAGATCACGATCGACACAACATGGTCAGAATAAATCACAATATTCCCAGAGCCACACAGATCTTGAGTCAAAGCCCATTAGGTCAACTTCAGACTTTAGGTCAGCGACTGCATTAGAGAGGTCAGAAGAAGGAAAGTGCCAGTGGGGGAGCTCTCCTTGTGCTGGGAGGGGTGCCACAGGAACGCGAAGAGGCTCTGCTCACACCCCTTGCTCCCGGGAAGCTCTGCACTCTCTGCCAGCTTCTGGAGCCTTGGGGCAGGGTCGTGGGAGGGGAGTAGGGGTTAAGTGGAGGGAAATCCCCCAGCCACGTCCAAGCAGATGGTTGCTCTGCAGTCCTGGTATGCAGAGCCTCTCCTGGCATCTTCAGAGTCCCTGGGGGGATGAGTGCCTGTCTAATTGCAGGACCAGAGGTCCAGGCCCATCTTAGCTTTTATTTTTGCCACTTCTCAAGTGACCAGTGAAAGGCTAGGTGTGGACCCTCGTTGCTCAAGGTGTGGTCTGGGGCTGGGCCCTGAAAGCCTGTCTGAGATGCAGGTGCAAAACCAACCCCCCACACCCCTATGGTGACTGTGATCTGTCCCATGGGCAAGTGCACATTACAGTCTGGGGCACTGTGTGAGCTTGGCCAGCTCTCTGCTCTGCTGCCTGCCTTCCTACCTCCAGGGGTTTGCACACTCCTCACTGCCCACCTGGTGAAGAGTCTTGGCAGGAGGGACCACCTTTGGGTTTCCCTCCTCTCTGCCCCCAGTGAACAAGTCTCCTCATTGCTGGTCCCAGTTTGGGACTGAGTTGACATCCCGCCCAGAGCAGTTGGAGCTGTGGTTTCTGCTACTGGCAGCCCAGAGTGTCTTGACTGAAATGCACCTACTGATTGTTGTTGTTTAGCTGTTAAGTCATGTCTGATTCTTTGCAACAACCTGGACTGCAGCACACCAGGCTCCCTGTCCTTCACTATTGCCCAGAGTTAGCTCAAACTCAGATCCATTGAATTGGTGATGCCATCAGACTATCTTATGTTCTGCCGCCCTCTTCTCCTCTTGCCCTCAATTTTTTCCCCCAACATCAGGGTCTTTTTGAATGAGTCAGCTCTTCACATCAGGTGGCCAAAGTATTGGAGCTTCAGCTTCAGCATCAGGCCTTCCAATCTATATTCAGAGTTGACTTCCTTTATGACTGTTGGTTTGATCTCCTTGCTGTCCAAGGGACTCTCAAGAGTCTTATCCAGCACCACAATTCAAAAGCATCACTTCTTTGGTGCTCAGCTTTCTTTATAGTCTAACACTCACATCCATACATGACTACTGGAAAAACCATAGCTTTAACCAGACAGACCTTTGTCGGCAAGGTAATGTCTCTGCTTTTTAATACACTGTCTAGGTTTGTCAAAGTTTTCCTTCCAAGGAGCAAGCGTCTTTTAAATTCATGGTTGCAATCATCATCCTTAGTGATTTTGGAAAACAAAATCTGTCACTGTTTCCACTTTTTCCTGTTCTATTTTCCATGAAGTGATGGTACTGGATGCCATGATCTTAGTTGTTTGAATGTTGAGTTTTAAGCCAGCTTTTTCACTCTCCTCTTTCACCTTCATCAAGAAGCTCTTTAGTTTCTCTTCGCTTTCTGCCATTAGAGTGCTATCATTTGCATACCTGAGGTTGCTGATATTTTCCCCAGCAATCTTGATTCCAGCTTGTGCTTCATCCAGCCTGGCATTTAGCATGGTGTACTCTGCATCTAAGTTAAATAAACAGGGTGACAATATACAGCCTTGACGAACTCCTTTCCCAGTTTGGAACCAGTCTGTTGTTCCATGTCTGGTTCTAACTGTTGCTTCTTGACCTGCCTACAGGTTTCTCAAGATGCAGGTAAGGTGGTCTGGTATTTCTATCTTTTAAAGAATTTTCCACAGTTTGTTATGATCCACACAGACAAAGGCTTTAGCATAGTCAGTGAGGCAGAAGTAGATGTTTTTCTGGAATTCCCTTGCTTTCTCTATAATCTGATGAATATTGGTAATTTGATTCCTGGTTCCTCTGTATCTTCTAAACCTAGCTTGTACATCCGGAAGTTCTTGGTTCACATACTGTTGAAGCCTGACTTGGAGAATTTTAAGCATTACTTTGCTAGCATCTGAAATGAGGGCAATTGTACGGTAGTTTGAACATTCCTTGATTCTGCCCTTCCTTGGAATTGAAATGAAAACTGACCTTTTCCAGTCCTGTGGCCACTGCTGAGTTTTCCAAATTTGCTGATATATTGAGTGAAACACTTTCATAGTATCATCTTTTAGGATTTGAGACAGCTCAGCTGGAATGCCATCACCTCCACTAGCTTTGTTTGTAGTAATGCTTCCTAATGCCCACTTGACTTCACACTCCAGGATGTCTGGCTCTAGGTGAGTGACCACTTCACTGTGGTTATCCTGGTCATTAGGACCTTTTTTGTAAAGTTCTTCTGTGTACTCCTGCCACCTCTGCTTAATTTCTTTTGCCTCTGTTAGGTCCTTACTTTTTCTGTCCTGTATTGTGCCCATCCTTACATGAAATATTCCCTTGATATTTCAAATTTTCTTGAAGAGATCTCTAGTCTTTCCCATTCTGTTGTTTTCCCCTCTCACTATGACAAGGCCATGATCCATGAAGAGGCTCTCTTTGTTTCCTGGACAGTAAATGATGAAGACAAACTAGCCTCTGCCCTTTCAGGCATCTTGGGAGGAACACAAGGACAGTCCCAGAATCTTCTTGGTTGGATGGCCAGAGCTATCAAGGATGTCACAAAGGGCCAGGAGGCAGGGGAGGAGGAGAAAAGGAGGAATGAGGGGACCCAGTGGGGAGGAGAAAAGGGCAGGAAAGTCTGGGGGTGCTGGGGTAAGGTAGGGGATGAAGATGGGAGGTCACAGCCATGGGCAGGCTGGAGGTGGGGGACAGGAGAAAGGCCAGGTGAAGCCTTGAAGGGCAGGCTTTTATATCATCCAGAATGGGAAAGATGATCCTAGCCCCCAGTCTCAGGCCATGGCAGGAGGATGCTAGACCGTTAGAGTGGCAGCCAAGTGGACTGCATGGCCGGGGTGGGCCAGGACCCAGTGGATAGCGACATGTCCTCAGAGAAGCCCCTGTAGGTGTGGATGCTGGGCTCAGCCCTCCCGCCCTCTTGAGGGCCCAGCAGAAGTGAGCATTGTTTTCCCAAGCTGGCTCCTGAGGTGACACAAGTCTCTCCCAGATGCTCCACTCCTGCCTGGATGGGAAATGGCTGTCACCTCACCATTCAGATGAGGGACCCAGAGGAAGAATGTGCAGTTAGTGGGAGAGCCAGGACTTGGACACAGAGGTCTGAGCAGACCAGATTTGGTCTGGGGTAAGGACCATGGTGTCTCACGTGAAAACAACATGTGACCCTGTAAATAAAGCAGCTCTCCAGGGCAGCCCAAGGAACATACAGACACATTTTCCTTCAGGCTGACTCGTGGGGAGGTCAGACCCAGGGCAGAGGTTGGGTCTGTAGCTGTTGGCAGCCTGCCAGCATAGCTGAGTGGGTGAGGACAATCCCCCATGCTCCTTGGCCCTCCGTGGGGATGTCTGGAGGTGGGCAGGCCCTGGCACTACAGCCTGGAGATGGAGAGAGGTGAGCAGAGGGCAAGACATTCAGGGCCTTCATGTTCTGAGAGGGCCGGGCCCTCTGCCTCCCTCCCTACAAAGAATTCAGCCCTCTTGGAATTCACATGACATGAAATGAGTCAACTTAAGCTAGCAGTTCAGTGGCACTTAGCACATTCAAAACTCTGTGCAACCACCACCCCTGTCTAGTTCCCAAACAGGGTCAGCACCAAAGTGAAACCTGGTACCTCCTCAGTAGCACCTGCAGCCCTGCCCCAGCCCATGGCCACCACCTCAAAGGTGTGTGACCATGCTGTGGACATTACTGTACAGCATTAAACACTTATTCCCTGGAGGAGGAAATGGCAACCCACTCCAGCATTCTTGCCTGGAGAATCCTGTGGACTGGGGAGCCTGGTGGGCTATAGTCCATGGGGTTGCAAAGAGTCAGACACAACTTAGCAACTACACAGAAACAGTTACCACTGCATTTTGGGTAAAGTTTCCTAACTCTCAGTGAATTAGCAAGGTCAACTAGATCTAATCAACTTTTGAATTTCTCTTTTGAGCAGTTGTAACAATTTATAACACATCATCCTGTCCAAGACTCTTCTGTTCATTCTCCCAGAACTTGGCTCTCAGAGTAGGAAGGGCACATGTTCTCCTCCGGAGGACGTGGGAACAACAACCTCGTCTGTGCTCACCCATATCACCCAATCCCTGGAACACAAGTTTCATTTGCAGGAAGGGGTTAAGACCACCTCATCGTTCAGCAACAGCACACAGAAGTGAATGGGCAGTGGGTCCAGGAGCAGGACACTGTGCCCACCACATGATAGAGAAGTTTAGAAAAGGAAGTTTCCCAGAAGACAAGAAAAAAATATCTTGCTTTCAGAAGAATGAGCCCTTCTTTCTGAGCCAAAGTTCTGCAAGGTGGTGGAACACTTGGATTCTCATAAGAAATTACAAAGCAAAGGAAAGAAAGAAGACAGATGTCCACTCAGGCTGCTGTGCAGAAGACAGCTAGGCAGGGACACTGCATGCCTCTTCTGTGGGCAGCCTGAGAGGTGATGTGGAGCCCAGGATTTGCATCTCAGGTTGAGCACTGACACACCTGTGTTCTGGTTCACCCATCACACCTGTGTTGGGCATGGTACCTCCCACCTCTGTCTGAGATTCAAAAGCAATGATGTAGCTTTTGCCTGGACAGAAGTCTACCCCCAAGTGCTAGTGTCCATGGCCTCTTCTCATGCCTTGTCTTGGAATCACAGCTGCCACTTACCTGTGAAGTAGCTCTTCACCTTCAGGTAGCCACGATCAGCCTGAGGATGGAGAGCTTGTCAAGTCAGGCTCGCACATCCTCCAGGAAGGGCAGCAAGCTGCTGAGTTTGCCCAGCTCTTGATTGAGGCGGTCCTGGTGTCGTTTAGAAGGGTTGGACTTAGCACTTTCTGGAGGTTGTGGCCTAGGACTTGCAGAAAGAGAAAAGTGATCATCGTCCCATCCTCCTCTGCAATTTATTTAAAAACAAAACAAAACAATTTTTATTGGAGTGTAGTTGATTGACAATGTTGTGTTAGTTTCAAATGTACAGCAAAATGAATCAGTTACACATGTATATATATCCACTCTTTTTTAGATTCTATTAGGTCATTACAGAGTGTTGAGTAGAGTGTATAAAGTTATCTTCTTTATGTACAGTTGTATGTATATCTCCCAATTTATCCCTTCCCCTTGCAATTTCACTTCTGCATTACCCATGAGACTCCTGGAATTCTAAAATCCCTGGAATTTCTGAGGCAGGAGCCCTGTTTATAATTTCAGGTTCTGTTGGTCTATGAAGCCCTGTTGCAGCTCTGCCCACTGCCCTCCTGGCTATGGACCTTGGTCACAGACGTGGCTGTCTCACACAGTGAATGCAGATTAGACCTGGTGGCCCCCAGAGCACCAGGCCTGATGCTTTGATTATTCGTCCCTCCTCATCTCCCATGGCCTGACACATTTGCATTCATATTAAATTAGGAAATCTCTATATTGCAGTCAACACAGAGAAGATGAAAATTATACCTTATTAATAATTGAGCCACACACACAAGTGTATAGTCTGTATCTGTATCTATCAATATGTAGACTTTCTTTGCACACACACACACAAACACACACACACACACACCCCAGATCAAAATATAATCAAATTGCTGAAAACCAGTGATGGAGAGAAAGGTCTTAAAAGCAGCCAGTGGAAAAAGACAGATTACACACAGATGAATAAAGAGAATGGATGCTGGCTTATCATCAGGAAGCACGTGCTCCAGAAGGCAACGCCATGGGAGAAGGAGACAACCCAGAATTCCAATATGGAGAAGATCCTTCAAAAGAGAGGGCAAAGTAAAGACATTCTCAGACAAACAAAAATGTAAAGAATGTATCTACAGAATATTTGAGCTATAATAACTACTAAAGAATATCTTAAGCTGAAGGAAAATGTTACTAGACAAAAATGTGGATCTATGTGAAAGAATGAACAATGCTGCTGCTGATAAAAATGAAGTTAAGAACTAGACAAATTTAATTTGAAAGATACTTGACTGCTCAAAGAAAAATTAGTCGTGTTGCCTGTGGTGTAGAAGTGAAACGTATCAAAACAACAGCACAAAAACTGGGACAGGAAACAGCAGGTTACTGAGGGAGGCATGTACAACACCCATGGAGGTATTTAGTAATAAGATTTACATTTAAATCTTATGGCAATCGCTGAAAAATAAAGCACAGCTGACAAGGCACAAAAAGATATGAAGTGCTAACGGCATTAAATCCAGAGGAAGAAACGAAAGAGGACAATTACCAAAGCACTGTGGACAGAGATGACTTTACCACACTGAATCTTAACCTTTTTACTAGCCTTGTATCCGGTCGATTTGCTACCATGACTGCATATTTATTTTTACCAAGAAGATTTTTCCTTTTGTAACTTTCATATTTCTTGTTGTGTCCTTTACTGTTGTGCTTGGAGAAGCCCCTTTCACATTTCTTACAAAACTGGTTTGATGGTGCTGAGCTCTTAGTTTCTGCTAGTCTGTAAACTTTTGATCTCTCCATCCAATCTGAATGAGAGCCTTGCCACATAGAGTATTGAATATAGGTCTTTCCCTTTCATGATTTTAACCATATTGTGCCACTCCCTTCTGGTTTGCAAGGTTTCTGCTGAAAAAGTCAACTAATAACCTCATGACGGTTCCTTGTATGTTACTTGTTGCTTTTCCCTGCTGCTTTGAATAGTCCCTATATTTAACTTTTGCCTTTTTAAGTACGGGATATCTTGGCATGGTCTTGTTTGGGTTGATCTTGTTTGGGACTCTCTGAGCCTCCTGAACTTGAATATTTCTCTCTTTTCCCAGGTTAGGGAAGTTTTCAGCTATTATGTTTTCACTTGTGTTCTCTGCCCCTTATTCTCTCTTTTCTCCTTTCAGTACCCCTATAATGTGAATGTTAGTATCCTTGATGTTGTCCCAGAACTCTCTTAAACTGTCTTCACTTCTTTTAATCTTTTCTTCTTTTTTTTCTGTTCAGCTTCAGTGATTTCTACTACTCTGTCTTCCAGTTCACTGATCATATAATCGACTGTTGATTACTTCTAGTGTATTTTTATTTCAGTTACTGTATTCTTCATCTCTCTTTCTTCTTTATATTTTCTAATCCTTTGTTAAAACTCTTAACTTCTCTTTTATTTTTCTCCTCAGTTCTTTGACCATCTTTGATCATTACCTTGAACTCTTCATCAGGTATATTTTTCATCTCCATTTTACTTCCACTGAACTTTCATTGTCCAAAGTTCAGAGTAAAATACAGATGATCTGTGTTTCTAGCTCCTGTGATAAGCTTACAAGGCTGAGTTCTTTCATTTTGAATAGATTCCTCTGTCACCTCATGTTTTCAATTTTGTGTATTTCATAAGTTGGTTATGTTTGCTGACCTTGAATAAGTGGCCTTTTGTAGGAGATGTTCTATGTGTCCCAGCGGTGCACTCCTCTCTGTCCCAAGGATACCCACAATGGGCTGCATGGGTCCTTCGGTTGTGGTGGGCTATGTGGGAGGCCTGGTAGACTTGGTCGGTCCCTCATCTGGTTGACTGCCAAACCTGCTTTGTGTTGAGGCTGCTGGCCACTGGGAGTGGGCCTGGGTCATGAGGCCATTGGCTGCAGAGACTCTGGGGGCCCTGGAGCTGCTGCTGGCCCATTGGCATGTGGGGTTAGGTTCTGAGATTCCTGGATTTAGGGTCCACCTGCTGGTGGGCTGGGCTGGTTCCTGACATAGGTGGCTCTGGGGTCTGGAGTATCCCAAAGATGGTGTTGGTACTCTAGTCCAGATCCTAGGCAGCTGGTTGAGCGTGCAAGGTGCCCCACCGCTGATGTTAGTCTGCTGGTGGGTGGGCTGTGTCCTATGCAGCAGGCTTATCCTGAGGCTCCCAGTACTGGTTCCAACAGGCTGGTATGTGGGACTGGTCCTAGCACTAATAAGCTAGAGGGAGTACAAGTACAGTAAGACAGCCTGCTTATTTAACTTATATGCAGAGTACATCATGAGAAATGCTGGGCTGGAAGAAGCACAAGCTGGGATCAAGATTGCCAGGAGAAATATCCATAACCTCAGATATGCAGATGACACCACCCTTATGGCAAAGAATGAAGAGGGACTAAAAAGCCTCTTGATGAAAGTGAAAGAAGAGAGTGAAAAAGTTGGCTTAAAGCTCAACATTCAGAAAACGAAGATCATGGCATCTGGTCCCATCATTTCATGGGAAATAGATGGGGAAACAGTAGAAACAGTGTCAGACTTTATTTTTGGGGGCTCCAAAATCACTGCAGATGGTGATTGCAGCCATGAAATTAAAAGACGCTTACTCCTTGGAAGAAAAGTTATGACCAACCTAGACAGCATATTGAAAAGCAGAGACATTATTTTGCCAACAAAGGTCTGTCTAGTCAAGGCTATGGTTTTTCCAGTGGTCATGTATGGATGTGAGAGTTGGACTGGGAAGAAAGCTGAGTGCAGAAGAATTGATGCTTTTGAACTGTGGTGTTGGAGAAGACTCTTGAGAGTCCCTTGGACTGCAAGGAGATCCAACCAGTCCATTCTAAAGGAGATCAGTCCTGGATGTTCTTTGGAAAGACTAATGCTAAAGCCAAAACTCCAATACTTTGGCCACCTCATGTGAAGAGTTGACTCATTGGAAAAGACTCTGATGCTGGGAGAGATTGGGGGCAGGAGGAGAAGGGGACGACAGAGGATGAGATGACTCGATGGCATCACTGACTCGATGAACATGAGTTTGAGTGAACTCTGGGAGTTGGTGATGGACAGGGAGGCCTGGCGTGCTGCAATTCATGGGGTTGCAAATAGTCAGACACGACTGAGCAACTGAACTGAACTGAACTGAAGACAAGTACAACGGTACTTGTCAGTACCAGTGGTAGAGCAAACTCCCCAAAATGGCTGTTCCCCTGTCTGTGTCCCCAGGGTGAGCTGCAGTTGCTTCCTGTCTCTCCAGGAGACTCTCTAAGACCAGTAGGTGGGTCTGACCCAGTGTCCTTTCAAATCACTGCTTCTGTCCAGGATCCTGGAGTGTACAAGACTTTCTTGCACCCTTTGAGAGTGATGTCTCTATATTCTATAGCCCTCTGTCTCTCCTGAAAGCAAACCCTGCTGGCCTTCAAAGCCAAACTTCTGGAGGCTTGTCTGCCCAGTGCAGGAGCCCCAGGACTCCTCATTCCTTAGGGAGAACCTCTTGCAACTGTAATTATCCTCCCAAATGTGGGTTGCCTACCTGGGATATTGGACTTGACTAATCCCCGACTCTGCCTCCTCACATCTTGTTGTGGTTGCTTCTTTATATCTTTAGTTGTAGAAGATCTTTCCTGCTAGCCTTTAGGTCTTTCTCATCAATAGCTGCTCTATAAATAGTTGTAACTTTGGTATTCCTGTGGGAGAAGGTGAGCTTAGGGTCTTCCTACTCTGCCATCTTGGCCACTCCCTAAATCAACTGGAATTCTCTTTCATTGGAAAATTATTTCAAAGTTTCTTAAAATGTTAAATATGACATAACAGTTTTACTCCTGGGTACTTATTAGAATGAAACAAAAATATATGTCCACAAAAAGCCTTATACAAGAATACTCATAGCAGTTTATACATAAAAGGATTTTAAAACTCAGACATTAATAAAATAAAGTAATTGACCATGGAGAGGAACAAACTGCCCATACTTGTAGCAACATGGATGAAATTTAATTGTAAAAGAAGTCAGACACAAAAAGTACACATTATATGATTCTACTTCTAGGAAATTCTAGATTGGGAAAAACCTAATCCCTTGTGGTAAGAGCCAGATCAAACTTTGCTCTGAGTAGCTGGAAGAACTTTCTGGGGTTAAGGAAATGTTCTTTATTTTGATATCTTTTCATTAAGCTGACTGAATGGTTAACTCAGATCTGACCATTTCTCTATAGGTAAATTGCATCAATAAAAATGATAAATAGGAAAACATTTTAAAATGTTTACCCACAAAACATTCTTCCCACAAAGAATTCCTAGGCTTGGATGTCTCAAAGATGATTTCTATCAACTACTTAAGGAATACACGTGTGTGTTAGTTGCTTAGTCATGTCCGACTCTTTGCCACCCCATGGACTATAGCCCACGAGGCTCCTCCATCCATGGGATTTTCCAGGCAAGAGTACTGGAATGGGTTGCCATTCCTTTCTCCGGGGGATCTTCTCAACCCAGGGATCAAACCCAGGTCTCCTGCTTTGCAGGCAGACTCTTTACTGTCTAAGTCATCATGACTACCTAAGGAATAAAGGTCCAAATTTACACAAACACAGAGAATTGAAAAGGGCAAATATCCCCAAATGGTTTTTATGAGACGAGCATAATCTTTATTTCTAAATTTAACAAGAATAGTTCAAAAAACCAAAAGTACAGGCAAATCTCACTCACAAGCAGACATGTTGAATCATAAGTTTAAAAGTAACAAACCAGGACTTGCAGTGGTGCAGTGGTTAAGAATCCACCTGCCAATGCAGAGGATGTGGGTTCTATCCTTGATCCAAGAAGATTCCGCATGCCACAGAGCAACTAAGCCTGTGCAAACTATGGAGGCCTGTGCTCTGCAGCAAGAGAAGCCACTGCAGTGAGGAGTCCACACATGGCACCTGGAGATGAGCCCCTGCTTGCAGCAGCTGGAGAAAGCCCTTGTGCAGCAACGAAGGCCCAGCACAGCCAGGAATAAATGAATAAATAAGAAATAACAAACCAAATGCACCGATGTGTGAAAAAACAATGCCTTGTGACCAGGTTGAGCTTATCTCAAGGTACAATTTGGTTCAACATCAGAAAATCATTAAGGTAGTTCATTATATTAAAAAGTTAAAGTATAATTATCTCAAGAGATGAAGGAAAGTATTTGATAAAGTGTGAAATCCTTTCACAATACAAAAGTTTTAACAAAGTTGGAATTGAGAGGAACCCCCCTCCACACAGCCTACAAACGGCACTTGCAAAAAACTTAGAGCAAATAGCACAGTTGGTGGTTAAACACTAAGAACATTTCCTGTGACACCAGAGCACAAGAATGCCTGCCACCCTCACTGTCTCAACACTGCACTGAAGGACCTAGCCAGTTCAGTGGAGAAGAAAAACAGAAGATGATGACTGACATGGAAAAGGAAAAGCAGCCACTGGAGCAGATTATCTCTTGTGCCCACGGGCAGAGCCAAATGTCACCTTTGGGGGAGTGGCCCTGCCTCCACACTGGGAGGTGCTGGAGAGTTCCCAGGGGATCCAGTGCTGCTGTTCTGGAAAACCACACTTAGGGAACCACTACTCTCTGTGGAAGATCCGCAGGTTGTTATGGGCTGAATGGTGTTCTCTCCCCCAAATTCATGCACTGAAGCCCTAACCCTCAACACCTCAGAATGTGACTGTACTGGGGGATGATCTGGGGGGTAATTAACCTAAAATGAGGCCATTAGAGTGGGCTTTAATCCAATCTAATTGGTGTCCTTAGAAGAGAAAAGCGCAGATGACTCTGACGGAGGGTGGGGCAGAGAAAGGCCCTCTGGAGAAGAGTAGGTGAAGGTGAGCCCCAGGATACCGGCTGGTGGGGAGGGAAGCCTTGCAGTGACAACTGCTCGGTGTGGCCTCCTGAAGGCTCTAAGGGATGGGACGTGACTGCAGAAGGGTGGAGTCCAGGGCCAGCATGGAATCTCAGATCCTTTTAGGGGGAGTGGTGAGTGATGGCTTACTGAGCGCCAGGTTTCCTTTTGGGGTGATGACAATGTTCTGCAGCTAGACAAAGAAGGTGGCTGCACCACACTGCACAGAGAAAATGTTTGGCTGCCACAGCGCGCCTCACAAGCTCCAGCTCAGGCCACTTGGAAACCAGAGTCAGGAGAGCCTGGTTGTCTTGTAGCAGTGAATCCTTGTATGGAAGTTTGTGTGTGCAGAGCACCTGGATTTAAACTGAGGTTTATGTTCAACCACACACACACACCCTGCATCACTGGGGAAGTCTGTCCCCTAGCTGAAGGGATGACTTGCGTTAAAATCAGTAGCTCCTGAGCTGAGGTTGTCAACACTTCTCACGGGCGGGCACGCGTCTCTGGGGGAGGGGCTCTCCATGCTCAGACCCAGGGTCATTTCACAGATTTAAAGGGCAGATGGAGGAGGAGCTCTCGACGCTGTCAGCAACACTTCCGGACTGACAAGGGTGCCGCAGAGTCTCTGGAGCATCCTGCGTCTTGTGCGCTCAGTCGTGTCTGACTCCGAGACCCCATGGACTGCAGCCCTCCAGGCTCCTCTGTCCCTGGAATTATCCTGGCAAGTTGCCACGTCCTCCTCCAGGGGATTTTCCCCATCCAGGATCAAACCCTTGTCTCCTGCAGCTCCTCCCATGGCAGGCAGATTCTTTACCCACTGAGCCAGCATCCTGAACACAGCACTGGACCAGGTGTTGGGAGCTGCATTCTGCTCTGCACACCTCCCCAGGGCTCTTATTCAAAGTTTATGCACATTTAACAAGGAAATTGACTCAAAGTCCAAGGTCTTAATTCTTTCCAGTATGAACTTAAACCATGCGCGTTTGCATACAATACAGTGACAGAACACACAGACCAATGCTGTTAGCAAGCCACACAGGGCAGGCGCAGGCTCTGCATCCCGGCTCCATCAGAGAGAGCGGCTGGAGCACGAATGCTAATCCACTGTGACCCAGTTTCTGGGGAAGACCAGCCAGCCAAGGGCGTGGGGAGGGGATTCAGTACTCAGCCCTCTACCTCCCAAATTGGAGTCTGCTCTCCAGGTGACCTGTCCCACAAGGTCTGCCCTGGTCTGTAGGTAGGATCCCAGACTCTTCAAGAAACTTCAGAGATGGGCTGGGTCCAAGTGAGGTGGCAGGTAAGGGTGCAGCCTTCTTACCATCCAGCCTGAGGATCAAGTAGAGTCATACATTTGAAATCATTCTGAAAGCAAGAGTGTAAGGTTTTTGCAAACAAGAAGGATGTTACTCCAGTAAATGACTCTTACATGGCAGACGAGCTGTGTGCTAACCGAGAATCATTGTTCAAAGTCCTCAGACTCATGTCAGCACTTGTTTATAATTATTAAGGAAACTAGAGTACAGTTTCTAAGAAAACAATGCTGGGTACTTTGGAAAGAGTCAAGGAAGCCTGGCTGAAGAAAACAGCTGCTGTTGGATTAAGCGTTCTGTGAAACACGGGAGAAAACTGTCTCATATCTGGATTGTGATGCAAGCTCTTTAAACTGTAGACAGTACATTATGGGAACGGTTTGTGCAGTAAAATGGACCAGCGTCACGAGATTGGCAAGTTCATATATGTTGGTGCGTTCGCTTAAAATGTGTAAGTTATTCGAAACACTCTCACCCCCGCCATTTTAAGCGCCTTTTCTGATTAACCAGTGATTACAGCTTCGCTGAGGTGGAGAATGTCTGACAGGCTTCGTTCTGGGAAACTGGCGCTCCCTCGGAGAAGCTGCGCGGTAGCTTTGTGTGTGTGTGTGTGTGGTAAAATACACATAACAAACATGCTGCCATTTTAGTAATTTTAAAGTGTGCCATTCAGTGGCATTAAGTACACCCGCGATATTGGGTCCCCAGTACCACTGTCTAGTTCCAGGACTTTTTCATCCCCCAAAGGAAATCCCTTACCTTCTATCAGTCGCTCCCCTGGCCCCCCTTCCCGGCTGCTTTAGGTAGATCGACACGATATACATGGAATCATGGAACAGTGTCTCTTTTGTATCTTGCTTCTGTCAAGGCATTTTTTGTATTTAAAAAATAAATGTAACTAGAAATTTCTCAGACATGGACGCGCCTCTGGCGCTGGGAATATTGTGCCCCGGGTCTCCAGGGCCTGGGAAGCACTTGGAAGACCGGGCGGTTTCTTGCAGCCTCAGGGGCCGCCCCAGCACTTCGCGCCGCGCAAAGACCCTCGGAGTTCTGGCCAGGGGCTCTGCCCAAGGAGCCTCTCTTCTACTGGACTTTCGACCCACTGTCCGCAGAAGCAGCCTCCCGCCACCCCCGCAGGGCCTGGAGGGGACCCTTCCGGGTCAGTTTGGGCCAGACGCACACCCGCAGGGGTCCTCACCCCGCAGGGGTCCTCTCCCAGCAGGCCTCAGCATGTAGTCTGTAAAGGGGTAGGGTCTCCCAAACCTGGAGACCTGTCCCTTCCAGCCGCACTGTGATTCGTGACCCCTACCGCACGTGTGCGCGCTCGGAAAACCCAGCCTTAGTCCGGGCGCGGGCCCCAGAGGCACAGGTCACAAATCCCGAAACCCGGTAATTCCCAGGAACTAGTGTCACCAGCCCGACCCCAGGCCGAATTCGGCTTTGAGCTTGTCAAGAACCCAGCAGGGGTGTCAGGGGTGAGGAGGGGACTCTAAAACAAAATCTATCCTTCCCGAGTCGATAAAGTCGGCGATCGAACCCCCGGGAGACCCGCAGAGAGCCGAGTTGAGGGCCGCGGGAGGACTAAGACCCCCTCCGCACCCCCAACCATGTTTCCGGGTCTTCGCTGCCCTCCCACCCCCCACCTCTGCCACGCACATACCTCTTGGGCACGGCTTTTTTCCTCTTTTTCATGGCGTACTGGCCCCCGGTGGACAGCTTGGGGCTCTCAGGCGGCCTCACAAAGGGGCGCGGGGCGGGGATGCAGCCCAGCGCCTGGAAGCTAGTCCGCCCCCCGGAGCCTGTCTGCTCCGGCTGGTCATTCCTGGGGGTCGCCAGCGCGGAGGTCTGGGCGGGCCCCTTAAGACTGTAACCACGCAGCAGACGAGCGCCGAACCCGCGTGCACCTTGGAAGGATCTGCACTCGCCAGGAGTCCCTCCTTGGTGCTGGAGACCGAGGGGAGTCCGCCGGGCTTGCAAGGGTTGACCTCGGGCGAGAGATGAGGAAGCAGGCGCAGAAGTGGCGGGCTCCCCCGGGGCTCTCTGTCCAGGCTTTCTCATTCGAAGGTGTGCGCCACCGTCGCGGGTAGCAACTAACTCACTTCGACACCAGGCTAATTTGGAAACCGCGAGTCTATGGACGAAGACATCCCCGGAAGGAGTCAGGAGAAGTCCTTGTCCCCGCGCGCGCCCCCTCCTCACGCGTGTCCTTGGATCAATAAGAATCCAGACCCCAGACTGACTCCTCTTTCCCGCAGCGTCTCGTCCAGAAACTGCGCTCTACTGGGCAGCAGGTCGCCAAGGCGCAAACGCGGGACAGGAGCCCTTGGAACGCGATGAGGTGTTGGCGATGGAGCGGGGCGGAGGGAAGAGCTGACAGGACCCGCCCTGCCCTGCCCACCGATGCGCCCCGCAGACCGCAGTCCAGCCGCCTGAAGAGTCCAGATCGGACCAAGGAAGCAGACGCGTAGCTTCGGGAAGCGAAGGCCGGGTGGGTGCTTAAGTCTGTGCCCAGGAGCCTTTGTACTTAATTCTTCCTGATGTGTCTATGTGTGTGAGGAGCTCTGGGTGTTTTTCGGAGCGAGGTATTTTCTAAATACTGGAACTGCCTTGGGATCGTCCACACCCACCGGTGACGGGTGAGACGCGATTACCCCAGCGTGTGGTGTGGGTGTGTGTGTGTGCGAGAGAAAGCACACATGCATGCCTGCTCTGGAACCAGGGGTAGACTGTAGTGAATATGTCTCGTTTCCTGTTTACTCTGTAAACAGAAAAATAAAAAGAAACAAACCAATAAAGTAATTCCAGGTATTTGTATCTTGTTCTCAGTCTCAAGGAGAAAGAATTTAAGGTTTCACCAGCAGCTGTGATGGTTGGTGTAAGTGTGATGTAGATGCACTATCAGATTAAGCACATTTCCTTCTATTCATAGTTTCCCAAATCTGTTTCCTTTTTATCTTGTATAGATGTGTAGTTTTTACAGCGATATTTCTATAAAGGTTTTTATTGAATGTTACTACACTGTTTCTGTTTTGTTTTGGTTTTTGGCCCAGAAGCATGTGGGATCTTAGTTGCATGACCAGGGATCGAACCCCCACTCTCTGCACTGGAAGGTGAAGTCTTAACCACTGGACCTCCAGGGAAGTCCCTACAGTGATAGTTTTGCATTGAAATGCTATGATTTATTTGTTTGTTCTGTTGATATGGTTAATTGCTTAAGTTGATTTTTGAACACTGAATCAATTTGCTTTTGGGGAATAAATCCATTTAATTACCATGTACCATCCTTTATTGTTCTGTTGTTAAATTTAATTTTTTAATATTTTGTTTAGGAATTACAGACTTGACCTTCAATTTTTATTTCCCTTTCCATTAATGTCTTTGTAAAATTTTATATCAAAGTTATGCCAGTCTTATATGCTGAGTTGGGATTGTTCCCATTTTTCACTTTCTCTAGAAGAATTAACGTTTTTTATTTCTGCAATCCCACCTGGGTCAGCTTCTCACCAAGATATCCAGGCTGGATTGCATAACCTACCTGTAACAGAACTGAGGAGTAGAGAGAGGGTCATCTGAAGGAGACAGAGTGTGTAGGACTTTTACTACCTGGCTCCTTTCCACACAAAAAGGACACAGTGTCCAGTCTGGAGGCCTGAGGAAACTTCTTGACTCTGTGTCCATGCATGGGTGACTTCTCTCCTACACCAATCAGCACCAACCATCAGAACTGTGTGAACTCCATTCTTTGCCCATTCTAGCTCCTTCTTTGTTGTAATTGTGGGACCCAAATCTCGATTCCTGCTGCTTCCCCCTCAAAGTGTTCACTATTTCTGGGGCTGGAAGTTGCACCAAGCATGGCTGGATCATTTTTAGAAAATAAAGGAGGGAATATTTCCCAAGGCATTTTGAGGCCCAGCACAACCCTGATACCCAACCAGACAATGAAACAGCAAGAAAAGAAAATTACAAGCAGGATCTCTCATGAACATGGAACAAAAATCTCAACAAAACATTAGCAAATTCATACATGAAAAGAATGACATATAACCACTTTCTTGTTGTGTGATCTTTGTAGTTTACTTAACTGCTCTGAACGCCGTGTTAAGGCACTCAGTCCTGGCCAACTCCTTGCAACCCCGTGGACTATAGCCCTCCACACTTCTCTGTCCTTGGGATTTTCCAGTAAGAATACTAGAATGGGTTGCCATTTCCTTCTCCAGGGAATCCGCCTGACCCAGGGGTCAAACCCACATCTCCTTTGTCTCCTGCACTGGTAAGTGGATTCTTTACCACTGGGAAGTCTTTTACCAAAAAAAAAAAAAGAAAAGAAAAGAAAAAACACCTTCCTGTGGACAGTGCTTGGAGACCTGTTACAGTCCGTACTTTCCTCAGTAGTTGGTACAGGGTTTGGGCCTGTAGCCGAACTCCGCATCCGACTGGGAATGGCTACTGGACGAAAGTAGGCAGGTCACATAAGGAGAGATAAGAAAACCTTCTTAAGTGAAAAATGCAAAGAAACAGAGGAAAAACAATAGTAGAATGGGAAAGACAAGAGATATCTTGAAGAGAATTAGAGATAATAAGGGAACACTTCATGCAAAGATGGTTACAATAAAGGACAGAAATTATATGGACTTAATAGAAACAGAAGACAGTAAGAAGAGGTGGCAAGAATACACAGAAGAACTGTAGGTCCTAATGACCCAGATAACCATGATGGTGTGATCACCCACCTAGAGCCAGACAGCCTGGAGTGTGAAGTCAAGTGGGTCTTAGGAAGCATTACTACAAGCAAAGCTAGTGGAGGTGATGGAATTCTTGCTGAGCTATTTCAAATCTTAAAAGAGTATGCTGTGAAAGTGCTGCGCTCAATATGCCAGCAAATTTGGAAAACTCAGCAGTGGCCACAGGACTGGAAAAGGTCAACTTTCATTCCAATCCCAAAGAAAGGGTTAGTTGATCTCTTTCCTCTGCCTTTTCTAAATCTAGCTTGAACATCTGCACAGTTGCATTCATTTCACATGCTAGGAAAATAATGTCAAAATCCTCCAAGTTCAGCTTCAACAGAACGTGAACGGAGAACTCCAGATATACAAGCTGGATTTAGAAAAGGCAGAGGAATCAGAGATCAAATTGCCAACATCTGTTGGATCATAGAAAAGCAAGAGAGTTTCAGAAAAACATCTACTTCTGTTTCATTAACAAACCCAAAGCCGCTGACTATGTGGATCACAACAACCATGGAAAATTCTTAAAGAGATGGGGATACCAGACCACCTTACCTGCCTCCTGAGAAACCTGTATGCAGGTCAAGAAGCAACAGTTAGAACCGGGCATGGAAAAATGGATTGCTTCCAAATTGGGAAAGGAGTACATCAAGGCTATATATTGTCACCTGGCTTATGTAAATTATATAGAGTACATCATGCTAAATGCCAGGTTTAATGAAGCACAAGCTGGAATCAAGATTGGAGGGAGAAATATCAATAACCTCAGTTATGCAGATGACATTGCCCTTATGGACAGAAAGTGAAGAGGAACTAAAGAGCCTCTTGATGAAGGTGAAAGAGGAAAGCGAAAAAGCTGGCCTAAAACTCAACATTCAAAAAACTAAGATAGTGGCATCCAATCCCATCACTTCATGGCAAATAATGAGGAAACAATGGAAAATGTGACACACTTTATTTTCTTGGGCTCCAAAATCACTGTGGTTGGTGACTGCAGTCATGAAATTCAAAGATGCTTGTTCCTTCGAAGAAAAGCTATGACAAACCTAGACAATGTATTAAAAAGAGGCATCACTTTGCCAACAAAGGTCTATATAGTCAAAGCTATGGTTTTTCCAGTTATCATGGATGGATGTGAGAGTTGGACCATAAAGAAGGCTGAGTGCCAAAGACCTGATGCTTTCAAACTGTGGTGTTGGAGAAGACTCTTAACAGTCCCTTCAACAGCAAGACCAAACTGGTCAATCCTAAAGGAATCAACCGTGAATATTCTTTGGAAGGCCTGAAGCTGAAGCTCTAATACTTTGGCCACATGATGTGAAGTGCTGACTCATTGGAAAAGACCCTGATGCTGAGAAAGATTGAAGGTGGGAGAAGAAGGGGACGACAGAGGATGAGATGGTTGGATGGCATCACCAACTCAATGGACATGAGTTTGAGTAAACTCGGGGAGATGGTGAAGGACAAGGAAGCCTGGCGTGCTGCAGTCCGTGGGGTTGCATAGAGTCAGACAAAACTGAGTGACTGAACTACAATGTTGCCTATAATGGTTATAGTTTTTTTCATAAGATAAAAGAGTTCCATCCATCAAGAAGTGGATGCTAGTGATAGTAGCATAGCATTATGAATATATTCAAAACCACTGAACTGTACACTATAAAATGAGCAAGGTGGGAAATTTTGTACAGGGTATGTTTTACCAAAAGAAAAAAAAATGAAAATACTTAGAGAAGAATGAAAAAGAGAACACCAAAACTTTGTAAAACAGCAAAGCACTGCTCAGAGAGAAATTTATAAGGGTAAATGTAAGTATTTTTTTTTTTAAAGAACTCTCCCAATCCAATAAATAACTTTACTCCTTAAAG
Source organism: Oryx dammah (assembly GCF_014754425.2). Taxonomy (NCBI): domain Eukaryota; kingdom Metazoa; phylum Chordata; class Mammalia; order Artiodactyla; family Bovidae; genus Oryx; species Oryx dammah. The sequence goes on along the minus strand of NW_024070186.1, from coordinate 10,918,786 downwards.
GTGTAGAAAAAGAAGAGCAAACTTAACCCTAGGAAGCAGAAGGATTGAGCCCTTGAGACATGCAACAGCTTGGATGGATCCAGAGAGTAATGTTATGTGATAAAAGCAAATTCCCTAAGATCATATGTGGCAAAATTATATGATTACATTTAATAATGTTCTTGAAAAAACTAAATTGTAGTGAGTAAGAGGAAGCATGAAGGAAAACTGTGTGGATGGAACAGTTTCATATTTTCTTTTTTGGCTACACTGTGGCTTGTGGGATATTGGTTTCCTGACCAGGTAGAGAATACAGGTCCATGGCAGTGAAAGCCCAAGTCTTCACCAGCAGACCCCCAGCTTTGCATCTTGATGGAGATGATGGTTACATGAATCTACACAGGCGACAAAATGATATGACTATACATACACATCAATATAAAAATTTTATATTATATTATAATTATGAAAGATGCAACATTGGGAAGGGTTAATGGGACTTCTCTGGACTATTTCTACAACTTCCTGTGAATGCATTTATTTAAAAATAAAAGGTTTACATTTTAAAATGTAAATTTTTCATGTGTTTGAAACTGCATAAATTATATCACTGTTTTATACTGCAAATTCAAATAAAAATTAGTTTGGTCAATAAATAAGATAAAGCAATAGATTAGCCTTACATGGAATTTTCAGAAACCTGAAATTCAGCTCTGAACAGTCACCACTCCAGCTTCAAGGGTGATACATAGTGATCAGTGTGATACTGAATATCGACATAATTTTTGTCAGCCTTAGAGAATTAAACTTATGATTATCTTCCTGGCATTGTTCTAGAACCCTGAGGGAAAATTACCGACTGAGGAAGAATCTATTACCTCAGAAGGTAATTGCACACTTGAAAATGATGAATCCAATAACTAACAGGAGACACATGGCATCAGAGAGGGCAATTTAGGCTCCCCAGGGCGTGCCAAACTGAGTCCCTGTACATGCGGCCATTTCCACTTTGGATAACAAACAGGTTAGAGCCCAGTGGGAGATGAAATTACACAGCCCCTTCCTCATAACTCTGGCTGCCTGTCATTGCTTTTCAGCGCAGCGCGTGTGAGTTAACCTGCCTGCACCGGGCCACTGAGACCAGCTTTGGTAAGGATGCTGGTGTGATTGGGGTCTCAGGGCTGCAAGGAGATACTCAGACTTCTCTAGAATCTCTCCTACCCATTCTGTTCTCCTCTTTCCAAATCTAACCTCATGCTGCCATCTCTTACATCCCCCGTTTCAGTTTCTTCTTTGTATTGGTTTTATAAAAAATTATTATGGTATGATTACGTTTTATTACATCAACTTTTAAAATTTCTTCAGTTTATCTTCATTTTCTATTCTATTAGTAATTCCCCTTTTCCTGAATTCTTCTTTTCTCTTAAAATTTCTTCCTTGGCTTCTTTGGCCATTTCCATTTCTCTTCTTTAATTTTTGTTCATTTTCCAAAAAAAGAAAACTCTTCTATGTAATTAAGATAATCATGTATACTTGATTATAGATCAAAATATCATGTATTGATTGAGTAACCTTTTTGCCCTTTTTCTTTTGTTATTTTTTTTCTTGTCCTTTACACTTTAAGAGTGTGTCTTAACCCCTATTCTATTTTTATTCCTTGTCTCTTTTCTTGGTGGCATTTTCTCTTCAACTTTCATGCATTTGTTTTTTAGAGTTTTTGTTTCTCTTAAGTAAATATCCAATGAGTTTTCCTACCAATTAATGTTTCAAGTCATTTTCTTCATTCTTCCATTTATCTACTTCTGCAATGTATATCGCTCTTTTATCCTTCTGCTACTAATTACAGTATTTCTGCTGTTTCCATAATCTTATCCACCATCATCTATTTGCAGAAGAGTATTTGCTGTCCTTTTGATTCTGTTTCCCTTGTCCTTTGGTTTATACTTAATTCTATTGTCTTTTATCCTAACTAAATTTTGCTTATCCTAATACATCTGCATACCAGAATTTGCAGTTATGTTGTGGCAGATATCTTTCTCCTCCATTGTTGTTGTTCAGTTGCTAAGTCATGTCTGACTCTTTGCGACCCCATGGACTGCAGCACACCAGGCTTTCCTCCCACATAGGACTGGTTATTACATTCACTTTATATTAATTGTAACATGGTCAAATTTTTAAAATATTTTTATTTGTATTTCTTTTTAAAAAACATTTGAGAAAAATGTATCTGGCCTAAACTCTTGAAGATATTAATTCCAAAATATTTAATAGATTTGTTTGTATAAAATAGATGTTCAGTGCATTTTCTGATAAAATAATGGCATTATATCAGAAATATCTAAGATCATTTGTAGAAAAGAACATTGTTTTTGTGAAAGACTCTTTTTCTACTTTACTTCCTCCATTATATATCAGGATGAGGAGAATGTGTAGATTGATTTCCAGGAATTCTAATATGTTTCATAGGGACCTCCTGGACCAAAATCATTTTATTTAATGATTTAGCTTTATAATGATTTATTTTGCTATCTCCTAGAACAACTATTTACCCATTCTTCTTCTTAAAAATTTCTTTGACTATTCTTGACATTGTGCATGTCATTCTATAGTTGGAATAATCATTTTTCAGAAATAGTTTGGATTCTGTAATATTCATATATTATTTCTGAAAACTTGTCATCACTAACATATTATAGCTTTGAGTCTTTGAATATAAGGGATCTTAACATTTATTTAGAGCTTTAATATTTCTTAACAGAGTCCTATACTTTTTCTCTTAGTGCTCTCATGTCTTTTGTCTTTGTACTTATAGTTGCTTGATATTTCTATGCTATTTAGAGAGTATCTCAACCTTAAACTTTATCCTATAGAAAGAGTTGTTCTGACATCAACAAATTTACTGCTTATTATATACAGATATTTTTATCCACTTGTAAGCAAGAAGCTCTCTTACTTCTATTTTTTTAAACCCTAGGTTCTTTGGACTTTATATACATAAAATAATGACATCTAATGGGGAAAATATGTTTCTTCCTTTCTCAAACTTATGCTAGACCTTTTCTTGCCCTGTTTTGTGGATCATCTCCTCTGGTACAAAGATGATGAAAAATTACCCTGTTTTCTTCCTGCTCAGAAAGAGTAACTTCACAGGGTTTAACCATTATACAGGATGATTATGGACCAAGGGTTATAATTACTTTTACTAGGTTAAGTTGCTGCTGCTGCTGCTGCTAAGTTGCTTCAGTAGTGTCCGACTCTGTGTGACCCCATAGACAGCAGCCCACCAGGCTCCCCCATCCCTGGAACTCTTCAGGCAAGAACACTGGAGTGGGTTGCCATTTCCTTCTCCAATGCATGAAAGTGAAAAGTGAAAGTGAAGTCGCTCAGTCGTGTCCGACTCTTAGCAGTACAATGCTTATCCTTACTTTTCTACAAGTTGTTTTACTTTTGAATGCATTTTGGATTTTATTAAGAAATTTTGATGGGCTAGTCATACTTTAACTTGTGAACATAGTTATTTCATTGGGTAATTTCTTTTTAATATTAAGGTAAATTTGTTTTCTTGAGACAAAGTTAACTAATTTTTGGAAACTATCTTTTATATATTATTAGATTAATTAACTGATTTGTTCAGGATTCCATCTTTATGGATAATATTGATTTGTCATTTCATTTTTATGTATCACCAGACTTATTTTTTTCAATGTTATACCACTGCAATAAAATGAGTTGTGGAATTACTTGTACCATGATGTTTTGATAGAATTCACTGTGACATTCTCTGGTTCTAGAAGTTACTTGTGGAAAGATTTCTGACAACCTCATTGTAAGGGCTGCTTCTTAAGAATTCAATTTAGGGCATAATCCATCAGCAGTCACTTTTTCGTCTGAAAAAGTGATTGAAAAGCATTTTTTAGAATTTTTTTGTAGTGACTGGGATGGTTTTGGGCTGTGTATGCGTGTGTGTGCATGCATGTACATGTATGTCTTAAAATATTCTTATTACACCTTTATAGTGATGTTTTTCATCTATACTCACTTTCTAGAATACCATTTGTTTTCCTCTATCACATCAAATCTATAATTCTGTTCTCTGTGACTTCTATTATGGTTAAAACATTCTCAAGAATGATAATCTACGTCTACCCAGAGGTAATTCTTTCATTTCTTAACTTTCTTTTTAAACTGTGGCCATGGCAACCCACTCCAGTACTCTTGCCTGGAAAATCCCATGGATGGAGGAGCCTGGTAGGCTGCAGTCCATGGGGTCGCAAAGAGTCGGATACGACTGAGCGACTTCACTTTTCACTTTCATGCACTGGAGAAGGACATGGCAACCCACTCCAGTGTTCTTGCCTGGAGAATCCCAGGGACGGGAGAGCCTGATGGGCTGCCGTCTATGGGGTCACACAGAGTCAGACACTACTGAAGCAACTTAGCAGCAGCAGCAGCAGCAGCAGCAAAGGTGGCTCTGATGGTTAAGAATTCACCTGCAATGTGGGAGACCAGGGTTTGATCCCTGGGTTGGGAAGATCCCCTGGAGAAGGGAAAGGCTACACACTCCAGTATCCCGGCCTGGAGAATTCCATAGACTGTGTAGTCCGTGGGATCGCAAAGAGTCAAACACGACTGAGCGACTTTCACTTTCACTTTTTCCATTTATTTGAGAATATGCATAGGAGTACCCACTGCAGTGTTCTTGCCTGGAGAATCTCAGGGACGGGAGAGCCTGGTGGGCTGCCGTCTATGGGGTCACACAGGGTTGGACACGACCGAAGCGACTTAGCAGCAGCAACTATTGCTGGATCATGTAGTACTTCTTTATTTTATTTGTGGAAGAACCACTGAATTATTTCTTTTGAAGGCTGAACCACTTTAAAATTTCCAGCAATGTTTGGAGACTTCCAACTTCTCCACACACCTGTCATTTTTTCCCTTCTTTTGGATTATTATAAACCTAACGGGTTTGAAGTGGCTCCTCATTGCAGCGTTGATTTGCATTTCGCTAAAGAATAATGATATTGAGCATATCTTCATGTTCTCCTTGGCCATATGCATATCATTTTGAGAGAAGTGTCTGTTCAAGTTCTTTACCCATATATTAATTGGGTTATTTGTCTTTTTGTTACTGAGTTGTAACAGTTTATTTTATATATATATATATATATATTTATATATATATATATATATATACACTGCAGCTACTAGACCCTTATCAGAGATATTATTTGCCAAAACTTTCTCTCATTTTGTGGGTAGTCCCTTCAATTGCTTGATCGTGTCCTTTGATGTACAGAAAATTTTAATTTATAAAGCCCCATTTTATATTTTGTTGTTTTGTGCTTTAAGTGCCATATTTAAGATACCATTGCCAAATTCAAGGACATGAAGGTTTGTCCTTTTTTTCTTCTAAGAGATTTATAGTTCTGAGTTTTAGTTATATGATCTCTTTGGGGTGAATTTTTGAATATGATGTGAAATAAAGGGCCAACATACTCATTTGCATGTGGATAGTCTGATGTCCAACACTGGACACTGTTCTCTCCTCTACTGAGTTTCCTTGGCATCCTTGTCAAAAATCATCTGGTCATTGATAGATGGGTATTTCTGGGTGTTCTGTTCTATTCCATTCACTAATATCTCTGTGTTTATGCCAGTATCACACTGTTTTGATTACTGTCATTTTGTAGAAAGTTTGAAAATCAGGAAATGTGTCTTCCAACTTTGTTCTTTAAGGTTGCTTTGGCAGTTTGAGGTCCTTTGAAGTGCCATAGAAATTCTAGGATTAACTTTTCCATTTCTGCAAAATGGCCACTGGGAATTTGAAAAGAACAACACTGAAGCTGTAGATCACTTTGGGAGTAAAGCCATTGTAACAATATTAAGTCTTATAATTCACAGACATAGGATGTGTTTCCATTCATTTATATCTTCTTTAATACCTTGCTACTATTTTTTTTTTTAGATTTAGCATATAAATCTTTTACCTCTTTCATTAAATGTATTCCTAGGTATTATATTCTTTCTAACACTATTATAAATTTCATTTTCTTAATTTTTTTGGATTGTTCATTGCTAGCATATAGAAATACAGCTGAATTTCGTGTGCTGATTTTGAATCCTACAACTTTGGTAAATTCATGTATTGGTTCAAAAGGCTTTTTGTAGATCCTTTAGGATTTTCTACAGGAGAAGGCAATGGCACCCCACTTCAGTACTCTTGCCTGGAAAATCCCATGGACGGAGGATCCTGGTAGGCTGCAGTCCATGGAGTCACTAAGAGTCAGGCACGACTGAGCGACTTCACTTTCACTTTTCACTTTCATGCACTGGAGAAGGAAGTGGCAACCCACTCCAGTATTCTTGCCTGGAGAGTCCCAGGGACAGAGGAGCCTACTGGGCTGCTGTCTATGGGGTCGCACAGAGTCGGACACGACTGAAGTGACTTAGCAGTAGCAGCAGGATTTTCTACATGTAGAATCATATCATCTATGAATAGAGTTAGTTTTACTTTTTCTTCCTAATATTGATGACTCACTTCCTTTTCTGGAGTAATTGCTATGGCTAAAACTTATAGCTTGATATCAAATGGAAGTGGAAAAACAGGCATCCTTCTCTTGAGCCTGATCTGAGGAGAATGAAAGCTTGCAGTCTTTCACCATTTAGTATCATGCCATGTGTATGTGTTAGTCACTCAGCTGTGTCCAACTCTGCAACCACATGGACTGTAGCCTGTCAGACTCCTCTGGCCACACAATTCTCCAGTCAAGAATACTGGAATGGGTTGCCGTTCCCTTCTCCAGGGGATCTTCCTAATCCAGGGGTTGAACTACCTTTGGGTTTTTCATATAGTCCCTTTCTTAGTTGAGAAAGTTCTCCTCTCTTCCTGGATTATTCAGTGTTGTTTTTTTTTATCATGAAAGGATGCTGAATTTTTTTCAAATGCCTTTGAAGCATCATCGAAATGGTGATGTAGATTTTCCCCTCATTCCATTAATATGATATATTATATTGATTTATTTTCATATGTTGAACTACTCTTGCATTCTCAGGATAAATCCCACCTGATCATAGTATATTATTCTTTTAGTATGGTACTAGATTCAGTTTGCTCTGAACCTGTTCAACCTGTGATTCATGCTGTACTTTCCACCCTGAAGTGGAAGTAGGAATGGACAGACCAGCCAGACTCCATTCCAGATAGGTTACAACAGTAATAGGGGCAGCTTGGTGCTACCATAAGTATAGCCTAGATGGGTCCCTGGCGTATCTGGGCTGAAGGCAGAGATGGAAGTAGCATCGATAACAGTGACAGGGAGGCATTCTTATGTCACTTTTTGAAGTCTTCTTTGTCAAGTTAGATGTCATGTGTGAAAATAACCAACACTCTCTGTTGACTTTCAGCCACAGATGTTCTAAACAGAGACAAAATCCTCTAAGATAATGAACTTCCGACCCAAGCTATTTAAGATACAGTAAGAACTTCTAGTTTCAGTTCAGAGTCCATGCCTAAGCATCCACCAAATACAATCCAAGAGCAGAGGAAATTAAACAGAAAGCAACTATAAGCAAGTAAATAATAAGGATTAGAGCAGACATCAATGAATTTAAAACAGGAAAACAATAGAGAAAAATCAAAGTCAAGAAAATTAATATTCCTCTACACAGTTTGACCATGAAAAAAAGACAAGACACAAACTATATAACAGGAAGAACAGAGAGAGAACATAACTAATGATTCCCAAAGCATTTAAATACTAGTAAGGGAATTTCACGAGCTTCTCTGGTGGCTCAGCAATAAAGAATCTGTCTGCAATGCAGGAGCTGAAGGAGACACAGGTTCGATCCCTTGGTCAGGAAGACCCCCTGGAGGAGGGCATGGCAACCCACTCCAGTATTCTTGTTTTCCGGGAGAACCCCATGGACAGAGGAGCCTGGTGTGCTGCAATCCATAATGTCGTAAAGAGTCAGACACACTGAAGTGACTTAGCACGCACACACAAGGGAATTCTGCAATCAACTCTAAAGCCTGTAAATTTGATAATTTGCATGAAATAGACTAATTCATTTAAAGACAAACCACCAGTAGTCACTCCAGAGGAGAAGGGGGTGACGGAGGATGAGATGGTTGGATGGCATCACTGACTCAATGGACAGGAGTTTGAACAAACTCGGGGGGATAGTGTAGGGCAGGGGAGCCTGATGTGCTGCAGTCCATAGGGTTGCAGGGAGTTGGACATGACTTAGCAACTCTACTAGAACAACAACAGCAGAACTGGATACCCTGAATAGCCCTATACCTACTAAAGCAATCCAGATCCAGATGGTTTCAGTAGCAAATACTACCAAATGTTTATAGAATAATACCAATTCTATACAAGGCTCTTCCACAGAATGTAAGGGAAAGGAACACTTCCCAAATCACTTTAAGACTTCTTTTATTTGAATATCAAAACTAGACCAGAAAACAACAGATCACTATCTTTCATGAAAACAGACACAAGATTTTGTGTCCAAGCTAAATATTGGCAAATAGAATCCAGCAGTACATAAAAAGTGGAAAAAACATCATAATGAAGTTGGAATCACTCCAGAACTGAAAGTTGGTCTGAATTTCAATCAAGGTAAATCACTTACTAACATACAAAATAAGGAAAATTAAATGACTATCCAGATGCAGAAAATATTTGACAAAATTCAAAGCCCATTCATTTAAAAAGCTGTTAGTCAACTAGGAGTGGAAGGAAACTCCCTTAACTCAATAAAGGTTAGCTAAAAAAGTGTACAGCTAACATTATATTTAATGGTGAGTGATGGGAGTTTTCCTCCTATCATGATTTTTATAATACTGACTTAAACTTTTCATTTTGAGATAATTATATGTTCCCATGTAGGTATTAGAAATTAGACAGATCCCATGTACCCTGTACTCAATTTCCTCAGTAACACCTCACAAAACTACAGTGCAATATCATAAGTGGATGCTCACATAGATACAGTCAAGATATACAGATGTGATTTAGTTGTGTCCGACTCTCCATGGGATTTTCCAGGCAGTATTACTGGAGTGGGTTACCATTTCCTCTCCAGTGGATCTTCCCAACCCAGGGCTCAAACCTGGGTCTCCTGTACGGCAGGCAGATTCTTTACCAACAGAGCCATCAGGGCAATATACAGAGCATCCTATCTAAACAAAGATGCCTCATGATGTCCTCTATAGCCACACCATCTCTCCTTTCACTGTTTCCTGGACTTAACCACTAGCAACCACCAATCTGTTCTCTATTTCTGTATTTTGTCATGCAAAAGTGTCATATATAAATATAATCATAGAGTGTGTAGCCTTTCAGATTGGTTTGTTCACCCAACATTTTCCCTCGGATTCATACAAGTAACTATATTTATCAATAGTTTGCTTCTTAACTTTCTGAAAAGTGTCCCATTGTATGAAAGTATTGCAGTGTTTAAACCATTTATCTGTTGAAATAAAGATGTCTAGGTTTCCAATTTGTGGCTATTATGAATGACACTGCTATTAACACTAGAGTACAGGTTTTGTGTGAAAATAAGTTTTCATTTCTCAGAAATAAATTCCCAGGAGTGCTGTTGCTGAGCTATATGGCAATTGCATGGTAAGCTTTTTTTTTTTTTGGAAGAAGCTTCCAAACTCTTTTCCAGAGTAACTATGATTTGATTTTATATTCCAACTAGTTATACATGAGTGGTATGAGAGGTATGTTTTCCCACACACTTGTCACTTTTAAAATTTCAGGTATTCTGATGGGTGGATAGTTGTAATAAGTCTGACTCTATCTTTTGGAGGCTTGCTGTCAACTTTTAGGCTGCCTGCTCACCCTTCCCCCTGTGACTCACGCCTGGGCAAATTGACAAGGAATTCCAAGTGCTCTTGCCTTTGCTCTTGGTAAGAGACTCAAGGCACTCAACCCCCTGCTGGCAGGTGTGAAAGCTTATCCAGACCACACTCCATCACGATTAAAACAAAACAAAACAAAACACCCTAATCTCCTTTATATTCATTTTTCTATCCATTTTCGTATCATCTTGGGAAGCTTGTCCTGCTTTTCCCAGACAGAAACTCATTCTGTGTATAATAAGCCTCCTCCTATCCCTTGGTCTGCCATCAGTCTCGACTTATGATTTAAGGAAATAGTCAAGTAGAAGGATAAGGGAGTTGTGAGACACTGCAGGACACAGCACTTACTGTGCAGTGAGATGGGTGATTCTAAATTTCTCTGTTTCAGCAAATCAGTGGATCTCATTGCATCAGGTAAGAGATTAGAATATGATGGAGGTAATCTCTAAAGTGGCTGTTGATTTTGAGTTCGATCATAATATCTATTTTAATTTTTCTTGTATTAGTCAAACTTATAACAAACATGACAATAAAATATAACTAGTGTCAGATATGTTTCATTTGGCAGAATTTTTGTGTGACATTTATATATGCTTCAATAACTATTATTTCTAAAATGAGCTATATAATATAATAAGCATTTGGGAAGAATATCATTGTATAAATGCTACTGGTTTTTCATATGCATAGAATGATATGAATATTAGATTATGTAGGTTAAGAGGTACAATTTTAAATTAAACTGTCTCTTGATGTATACAATCAGCAGAACATTTCTAAGAGAAACTGACTGGAATAAATGGTGAATATATATGATACTTTCTGTCTTCATAAACATTAAATTCTGCTCTTTACAAATCCTGATGGTCCCTTAAGAGGTCTGATGTAGCTGAACACTTATTCATTGCAGGAAGGCTTCTGGTAACTTGATACATTTACAATCACAATTATTTTGAATCTTTATGTTCATAATCAAATTATTTATCTGTAGGATGTGCTGGCCTTCGTTTGAAGATCTAAGAGAGACTGAAAGACAATGATTTCCAGTGACAAGATTTTTGGGATCTTCTTCTTTTTTTCAAATTTGTATTGGGCTCATGGGGAATTCTTTGTTATTTATTTTGTATATGTACATCTTTTTAATTCTTCCCCATAAGAAGAAGCCCACAGATGTGATTCTTACCCACCTAACTTTTGCTAACACCCTGACGCTTGTATTCAGAAGGGTTCCAAATATACTGTTGTCCTTTGGAATTAGTCCTAAGATGGGTGATATTGGATGTAAAGCAGTGGTTTACATCCAGAGAGTTACTCGAAGTATTTCCCTGTACACAACCTCTCTCCAGAGTACCTTTCAGGCTGTGACAATTACTCTGAGTAATAGTAAGTGGGTTTGGCTCAAAATAAAAATTTCGACATTTATTCAACCCTCTTTACTTTTTTCCTGGATCATCAACATGGTCATTTATTCTGAGATCATCTAAAGAAACGTAGCCAACAGGAATATCACTGATGCTAGATCTGGGTATTCTGCTGCTTATTGTAAAACTGATGCACCTCATCACACATAGTAGCAACCTTTCTAAGTGCAATATTCACTCAAGATTTGTTCCTTCTCTCTCTCATGACATGTAGTAGTATCTACATGGTGAATATTCTCTTCAGACACCGCAAAACAGCTCAGCATGTTCGCAGTACCATCCAGTCTTCACAAGGCTCTCCTGAAATTAAAGCTACCAACTTTATTCTCATGCTAGTGAGCTGCTTTGTTTTCTTTTACTGGACCAACACCTTTCTCACTGTTTATTTATTTCCTATGAGAGGGAACAATTGGAAACTTGAGAGCTTTGGTAACTATATTGCATCATGTTACCCGAGTATCTGTCCTTTCTTACTGATTAAAAATGAAAATAGAATTTCCAGAATAAATTACATCAAAACAAGGATCAGAATTTTCTCTTTCTAATTAAATGATCATATGACCACTCCATAGTATTCTGCACCACTGGAGTAATGTGCATGAGTACAGAGTAGCTTGTTTATCAATGACTTAAAGCAGGTGAGCTCCCATTGAATTGAGCTAAGAAGGTTTAGATTATGATGTCATGTACATAATTTTTAAAACTTTAGAAAACAGTACACATATGGAATGTAGAATGTTTTGTAACATAGGAAACATTCAGTTCATTTCAGTCACTCAGTCGCATCCGACTCTTTGTGACTGAATGAATCGCTGCACGCCAGGGCTCCCTGACCATCACCAACTCCCAGAGTTCACTCAGACCCACCGCCATCGAGTCAGTGATGCCATCCAGCCATCTCATCCTCGGTCGTCCCCTTCTCCTCCTGCCCCCAATCCATCCCAGCATCAGGGTCTTTTCCAATGAGACAACTCTTCACATGAGGTGGCCAAAGTCCTGGAGTTTCAGCTTTAGCATCATTCCTTCCAAAGAAATCCCAGGGCTGATCTCCTTCAGAATGGACAGGTTGGATCTCCTTGCAGTCCAAGAGATTCTCAAGAGTCTTCTCCAACACCACAATTCAAAAGCATCAGTTCTTCAGTGCTCAGCTTTCTTCACAGTCCAACTCTCACATCCATATATGACCACTGGAAAAACCATAGCCTTGACTAGACGGACCTTTATTGGCAAAGTAATGTCTCTGCTTTTGAATATGCTATCTAGGTTGGTCATAACTTTCCTTCCAAGGAGTGTCTTTTAATTTCATGGCTGCAATCACCATCTGCAGTGATTTTGGAACCCCCCAAAATAAAGTCTGACACTGTTTCCACTGTTTCCCCATCTATTTGCCCTGAAGTGATGGGACCAGGTGCCATGATCTTAGTTTTCTGAATGTTGAACTTTAATCCAACATTTTCACTCTCCTCTTTCATCAAGAGGCTTTTTAGTTCCTCTTCACTTTCTGCCATAAAAGTGGTGCCATCTGCATATCTGAGGTTATTGATATTTCTCTCAGCAATCTTGATTCCAGCTTGTGCTTCTTCCAGCCCAGTGTTTCTCATGATGTACTCTGCATAGAAGTTAAATAAGCAGGGTGACAATATACAGCCTTGACATACTCCATCTCCTATTTGGAACCAGTCTGTTGTTTCATGTCCAGTTCTAACTGTTGCTTCCTGACGTGCATACAGATTTCTCAAGAGGCAGGTCAGGTGGTCTGGTATTCCCATCTCTTTCAGAATTTTCCACAGTTTATTGTGATCCACACAAAGACTTTGGCATAGTCAGTAAAGCAGAAATCGATGTTTTTCTGGAACTCTCTTGCTTTTTCGATGATCCAGCAGATGTTGACAATTTGATCTCTGGTTCCTCTGCCTTTTCTAAAACTAGCTTGAACATCTGGAAGTTCATGGTTCACGTATTGCTGAAGCCTTGTTTGGAGAATTTTGAGCATTACTTTAGTAGCGTGTGAGATGAGTGCAATTGTGCAGTTGTTTGAGCATTCTTTGGCATTGCCTTTCATTTGGATTGGAATGAAAACTGACCTTTTCCAGTCCTGTGGCCACTGCTGAGTTTTCCAAATTTGCTGTCATATTGAGTGCAGCACTTTCACAGCATCATTTTTCAGGATTTAAAATAGCTCAACTGGAATTCCATCACCTCCATTAGCTCTGTTCATAGTGATGTTTTCTAAGGCCCATGTGACTTCACATTCCAGGATGTCTGGCTTTAGGTGAGTGATTACACCATTGTGAGTATCTTGGTCATGAAGATGTTTTTTTGTACAGTTCTTCTGTGTATTCTTGCCACCTTTTCTTAATATCTTCTGCTTCTGTTAGGTCCAGACCATTTCTGTCCTTTATCGAGCCCATCTTTGCATGAAATGCTCCCTTGGTATCTCTAATTTTCTCAAAGAGATCTCTAATCTTTCCCATTCTGTTGTTTCCCTCTATTTCTTTGCATTGATCTCTGAAGAAGGCTTTCTTATCTCTTCTTGCTATTCTCTGGAACTCTGCATTCAGATGCTTATATCTTTCCTTTTCTCCTTTGCTTTTCTCGTCTCTTCTTTTTACCGCTATTTGTAAGGCCTCCTCAGATAGCCATTTTGCTTTTTTGCATTTTTTTTTCCCCCTGGGCATGGTCTTGATCCCTGTTTCCTGTACAATGTCAGAACCTCAGTCCATAGTTCATCAGGCACTCTATCTATCAGATTTAGTCCCTTAAATCTATTTCTCACTTCCACTGTATAATCATAAGGGATTTGATTTAGGTCATATCTGAATGGTCTAGTGGTTTCCCTTACTTTCTTCAATTTCAGTCTGAATTTGGCAATAACGAGTTCATGATCTGAGCCAGTCTGCTCCTGGTCTTGTTTTTGTTGACTGTATAGAGCTTCTCCATCTTTGGCTGCAAAGAATATAATCAGTCTGATTTCGGTGTTCACCATCTGGTGATGTCCATGTGTAGAGTCTTCTCTTGTGTTGTTGGAAGAGGGTGTTTGCTATGACCAGTGTGTTCTCTTGGCAAACTCTATTCGTCTTTGCCCTGCTTCATTCTGTATTCCAAGACCAAATTTACCTGTTACTCCAGGTGTTTCTTGACTTCCTACTTTTGCATTCCAGTCCCCTATAATGAAAAGGACATCTTTTTGGGTGTTAGTTCTAAAAGGTCTTGTAGGTCTTCATAGAATGGTTCAACTTCAGCTTCTTCAGTGTTACTCGTTGGGCATAGACTTGGATTACTGTGATATTGAATGGTTTGCCTTGGAGACGAACAGAGATTATTCTGTCGTTTTTGAGATTGCATCCAAGTACTGCATTTCGGACTCTATTGTTGACCATGATGGCTACTCAATTTCTTCTAAGTATTCTGCCTGCAGTAGTAGATATAATGGTCATCTGAGTTAAATTCACCCATTCCAGTCCATTTTAGTTCGCTGATTGCTAGAATGTCAACGTTCACCCTTGCCATCTCTTGTTTGACCACTTCCAATTTGCCTTGATTCATGGACCTGACATTCCAGGTTCCTATACAATATTGCTCTTTACAGCATCGGACTTTGTTTCTATCACCAGTCACATCCACAACTGGGTATTGGTTTTGCTTTGACTCCATCCCTTCATTCTTTCTCTAGTTGTTTCTCCACTGATCTCCAGTAGTATATTGGGCACCTACCGACCTGGGCAGTTCCTCTTTCAGTATCCTATCATTTTGCCTTTTCATACTGTTCATGGGGTTCTCAAGGCAAGAATACTGAAGTGGTTTGCCATTCCCTTCTCCAGTGGACTATATTCTGTCAGACCTCTCCACCATGCCCACCCATCTGGGGTGGCCCCACAAGGCATGGCTTAGTTTCATTGAGTTAGACAAGGTTGTCATCCTAGTGTGATTAGATTGACTAGTTTTCTGTGAGTATGGTTTCAGTGTGTCTGCCCTCTGATGCCCTCTTGCAACACCTACCATCTTACTTGGGTTTCTCTTACCTTAGGTGTGGGGTATCTTTTCATGGCTGCTCCAGCAAAGCGCAGCCACTGCTCCTTACCTTGGATGAGGGATATCTCCTCAACGCTGCCCCTCCCGACCTTGAGCATGGAATAGCTCCTCTAAGCCCTCTGGGGCCCATGCAGCCACAGCTCCTTGGACGTGTGGTAGCTCCTCTCGGCCACGCTCTGCGCACTGTCGCAGCCACCCACACTCTGGAAACATTATTAAATCATAAAAATAGAGGAATTGATAATCTCACAAAGAAACACTGGTTACTTTTGAGTATAAGCTAACCCGAATGCTAAGGTATGAAATATATGTTATGATATAATATAAGCTATGATATAATCTGTGCTTTATATTTTGGTATGTTAGAAACATTCATATTCAGGTGTAAAAATAAATAAAATTCACATTTGAATATCAGTTCAGAAATGTCTTTAAATTTTACAATAATTACTTACCTACATTTAAGATACAGTAGGAATAGAGAGATAAACAGCATCTCACAACACCTAAGAGATTTGTTTTGGTCCTGAGGACTGTTGAACATACAAGTGAACTTGGGCTCTGAATTGCAGATTAAAAAATAACGGGGGCCAAAATTAAGTTCCCAAGATTTAGGTACCTCCTGAAGGTAAAGACAAACAGGAGAGCTTCTCACAGTTATCTTTGCTCTAAAGGGCTCCACGTTCAGCAGACAGCAGTGTTCATGTCGGTAGGTGGTTTGGGTTTTGAATTAGGGGCTCAGCTTTGGGTTTGGGCTTGGGGCTGGCATTAAGATTCAGATTGCAGTTTGGCTTTGGGTTGAAGTTAGGTTTAGAGTTAGGATTAGGGCTAAGATTAAGCATCAGGTTTGTGGTAGGACTCTGGCTTATGTTTGGGTTGAGGTTGGGGTTAAGGTATAGTTGGGGCTGTAATAGTGGTTACAGCTTTACTGCTTGTGCTTTTGGTTTCATATAAGAATTCTTTGCAAATTGTTATGAATATTTACCCCTGTTTTCTTGTATAGCTTTCTTGTTTTTGCTCCTATATTTAGATTGGTGAGATATTTTATATATATTACTCTTTGTAAGTGATTCAAAGTAAAGTGCTAACTTTTTTTCTTTTCTCTTTTGTTTTTCTTTCCTTTCCATTCCTTCCCTTTCCTCTTCCCTTCCTCCTATTTCTCTCCTTCCTTCCTCCCTCCTTCCTTCTTTTTCTTGGTTGGTGAGTTGCTATCCCTTTGTACCAGCATCCATGTTTAAATACTCTCTGCTTTTCTCCTTGAATTGTTTTGGCAGCTTTGTGAAAAACTGTTCAGCATAGGTAGATGTGTGTGTGTACTTTTGTACTCTCAAGCCCATTCCATCAGTAAGTTTTCTATTTTCTGCCCTGCCACACTGTCTTGACTACTGTCCCTCTGTAGTACGTCTTCATATTGGGAAATACCAATCTTCCTACTTCATTTCTCTTTCATGTTGGGCAATTCTAGTCCTTTGTATTTGCACATGAATTATACAATCAGGTTGTCAATTTTGACAAAGAAGTATTTGGGGATTTTGATAGGATTATGTAAATCTGGAAGTGGGTCTGGGATTATTGCCATCTTAGCATATTAAGCATTCTGATATGTGAAACTTGGACATGTTTTCCATATATTTACATACTTAATTTCTTTCAACAGTTTTGTAGTTCTAAGAGTATAGTTTCTGCTCCTTTTTGAAATTTATTTCTAAGCAATTCTTTTTTGATGCTATCATGAATGGAATTTTTAAAAAACATTTATTTTCTGATTTTTCTTTGCACATTGTCTTTGTCTGCTTGGGCCATCATAACAAAATACTGCAGACTGGGCCACTTTAACAACAGAAATTTTTATTTTTCACAATTTTGGAGGTTGGAAAGTCCAAGATTAAGGTTCTGACAGAGTTCAGTTCCTGGTGAGATTTCTCTTCCTGGCTTGCAGATGGCTATTCTCTCACTGTGTACTAAACATTTTGAAGTGAGAGAGACAGGGTCTCTAGCATCTCTTTCTGTTTTATAATGACAGTAATTCTCTTCATATTGGGTCAGAGTTCCACTCTCATGATCTCATTAATCTCAGTCACTTCACAAATCATCCTATTTGCTTGATAGCATATTTGGAAGTTAGACAGTTGATATATGATCTTGGAGAACACAATCTATTTCAGAACACAGAAAAAAAAATAAAGATTTTTATTCTGCCACCTTGCTGAACTCATTTCTTAGTCTCCCCCCACCTTTTTAGTGGATTCCTTTGAATTTTCAATATGTAAGATCATATCATCTGTGAATAAATATTTTCTGTTTCCCTTTCCAATCTGTGGTCCTTTTATTTAACTTTCTTACTTAATTGCACTGATTAGGGTCTTCAGTGCAGTACTGAGAGTACTGGCAAAAGTGAACATTCTTGTCTTGTCCCTGATCCCAGGGGCACAGCATCCATTCATTTGCCATTAGGTATGATGTTAGCTGTGGGTTTTTGTAGATGCCCTTGATCAGTTTGAGGAAGTTCCTTTTCCCTAGTCTGTTGAGTATTTTATCATGTACCAGGTGAGAGGGCTGGAAAGACAATGGCTAAGAAGAGCTGCAAATCCTGGCCAGTGATGCAGTGAGCTCCCTGCTGTATATTGAAGCAGATGGTGTGAAAAGAAGACTAATAATGCTGACCTTTACTGATCTCTTATCATGTGCTCAGCACTCTAAGTGGTTTACATGCTTGACTCATTCAATCATCACAGCCATCCGAAGCTGTTCAAGTGCTGTTATTAGCCTTCTTTCTCAGATGAGGAAACTAAGGCTCACAAACATTGACTCCTGTATCTGGTTGGTAGATCTGGGCTTCAGATGGACTTCAGAATCTAAGCAATACATCACTCCCTGGAGGAGGAAAGCCTCTGGGGCCTGAGGATCTTGATGGAGGGGAAGGGGTAGGGTGAGAGTGCTGCAGGGGAGGTGGCTGTGGTCAGAGGGGATGTAATCAATGAGTGTTCATGCCCAAGGCTCTCTCAGGTGATGGGGATGAATCAGTGACCGAATTCAGTCAGTCAGTTCAGTTGCTAAGTCATGTCCAACCCTTTGTGACCCCATGAATCGCAGCATGCCAGGCCTCCCTGCTGGGGTCCAGCCCCGGTGGATCCAGGGTAATTCGAAGGGTGGACAGAGTCGGCGAGGAGAGATTTATTTAATTAGAAATATAAGATTAAATTAGGAAAAAATAGTGTAGTAGGAAAATGAGTGGAGAAAAGAAGCTGATTAACTTGGTTTACATGGAAAACCAATAAAGTTCCAGACAAGGAACTTGCACCGTCTACATTGGGCCACAGGCGCCCGCTTGAATAGTGGAGGGTGCCCCGCCTTGGGCTCCCTCTCGCATGGGTCTCAGAAGTCTGGGCAAGTAAGTAGACTCAGTGGGCTTCTGCGTTCCAAGGGATCGGCCTGAAAAGGAGAGGGAGGGAGAGGGAGCAAGAGAAAGAATCGACACGGGGGAGGCCAGGCTTTTGCAAAACCCCCCCTTCAACTTTATTATTTAAAAGGTGTTTATATACCCTAAATTTTACATAATGGAAGATACAGAGTCATGCAGGGGCAGCAGTCCTGACACTTTCTGTATATCTTTTTGTATACAAAAGGTCTCAGGTGATTTACATTATCTTCTGGTCAAGAGGCTTGTTAACACTTTTTGGCTCTCTTCCTTAATGAATGTTAATCTCATTTCCCCTGAAGTGTTTTTCTTTAATCTGCATTTCCTTAAAGCACTAAGGTTACATCTCTATAGAACAAAGGCGCAGGGGGTTATAACAAAGAAGGTACTTAACTCAAAGATCTAATGTTGCTACTTGTTTTTTCTATATACCAACTATATCAACAAATAAAAGATATGAAAATTTGGCAGCAAGTATTGGCTCAACAATGAAATGCTTAATCAGTTTTATTCTAATGATCTTGACACCTCGGAAGCCCCTGCATTCCTAGGATGTTTTAAGCTTCCGGTGCCTCTCGTGGTTGGGAGACTGTAAACAATTCACAAGCTGTAAAAAGTCCGGGGGAACCTGTTAGGCAAGCTAGAGAGTTATCAGAGGGGGTTTGAACTGAAACATACCTTTCAAATGCAGAAGATTACAGCCCTGAGTTAATATTTTCCAGAGTGTGTCAGAAGAGTAGAAAAGTACAGTACAATAA
The DNA here is from genome assembly GCF_014754425.2 of Oryx dammah. Taxonomy (NCBI): domain Eukaryota; kingdom Metazoa; phylum Chordata; class Mammalia; order Artiodactyla; family Bovidae; genus Oryx; species Oryx dammah. Next base: position 10,899,304 of record NW_024070186.1, on the reverse strand, counting down.
GGCAGGCAGATTCTGGTTTTGGGGGTACATGCTCAGGAAATTCCAGGGGGAAACCCTGAGGCCTGACTCGCCTTGCCTATCAGGCCTCTCCACATGACCTTGTCATGGGTAGGATTCCTCACGCTGGTTCCCGGCACCTCTGTGTCCATCACCAACTCCCGGAGTTCACTCAGACTCATGTCCATCAAGTCGGTGATGCCATCCAGCCATCTCATCCTCTGTCATCCCCTTCTCCTCCTGCCCCAATCCCACCCAGCCTCAGAGGCTTTTCCGATGAGTCAACTCTTCGCATGATATGGCCAAAGTATTGGAGTTTCAGCTTTAGCATCAGTCCTTCCAAAGAACACCCAGGACTGATCTCCTTTAGAATGGGTTGTTTGGATCTCCTCGCAGTCCAAGGGACTCTCAAGAGTCTTCTCCAACACCACAGTTCAAAAGCATCAATTCTTCGGCACTCAGCCTTCTTCACAGTCCAACACTCACAGCCATACGTAACCACTGGAAAAACCATAGGCTTGACTAGACGGACCTTTGTTGGCAAAGTAATGTCTCTGCTTTTTAATATGCTAAGTTGGTCATAACTTTCCTTCCAAGGGGTAAGCGTCTTTTAATTTCCTGGCTGCAATCACCATCTGCAGTGATTTTGGAGCCCCCAAAAGTAAAGTCTGACACTGTTTCCACTGTTTCCCCATCTATTTCCCATGAAGTGATGGGACCGGATGCCATGATCATTGTTTTCTGAATGCTGAGATTTAAGCCAACTTTTTCGCTCTCCTCTTTCACTTTCATCAAGAAGCTTTTTAGTTCCTCTTCACTTTCTGCCATAAGGGTGGTGTCATCTGCATACCTGAGGTTATTGATATTTCTCCCGGCAATCTTGGTTCCAACTTGTGTTTCTTCCAGTTCAGCGTTTCTCATGATGTACTCTGCATAGAAGTTAAATAAGCAGGGTGACAATATACAGCCTTGACATACTCCCTTTCCTATTTGGAATCAGTCTGTTGTTCCACGTCCAGTTCTAACTGTTGCTTCCTGACCTGTATATAGGTTTCTCAAGAGGCAGGTGAGGTGGTCTGGTATTCCCATCTCTTTCAGAATTTTCCAGTTTATTGTGATCCACACAGTCAAAGACTTTGGCATAGTCAAGAAAGCAGAAATCGATGCTTTTCTGGAACTCTCTTCCTTTTTCCATGAACCGGGGGGTGTTGGCAATTTGATCTCTGGTTCCTCTGCCTTTTCTAAAACCAGCTCGAACATCTGGAAGTTCACAGTTCACATATTGCTGAAGCCTGGCTTGGAGAATTTTGAGCATTACTTTACTAGCATGTGAGATGAGTGCAATTGTGCGGTAGTTTGAGCATCCTTTGGCATTGCCTTTCTTAGGGATTGGAATGAAAACTGACCTTTTGCAGTCATGTGGCCACTGCTGAGCTTTCCAAATTTGGTGTCATATTGAGTGCAGCACTTTCACAGCATCATCTTTCAGGATTTGAAATAGCTCATCTGGAATTCCATGACCTCCACTAGCTTTGTTCATAGTGATGCTTTTTAAGGCCTACTTGACTTCACATTCCAGGATGTCTGGCTCTAGATGAGTGATCACACCATTGTGATTATGCTTAAATATTATGTGGAAAGGTGGAAAACAGGAATGCAGAGGATAGGGAGGGGAAGGAGTGTCAGTGTTAGCCATGTTGAAAAGCTACATTTACACTAGTTAGTTGCTCAGTTGTGTCTGACTCTTTGCGATCCCATGGACTGTAGCCCACCAGACTCCTCTGTCCATGGAATTCTCCAGGCAAGAATACTGGGGTAGGTTTCCATTCCCTCCTCCAGGGGATCTTCCCAACCCAGGGATTGAACCTGGGTCTCCTGCATTGCAGGCAGAGTCTTTACCAACTGAGCCACCAAGGAAGCCATTTACATTTACACTAAGGGAGTGAAGAATAAGCTGTGAAGAGTTATGGAAGGAATATCCAGGAGGAGGGATTAAGAAATGCAAGACCCTTAAGTGGGAGTTGCCAAGTGTGTTTGAGACCAACAAAGAAGCCAGTATGAATTATATTTATGGCTTTATAGTTTGGGTTTTGTTGTTGTTGTTGTTTGTTTTAATGGATAAATGTTTGTGTGTTTGGGTTAAGATTATAGTTAGATTTTATGGTATAGTTTAGGGGTTAGATTTTTGGGATTAATGACTAGGTTTTAGGGATCATGTGTTAGGTTGTAGGGAAAAGATGTTAGGGATTAGGTGTTTGGTTAATGGGTTATGGCAGGGGTCAAGGTATGGGTGCAGGTTAGGATTCAGGTATGGGTTAGTGTTTTGTTTCAATCACTAAGTCACGTTCAACTTTTTGCAATGCCATGGACTGAGGTTGATGATATTTCTCCTGGAAATCTTGATTCCAGCTTGTGATTCATCCAATCCAGCATTTTGCATGATGTGCACTGCATGTAAGTTAAATAAGCTGGGTGACAAAATACAGCCTTGACGAACTCCTTTCCCAATTTGGAACCAGTCTGTTGTTCCATGTCCTGTTCTAACTGTTGCTTCCTGACCTGCATACAAGTTTCTCAGGAGACAGGAAAGGTGGTCTGGTATTCCCATCTCTTTCAGAATTTTCCACAGTTTGTTGTGATCCACACGGTCAAAGGTTTTTTCATAGTCAATGAAACAGAAGTAGGTGTTTTTCTGGAATACTCTTGCTTTTTCTATGATGCAACAGATGTTGGAAATTTGATCTCTGATTCCTCACCTTTTCTAAACTCAGCTTGTACATCTGGAATTTCTCAGTTCATGTACTGCTGAAGCCTATCTTGAAGGGTTTTGAGCATAACCTTACTAGCATGTGAAATGAGCACAATCGTATGGTAGTTTGGACATTCTCATGGCTTCCCTGGTGGCTCAGACAGTAAAGAACCCACCTGCAATGGAGGTGACTTGAGTGTGATCCCTGGATTGGGAAGATCTCCTGGAGAAGGGCATGGGTACCCACTCCAGTATTCTTGCCTGTAGAATTTCATGGACAGAAAAGCCTGACAGAAAAGCCATGGGGTTGCAAAGAGCAGGACACCGCTGAAAGACTAACACTTTCACTAGCACTTTGAACATTTTCTGGCATTACCCTTCTTTGAGATTGGATAGAAAACTGACCTGTTTCTTTCCTGTGGCCACTACTGAGTTTTCCAAACTTGTTGACATATTAAATGCAGCACTTTAATACATCATCTTTTAGGATTTTAGGATCCACCATAGTGATAGCATTTTACCTTGCTCAGCTCTTTGAAAACTCCATTCCCAAATATAGCCACATCCTGGGGTCCTGGGGGCTAGAGGTTCAGCATGTGAATTTTGGGGGACACAAATCAACCTATACTGTCCTGCTTAGGAATGAGCTAACACGTGCCTCGGTCCCTCCTTCCCTCAAGTCCCATGAGGATGATATAATGGCCAAGGAATAGGCCACTCTTGCAGTGTTTGTGTCCCAGCTGGCGAACCCTTCTCTGTTCTCTTTGATCAGGCAGCAGCAGTCCCAGCCCCATTCTGGGGTTTTGTGCTGCATCCTGCTCAGGTGCTCAGTGTTTGGGAGCCCAGGAGCCAGCAGCCTCATGAGGACAGGGCAAGACACCCCAACCAAAGGGAGAAAACCTGTGGGGGCATTATAGGTGGAAGAGAGCCACGGTCTGGTTTATGCTTCAGAAAGATGACCTTGAGATGTGGTGTGAGATGCACCATGAGGGCAGGGAGTTTTGAAGGTCCTGATGGAGGGATCAGGCTTGGGCCAGGGCTGTGGCCATAGAGGGGAATGGCTGTGGCCAGAGGGGCACTGGCCAAAGGCTCTGGAGGAGGAGCTGACAGTCACTGGAGTACAAGGGAAGTGGGAGGCCATGGGTGTCTGGGCTCAGCCACCAAGAAGGTGGGGCTGCCTCTGGGTGTGGGTGTTTCGGTGAAAAGGAAAAAAAAATAGAGGAATGGGTTTTTTTCTTTCCTTTTCCTGAGAACAAAGAAGATAAAGAGAACAGTGAGCAGGCCTGAACATTCCTAGTATTTTTGCTTTGCTGTTGTTTAGTCCCTCAGTCGAGTCTGACTCTTTGTGACCCCACAAACTGCAGCACTCCAGGTTTCCCTGTCCTTCACTATCTACCAGAGTTTGCTCAAACTCATGTCCATTGAGTCAGTGATGCCATCCTGACTTGGGCCAGATGTGTGTATTTTCTGACCAAACAGTTTAAATGTTGTAATGTCCAGTTTGTCATTTTTATGGCTTTCTTGAGTCCCCCAGTTTCTCAGTTTTTCCAGACATTGCAACATCATCTCTCAATGATTCTAGTTTGGGGGCTTCCCAGGTGGTGTGGTGGTAAAGAATCCATCTGCCAATGCAGGAGAGTCAGACACAAATGAGGGACTGAGCTGAACTGAACTGTGCTGGGTGTTCGGGTGTGGGCTTTTCTCTAGGCATGGCGAGCATGGGCCATAACTAGTTGTGGTGTGTGGACTTCTCAGTGAAATGGCTTCTCTTGTTGTGGGGCACAGGCTCTAGGGCTCATGGGCTTCAGTATTTGCAGCACGTGGGCTCAGTATTGTGGCTTCTGGGATCTAGAGGGCAGGCTCAGTCCTTGTGGCACACGGGCTTAGTAGCTCCACAGCATGTGGGATCTTCCTGGACCAGGGATCACCTGCATCTCCTGCACTGGCAGGTGGATACTTTAGCACTGAGCCACCAGGGAAGCCCTCTGGCATCTTTTAGATTCTAGTTTTCCACACATGTATATGGTGAGAGAGGCCACGCCAAGAGGCCTGGGAGCTGGGAGTCCTCAGCCACAGTTCTGGCTGTGCCATCAAAAGATCTGGGGCCTTTGGTGAGTACCTCAACTTTCCTGGGGCTGTTTCCCCAAAAAATGCCCTGCTGTTGGACTGTAGCCCACTAGGTTCCTCTGTTCATGGGATTTCTGAGGCAAGAATACTAGGGTAGGTGCTATTTCCCTCTCAGATTCACGTTTTGAAGGTATTTTCTCCTGGATTGAAGTTTTCATGAAGGAAGAGGGGACCCCTTCCAGGGCTTGCGAGTGGGTTCTTGTCTGACACTTGGAAATGAATTGTCTGAGGAGACAACTACTGTCAAAGCAAGAGACTTTATTGGGAAGGGCTGCCCGGGTGGAGTGCGGGAGATGAGGGAAACTGAGAGAACTGCTGTGCCATGTGGCTCACAGTCTCAGGTTTTATGGTCATTGGGTTAGGTTCTGGTTTGTCTCTGGCCAATCATTCTGAATTGGGGTCTTTCCTGGAGGCACACGCATCACTCAGCCAAGATGGATTCCAGTGAGGGGGGATACTGGGAGGTTGGTAGGACCTATGGACTGGAGTCTCATATCTCCTTTTGACCTTTCCTGAATTCTGGTTGGTGGTAGCTTATTAGTTCCTTGTTCCTTACCAGTACCTCTTGTTGTAAGATGACTCCTGCAAAGCGGTTTCTCTGGTGCTTGGCAAGGGTGGGTGGTCAGTGGTTCCCTTAACCGTTTGTCTTTGGTTTTCTTGAATAAGGTCCTTCACAGAGTAAATGTATAAATTTTTATTTTATTTTATTTTTACTTTATTTTGCTTTACAATACTGTATTGGTTTTGCCATACATTGAGATGAATCTGCCACGGGTGTACATGAGTTCCCAATCCTGAACCCCCCTCCCACCCCATATCATCTCTCTGGATCATCCCCGTGCACCAGCCTCAAGCATCCTGTATCGAACACAGACTGGCAATTCATTTCTTACATGATAGTATACATGTTTCAGTGCCATTCTCCCAAATCATCCCACTCTCTCCCTCTCCCACAGAGTCCAAAAGTCCGTTCTATACATCTGTCTCTTTTGCTATCTCGCTTACAGGGTTATCATTACCATCTTTCTAAATTCCATATATATGTGTTAATATAGTGTAGTGGTGTTTTTCTTTCTGGCTTACTTCACTCTGTATAATTGGATCCAGTTTCATCCACCTCATTAGAACTGATTCAAATGTATTCTTTTTAATGGCCGTGTAATACTCCATTGTGTATATGTATTACAGCTTTCTTATCCATTCATCTGCTGATGGACATCTAGGTTGTTTCCATGTCCTGGCTATTATAAACAGTGCTGTGATGAACATTGGGGTACACGTGGCTCTTTCAACTCTGGTTTCCTCAGTGTGTATGCCCAGCAAAGGGATTGCTGGGTCATATGGCAGTTCTATTTGCAATATTTAAAGGAATCTCCACACTGTTCTCCATAGTGGATGTACTAGTTTACATTCCCACCAACAGTGTAAGAGGGTTCTCTTTCCTCCACACCCTCTCCAGCATTTATTGCTTGTAGACTTTTGGATGGCAGCCATTCTGACTGGTGTGAGATGGTACCTCATTGTGGTTTTGATTTGCATTTCTCTGATAATGAGTGATGTTGAGCATCTTTTCATGTGTTTGTTAGCCATCTGTATGTCTTCTTTGGAGAAATGTCTATTTAGTTATTTGGCCCATTTTTTGATTGGGTCATTTATTTTTCTGGAGTTGAGCTGCATAAGTTGCTTGTATATTTTTGAGATTAGTTGTTTGTCCATTGCTTCATTTGCTATTATTTTCTCCCATTCCAAAGGCTGTCTTTTCACCTTGCTTATAGTTTCCTTTGTTGTGCAGAAGCTTTTAATTTTAATTAGATCCCATTTGTTTATTTTTGCTTTTATTTCCAGTATTCTGGGAGGTGGATCATAGAGGATCCTGCTGTGATTTATGTCAGAGAGTGTTTTGCCTATGTTCTCCTCTAGGAGTTTTATAGTTTCTGGTCTTACATTTAGATCTTTAATCCATTTTGAGTTTATTTTTGTGAATGGTGTTAGAAAGTGATCTAGTTTCATTCTTTTACAAGTGGTTGACCAGTTTTCCCAGCACCACTTGTTAAAGAGATTGTCTTTAATCCATTGTATATTCTTACCTCCTTTGTCGAAGATAAGGTGTCCATAGGTGTGTGGATTTATCTCTGGTCTTTCTATTCTGTTCCAGTGATCTATATTTCTGTCTTTGTGCCAGTACCATACTGTCTTGATGACTGTGGCTTTGTAGTAGAGCCTGAAGTCAGGCATGTTGATTCCTCCAGTTCCATTCTTCTTCTTCAAGATCGCTTTGGCTATTTGAGGTTTTTTGTATTTCCATAGAAATTGTGAAATTATTAGTTCTAGCTCTGTGAAAAATACCGCTGGTAGCTTGATAGGAATTGCATTGAATTTGTAGATTGCTTTGGGTAGTATACTCATATTCACTATATTGATTCTTCTGATCCATGAACATGGTATATTTCTCCATCTATTTGTGTCCTCTTTGATTTCTTTCACCAGTGTTTTAAAGTTTTCTATATATAGGTCTTTAGTTTCTTTAGGTAGATATATTCCTAAGTATTTCATTCTTTTCATTGCAATGGTGAATGGAATTGTTTCCTTAATTTCTTTTTCTACTTTCTCATTATTAGTGTATAGGAATGCAAGGGATTTCTGTGTGTTGATTTTATATCCTGCAACTTTACTATATTCATTGATTAGCTCTAGTAATTTTCTGGTGGAGTCTTTAGGGTTTTCTATGTAGAGGATCATGTCATCTGCAAACTGAGAGTTTTACTTCTTCTTTTCCAATTTGGATTCCTTTTATTTCTTTTTCTGCTCTGATTGCTATGGCCAAAACTTCCAGAACTATGTTGAATAGTAGCGGTGAGAGTGGGCACCCTTTTCTTGTTCCTGACTTTAGGTGAAATGCTTTCAATTTTTCACCATTAAGGATGTTTGCTGTGGGTTTGTCATATATAGCTTTTATTATGTTGAGGTATGTTCCTTGTATTCCTGCTTTCTGGAGAGTTTTTATCGTAAATGGATGTTGAATTTTGTCAAAGGCCTTCCCTGCCTCTATTGAGATAATCATATGGCTTTTATTTTTCAATTTGTTAATGTCATGAATTACATTGATTGATTTGTGGATATTGAAGAATCCTTGCATCCCTGGGATAAAGCCCACTTGGTCATGGTGTATGATCTTTTTATTATGTTGTTGGATTCTGATTGCTAGAATTTTGTTAAGGATTTTTGCATCTATGTTCATCAGTGATATTCACATGTAGTTTTCTTTTTTTGTGGCATCCTTGTCAGGTTTAGGTATTAGGGTGATGGTGGCCTCATAGAATGAGTTTGGAAGTTTACCTTCCTCTGAAACTTTCTGGAAGAGTTTGAGTAGGATAGGTGTTAGCTCTTCTTTAAATTTTTGGTAGAATTCAGCTGTGAAGCTGTCTGGACCTGGGCTTTTGTTTGCTGGAAGATTTCTGATTACAGTTTCAATTTCCGTGCTTGTGATGGGTCTGTTAAGATTTTCTATTTCTCCCTGGTTCAGTTTTGGAAAGTTGTACTTTTCTAAGAATTTGTCCATTTCTTCCACATTGTCCATTTTATTGGCATATAATTGCTGATAGCAGTCTCTTATGATCCTTTGTATTTCTGTGTTGTCTGTTGTGATCTCTCCATTTTCATTTCTAATTTTATTGAATTGATTTTTCTCCCTTTGTTTCTTGATGAGTCTGGCTAATGGTTTGTCAATTTTATTTATGCTTTCAAAGAACCAGCTTTTGGCTTTGTTGATTTTTGCTATGGTCTCTTTTGTTTCTTTTGCATTTATTTCTGCCCTAATTTTTAAGATTTCTTTCCTTCTACTAACTCTGGGGTTCTCCATTTCTTCCTTTTCTAGTTGCTTTAGGTGTAGAGTTACGTTATTTATTTGACTTTTTTCTTGTTTCTTGAGGTATGCCTGTATTGCTAAGAAGTTCCCTCTTAGCACTGCTTTTATAATGTCCCACAGGTTTTGGGTTGTTGTGTTTTCATTTTCATTCATTTCTATGCATATTTTGATTTCTTTTTTGATTTCTTCTGTGATTTGTTGGTTATTCAGAAGCGAGTTGTTCATCCTCCCTATGTTGGAATTTTTAATAGTTTTTCTCCTGTAATTGAGATCTAATCTTACTGCATTGTGGTCAGAAAAGATGCTTGGAATGATTTCAATTTTTTTGAATTTATCAAGGTTAGATTTATGGCCCAGGATGTGATCTATCCTGGAGAAGGTTCCATGAGCACTTGAAAAAAACGTGAAATTCATTGTTTTGGGGTGAAATGTCCTATAGATATCAATTAGGTCTAACTGGTCTATTGTATCACTTAAAGTTTACGTTTCTTTGTTAATTTTCTGTTTAGTTGATCTGTCCATAGGTGTGAGTGGGGTATTAAAGTCTCCCACTATTATTGTGTTATTGTTAATTTCCCCTTTCATACTTGTTAGCATTTGTCTTACATATAGCAGTGCTCCTATGTTGGGTGCATATATATTTATAATTGTTATATCTTCTTCTTGGATTGATCCTTTGATCATTATGTCATGGCCTTCTTTGTCTCTTTTCACAGCCTTTGTTTTAAAGTCTATTTTATCGGATATGAGTATTACTACTCCTGCTTTCTTTTGGTCTCTATTTGTGTGGAATATCTTTTTCCAGCCCTTCACTTTCAGTCTGTATGTGTCCCTTGTTTTGAGGTGGGTCTCTTGTAGGCAGCATTTATAGGGGTCTTGTTTTTGTATCCATTCAGCCAGTCTTTGTCTTTTGGTTGGGGCAGTCAACCCATTTATGTTTAAGGTAATTATTGATAAGTATGATCCCGTTGCCATTTACTTTATTGTTTTGGGTTCGGGTTTATATGCCCTTTTTGTGTTTCCTGTCTAGAGAAGATCCTTTAGCATTTGTTGAAGAAGCATTTGTTGGTTTGGTGGTGCTGAATTCTCTCAGCTTTTGCTTATCTATAAAGCTTTTGATTTCTCCTTCATATTTGAATGAGATCCTTGCTGGGTACAGTAATCTGGGCTGTAGGTTATTTTCTTTCATCACTTTAAGTATGTTCTGCCATTCCCTCCTGGCCTGAAGAGTTTCTATTGAAAGATCTGCAGTTATCCTTATGGGAATCCCCTTGTGTGTTATTTGTTGTTTTTCCCTTGCTGCTTTTAATATTTGTTCTTTGTGTTTGATCTTTGTTAATTTGATTAATATGTGTCTTGGGATGTTTCGCCTTGGGTTTATCTTGTTTGGAGCTCTCTGGGCTTCTTGGACTTGGGTGATTATTTCCCTCCCCATTTTAGGGAAGTTTTCAGCTATTATCTTCTCAAGTATTTTCTCATGGTCTTTCTTTTCGTCTTCTTCTTCTGGAACTCCTATAATTCGAATGTTGGAGCATTTCATATTGTCCTGGAGGTCTCTGAGATTGTCCTCATTTCTTTTAATTCGTTTTTCTTTTTTCCTCTCTGATTCATTTATTTCTACCATTCTATCTTCTATTTCACTAATCTTATCTTCTGCCTCCATTATTCTACTATCTGTGGCCTCCAGAGTGTTTCTGATCTCATTTATTGCATTATTCATTATATACTGACTCTTTTTGATTTCTTCCAGGTCCTTGTTAAACCTTTCTTGCATCTTCTCAATCCTTGTCTCCAGGCTATTTATCTGTGATTCCATTTTGATTTCAAGATTTTGGATCATTTTCACTATCATCATTCGGAATTCTTTCTCAGGTAGATTCCCTATCTCTTCCTCTTTTGTATGGTTTGGTGGGCATTTCTCCTGTTCCTTTACCTGCTGGGTATTCCTCTGTCTCTTCATCCTGGTTATATTGCTGCGTTTGGGGTGGCCTTTCTGTATTCTTGGAATTTGTGAAGTTCTCTTTATTATGGAGTTTCCTCACTATGGGTGGGGTTGTATCAGTGGCTTGTCAAGGTTTCTTGGTTAGGGAAGCTTGTGTTGGAGTTCTGGTGGGTGGAGCTGGATTTCTTCTCTCTGGAGTGCAATGAAGTGTCCAGTAATGAGTTATGAGATGTCAGTGGTTTTGGAGTAACTTCGAGATGCCTGTATATTGAAGCTCAGGGGTGTGTTCCTGTGTTGCTGGAGAATTTGTGTGGTATGTCTTCCTCTGGAACTTGTTGGCCCTTGGGTGGTGCTTGGTTTCAGTGTAGGTATGGAGGTGTTTGATGAGCTTCTATCGATTAATGTTCCCTGGATTCAGGAGTTCTCTGATGTTCTCAGGATTTGGACATAAGCCTCCTGCTTTTGGTTTTCAGTTTTATTTTTACAGTAGGCTCAAGACTTCTCCATCTATACAGCACTGATGATAAAACATCTAGGTTAAAGATGAAAAGTTTCTCCACATTGAGGGACACTCAGAGAGGTTCACTGAGTTACATGGAGAAGAGAAGAGGGAGGGGGTAGTTAGAGGTGACTGGAATGAGATGAGGTGGGATCAAAAGAGGAGAGAGCAAGCTAGCCAGTAATCACTTCCTTATGTGCACTCCACAGTCTGGACCGCTCAGAGATGTTCACTGAGTTATACAGGGAAGAGGAGAGGGAGGAAGTAGACAGAGGTGGCCAGGAGGATAAAAGAGGGAAATGAAAAGGAGAGAGACAGATCCAGCCAGTAACCAGTTCCCTAAGTATTCTCCATTGTCTGGAACACACAGAGATTCAGAGTTGGGTAGAGAAGAGAAGGGGGAGGGAGGAGACAGAGACAACCTGGTGGAGAAAAAGGAGAGTCCAAAAGAGGAGAGAGTTGTCAAGCCAGTAATCTCACTCTCAGGTAAAATTAGGTACTGAAGATTGGGTTTTTAAATGTACAAAATTGACAACAAATACCAAAAAGCAAAGATTAAAAATCTAGAGTAGAGGTTGGATTTTCAAAAATACAATATTAAAGAAAAGAAGAAGAAGAAGAAAAAAACACACAAAGTCATAAGAATTATTAAAAAACAACAAAAACCACAAATATATATATATATACAGCGTTTGCTTGAAAAATAGGGTCTTTTTTTGAAAAGTAATAGTAGGTTATAAAAATAAAAATTAAAGGATAAATGACTTAAAAATTTTAAAATGTTTAAAAAAAGAGAAGAAAAAGAAAAGAAGGAAAACCCATCAAACAACAACATCAACAATGACAAAAAAAAAAAAACTGGAATGATCGTAAAAATAGTAAAGATATATCTGGGACTTTCTCTGGTGTTGTGGGCAGTGTGGGGTCACTTCCAAGGTGGTTCCCTCTGTTTGGCTTCTTCTGTTTGCTGGTCTCTTCAGTGTCTGATTTCTGCCCTGACACAAGGGGGGCAGTGGTGGACACTTTTTTTTTTTTTTTTAGGCTCACTTGTTCAGTCGCACTGTGGGGAGGGAGGGATGCTGCAAACAAATAACACTGGCATGTGCTCGCAGTGCCTCAGCCACGCTAGGCGTGCCCCTGCTCACGGCGCACACTGCTCAGGCTCTACGTTGCTCCGCTGGGAACCATCTGAGGCTGGCCCTAGGCTGCATGCACTCCCTGGTCTAAGCCGCTCAGGCTTAGCTCTCAGGTAGCCCTCAGGGGTGCAGATTCGGTTGGGCCTGTGTTTTGTGCCCTTCCCAGGTCTGAATAGCTCAGGTGTTTGGCGAGTGCGTTTGCTGCGACTTATCGCCTTTCCCATCCCTGCTGCTCAGTTTTCTGGGTGTACCGCTGGCTCCCCTTCTCAGGTGGATGGTGACTGTCCAGAACCCCAAGAAGACTTAGCAAAGAAGCCTGCTTGCAGTTTGGTAGGTAATGTCTCTCCCAGGCTGCAATTGCCCCCTTCCAGCCCTTATGGCTCTGGCTGCCTGTCACCAGAGGGGAATGGTCTGCAGCCGGCTATTTCTGTTCCATCCTTTGTTCTGTGCGAGGTCCTGGTGGTGTCTTATGTTAAAGCTTTTCACGTGGTAGCTATCCCACAGTCTGGTATGCTAGCCCAAGTTAGTTCACTCTGGTTACACTTGGGGCATTCCAGCCCGATTCTTAAAAAGCACTGCAGCCCGTGCCTCCCTGCCCAGCCCCTACTTGCTAGTGGCAGATGCAGGCGTCTGTGCTCCTTCTCCGCTGGGGGAGTTACCATTGGGCTTGTAACCTGTTGGTTTTAATTATTTATTTATATTTCATCCCTGTTATGTTGCCCTCTGTGCTTCCAAGGCTCGCCACAGACTCGGCAGCGAGAGTATTTCCTGGTGTTTGGAAACTTCTCTCTTTTTAAGACTCCCTTCCTGGGACGGGACTCCCTTCCCAGGACGGAGCTCCCTCCCTACCTCCTTTGTCTCTTTTTTCATCTTTTATATTTTATCTTACCTGTTTTTGAAGACAACAATCTGCTTTTCTGGATGCCTGATGTCCTCTGCCAGCATTCAGAAGTTGTTTTGTGGAATTTACTCAGCGTTGAAATGTTCTTTTGACGAATTTGTGAGGGAGAAAGTGGTCTCCCCGTCCTATTCCTCTGTCATCTTAGTGTATAAATTTTTAAAAGTCAATGTTTTAATTAATTTATATTTAAAAATTTGAAAGTTGGTGTTTTTGTTGTGTGTTAAAAACTCATTACCAGACCAACGGTCATGTAGATCTTTTGTTGTTTTCTAAAATTTTTATAGCTTTTTAATTGAATTGTGGTGTCAGTTGCAAAGTTTGTGTTTATGTTCATTTCATTCTGTATGGTTTTTTAAACATTTATTTTTAATTGATTGATGATTGCTTTATAATATTGGTTCTATCTGTCATACATCAACATGAATAAACCATAGGTGTACATATGTCCCCTCGCTCTTGAATCTCCCTCCCACCTCTCACCCATTCCCACCTCTCTAGGTTATTACAGAGCCCCAGTTTGAGTTTCCTGAGTCATACAGCAAATTCCCACTGGCTGTCTATTTATATATGTTGGTGCATATGCATCATGCTGCTCTCTCCATTCATCTCACCCTCTCCCTCTTGTCCCCCACCCTTGTCCGTAAGTCTGTTCTCTATGTCTGCGTCTCCACTGAAGCTTTGCAAACAGATTCATTGGTACCATCCTTCTAGATGCCATATATATGCTTTAATATACAATATTTGTTTTTCTCTTTCTGACTTACTTCATTGTTGAATAGGCTCTAGATTCACCCACTTCATTAAATCTGACTCAAATGTGTTCCTTTTTATGGCTGCATTCCATATAGTTTTTAATTGTTCCTTAGTTACCATGGTGGCTCAGAGGTTAAAGCGTCTACCTGCAATGCGGGAGATCTTGGTTCAGTCCCTGGGTTGGGAAGATCCCCTGGAGAAGGAAATGGCAACCCACTTCAGTATTCTTGCCTGGAGAATCCCATGGACAGAGAAGCCTGGTAGGCTACAGTCCATGGGGTCACAAAGAGTCGGGCACGACTGAGCGACTTCACTTTCTTTCACTTTAGCCTGTTTTGAGATGGGTCATGGAGATATTTGGCTCCATTTCAGTTTAGGTTTCCAGGCTTAGTGTACACAGCAGAGCTGCATTTTGGATGACACCTCTGGGGGTTGTGAGCATGGTGCTGCCCACTCTTCTCTGGTGGCCCACAAGGGGTGCCAAAACCCCCTGAACCACAGGGCACAGGCACGTTTTGCCTTCAGACTCGGCTTGGTGACCAGCTGGGAGGAGCTTTGTCTCCTCAGAACCCTCAGGGCTTAGGCTTCTGGATAACGGGGCTGCATCCACGCTGAGAGGAGTGGGGTTGCCTCAGTACCCACCAGCAAGGAGGCACAGCAAGAAGGAAAAATGAGGATGAAGTAGATGTTTCCTGCATCCATCTGAGTGTTGACTGGAGGTCCATTTCAGAGGACTCAGGAGGGAAAGAGCTCTATGTGGAAAATGGTGGGTTTTTAGTTAAGTTTCTGTATGATATAGAGGATGACCAGTGATATCCTTTAGTGTAGGGTAGCCAATTTTCCTGTCACTGTTTCTTGAGAGGACTGTCCTTTCCTTTTTGCACGTTCTTGGCTTGATTTTCACGAAATAATTGGCCACATACATGTGGATTTATTCCTGGGCTCTCTATTCTATTCTTGTAGTCCGTGTGTCTGTATTTGTGCTACTTCCTCACTGTTGTGGTTACTACGGCTCCGTGATGTAGTTTTAAGTCAGAGAGGAACATACTTCGAGGTGTGTTCTTTCTCAGAGTCTTTTTGGCTATTCAAAGTCCTTAATTGTGCAGGCTAATATTAGGAATATTTCTATTTCTATGACAAATGCCATTGGATATTATGTTGTGATTGCAGTCAGTGCATTTGCTGATGGTTTTGGTTGGAATGGACATTCTAATTACTCATTGTTCCAGTGTTTGAGCATGGAATATGTTTCTGTTTATTTGTGTTTTCTTTGGTTTCTTTATCAGTGCTTTATAGTTTTCTGACTACTGGTCTTATGTCCTTGGTTAAGTTTGTTGCTAGATGTTTTATTCTTTTTGATACAATTATAAATGGGATTTCTCTTAATTTTTGTTTCTGATTGTTATTAGTGTATAGAAACACCACTGATTTTTATATATTGATTTCAAATTATTAAACTTTAATGAATGTTTTCTAAAAACTTTGTGAAGTTATGTGGAAATTTTTATTTGTAAAATTTGTTTCTTCTGCGGTAGGTCATCCAGAGACTCCAAGACATGTGGCTACTAATAGATTCTTCCCACAGTGCTTCTTCATAAATGTCGACTCCTACAAGGGCAGCAAGCATCACAACTTCCCTTGTACTTAATCTAGGTAAGTCTTGGGCTCTATAAGAAAGTCTCATGCTTTTCTTTTCTGATTTTCTTCTGTGTATTCACATGGTTGTTTTGATAAATAACTTACTTTCCAGTCATTTAAAATGTACAAAAAACTCCTTATAATGGTAAAAAAAAAAAAAAAGTACTCATGTTTACCACATCACCTAAAATACTCCGTGTGTTTTATCCAAAATGGGTGCATTCTCCTGTGACACCAGCTCATAACCGCCTAAATCAGGAAATCATATGGCTTCCATATTATAATGTAATTCACAGGCCCACTTCCACTTTCAGCAATTGTCCAAGTGTATGAATATATCTTTTCCCATCCTCATCTAGCTTTCATTTGTAGTGTTACTGAGATTTTCAGTCATTTGGACAACCTTGTGAATTTTAAAAAAAAATTATTTATTTTAATTGGAGGCTAATTACTTTACAATATTGTAGTGGTTTAGCTATACATTGACATGAATCTGCCATGGGTGTACATGTGTTCCCCATCCTGACCCCCCTCCCACCTCCCTCCCCATCCCATCCCTCAGGGTCATCCTAGTACACCAGCCCTGAGCACCCTGTCTCATGCATATATCACATATAATAATATACATGTTTAAATGCTATTCTCTCAGATCATCCCACCATTGCCTTCTCCCACAGAGTCCAAAAGACTGTTCTATACATCTGTGTCTCTTTTGCTGTCTCACATATAGGGCTGTAGTTACCATCTTTCTAAATTAAAGCAGACAAGGTGAATATGCTATCTGGGAGGCATTTTCTGTATGGATTTTTTTCACTAGGATGTTTGTAGTGTTTATTCATGTTGTAACATATATCAATACTATACTCGTTTTTTCCATTGTAATTAAAAACAGATAACATGCCATTTAACATTTAAATCATTGGAAGTGTAGAGTGTTGTAGTATGAACTACCTTCACTTGTGCAAACGAGTTTACTAACATGTGCACCTTGTGTGTGCTTTGGAGAAACCCAGGAAATTGAGTCAGTGCTTGAAATGGCCCAGGGTATCACCTTAGATACCATCTTAATCTAAAAGCAAAACAAGGACTTCCCTGGTGGTACAGTGGCTAAGTCTGCCCTCCCAGAGAAGGGGACACAGGTTTAATTCCTGGTCAGGGAACTAGATCTCACATGCCACAACTAAGAGTTCGCATGCCCCAGCTAAATATCTGGCTTGCTTCAAGGGAGGTCAACCTGGTGCAGTCACCTAAACAAACAAATGAATATTAAAAAAAAAAAAAAAAACAAGAAAGGAAGGGTATGGTTGTTGTGCAGATTTATGTCTCAGCCTTTCCTTTCAATAAAGAGTTTCACAAGACTGTCTTCCTTCTATCTAGTATAGAGAGAGACTTCCATTGAAATGAGATTTCTCTTGTAAATGTGACTCACAGAAGAGCATCTTGACTTGAGTTTCAGAGATGATCATGCATCCTCTTTAAAAAAAAATTAGGTTCAAATAATTCTCATGCTGAAAGAGGTATATTCTGGGGTTGCATTTGCTTTCCCTCAGTTTGGATGTGTCTGAGTTTGCTTAACAGTCATCTATGGAAGACAACCTGATATTTGAAGGTTTGTAGCTATTAAAATTATTGGACACTTTTTCAAAACGGTTTTCTAAATACCAGAGGTGCAATCCTCAGCTGAGCCTTGTTTAGCTTTGGAAAAAAAAAAAAAAAACAGCTATGTTGCTCTGTGGCATGTGGCATCTTCCCAGATAAAGGATCAAACTTGAGTCTCTCATTGTCAGGTGCATTCTTTACCACTGAGCCACCAGGTAAGCCCCTGGGTTTTGCTTTTAAGTTTATTGGTTCTCAGGAAGAAATAGAAAATCTTAACAGACCCATCACAAGCACAGAAATTGAAACTGTAATCAGAAATCTTCCAACAAACAAAAGCCCAGGACCAGACGGCTTCACAGCTGAATTCTACCAAAAATTTAGAGAAGAGCTAACGCCTATCCTACTCAAACTCTTCCAGAAAATTGCAGAGAAAGGTAAACTTCCAAACTCATTCTATGAGGCCACCATCACCCTAATACCTAAATCTGACAAAGATGCCACAAAAAAAGAAAACTACAGGTAAATATCACTGATGAACATAGATGCAAAAATCCTTAACAAAATTCTAGCAAACAGAATCCAACAACATATTAAAAACATCATACATCATGACAAAGTGGGCTTTATCCCAGGGATGCAAGGATTCTTCAATATCCACAAATCAATCAATGTAATACACCACATTAACAAACTGAAAAATAAAAACCATATGATTGTCTCAATAGATGCAGGGAAAGCCTTTGACAAAATTCAACATCCATTTATGATAAAAACTCTCCAGAAAGCAGGAATACAAGGAATATACCTCAACATAATAAAAGCTATATATGACAAACCCTCAGCAAACATCCTCAATGGTGAAAAATGAAAGCATTTCCCCTAAAGTCAGGAACAAGAAAAGGGTGCCCACTCTCACCACTACTATTCACCATAGTTTTGGAAGTTTTGGCCACAGCAATCAGAGAAGAAAAAGAAATAAAGGGAATCCAGATTGGAAAAGAAGAAGTAAAACTCTCACTGTCTGCAGATGACATGATCCTCTACATAGAAAACCCTAAGGACTCCACCAGAAAATTTCTAGAGCTAATCAATGAATATAGTAAAGTTTCAGGATATAAAATTAACACACAGAAATCTCTTGCATTCCTATACACCAACAATGAGAAAACAGAAAGAGAAATTAAGGAAACAATTCCATTCACCATTGCAATGAAAAGAATAAAATACTTAGGAATATATCTACCTAAAGAAACAAAAGACCTATATATATTAAACTATAAAACACTGGTGAAAGAAATCAAAGAGGACACAAATAGATGGAGAAATATACCGTGTTCATGGATCAGAAGAATCAATATAGTGAAAATGAGTATACTAACCAAAGCAATCTATAGATTCAATGCCATCCCTATCAAGCTACCAACGGTATTTTTCAGAGAATGGAAATACAAAAAACCTCGAATAGCAAAGCATCTTGAGAAAGAAGAATGGAAGTGGAGGAATCAACCTGCCTGACTTCAGTCTCTACTACAAAGCCAGTCACCAAGACAGTTTGGTACTGGCACAAAGACAGAAATATAGATCAATGAAACAAAATAAAGTCCAGAGATAAGCCCATGCACCTATGGATACCTTATCTTTGACAAAGGAGGCAAGAATATACAATGGAGAAAAGACAATCTCTTTAATAAGTGGTGCTGAGAAAACTGGTCAACCACTTGTAAAAGAATGAAACTAGGACACTTTCTAACACCAAATACAAAAATAAACTCAAAATGGATTAAAGATCTGAGAGGGTAACAGGCAGGAAGGCCAGGGGTCTCCAAACGGAGAAAATAGCCTGCAAGTGTCAGACATTTTTATCTCTCTTAAGTGGCAGGAGGAAACAAACTAGTGATATATTTTTCTTCTCTATACAAATTTAAAAGGAGGTTTCTCTTAAAATACTGTGTTGCCATACTCTGATTCTGGGATGAATCTCCTAGTGTCAAGATTATGGGTAAGGGGCCTGGTGCCATTCTGAGTTTTAAGACATTCCTTTCTTTCATTAACAGACTGCTAGTGACTATAAAACATCCAGCTGAAGACTAGCAGGGGGGTACTCTTTCTGCCCCCTTCTGATGCCTATGTCGGAATCTTTCTCTATCTCCCTTATACTTTAATAAAACTTTATTACACAAAAACTCTGAGCGATCAAGCCTCGTCTCTGGCCCTGGATTGAATTCTTCTCCTCCGGAGGCCAAGAATCCTGGTGTCTTTTCGTTCAGCAACAACCTTTCAGATCTAAACGTAAGACAAGAAACTATTAAACTCCTAAAGGAAAACATAGGCAAAATACTCTCTGACATAAACCACAGCAGGATCCCCTATGACCCACCTCCCAGAATATTGGAAATAAAAGCAAAAATAAACAAATGGGACCTAATTAAAATTAAAAGCTTCTGCACAACAAAGGAAACTATAAGCAAGGTGAAAAGACAGCCTTCAGAATGGGAGAAAATAATAGCAAATGAAGCAACTGACAAAGAATTAATCTCAAAAATATACAAGCAACTCCTGCAGCTCAATTCCAGAAAAAAAAAGACCCACTCAAAAAGTGGGCCAAAGAACTAAACAGACATTTCTCCAAAGAAGACATACAGATGGCTAACAAACACATGAAAAGATGCTCAACATCACTCATTATCAGAGAAATGCAAATCAAAACCACAATGAGGTACCATTTCACGCCAGTCAGAAAGGCTGCTATCCAAAAGTCTACAAGCAATACATGCTGGAGAGGGTGTGGAGAAAAGGGAACCCTCTTACATTGTTGGTGGGAATGCAAACTAGTACATCCACTATGGAGAACAGTGTGGAGATTCCTTAAAAAACTGGAAATAGAACTGCCATATGACCCAGCAATCCCACTGCTGGGCATACACACCGAGGAAACCAGAATCAAAAGAGACACGTGTACTCCAATGTTCATCACAGCACTGTTTATAATAGCCAGGACATGGAAGCAACCTAGATGTCAATCAGCAGATGAATGGATAAAAAAAGCTGTGGTACATATACACAACGGAATATTACACGGCCATTAAAAAGAATACATTTGAATCAGTAGAAGCTGGAGCCTATTATACAGAGTGAAGTAAGCCAGAAAGAAAAACACCAATGCAGTATACTAACAAATATATATGGAACTTAGAAAGAAGGTAACAATAACCCTGTATGTGAGACAGCAACAGAGACACAGATGTATTGAACAGTTTTTTGGACTCTGTGGGAGAGGGTGAGGGCGGGATGATATGGGAGAATGGCATTGAAACATGTAAAATATCATGTGAAATGAATCGCCAGTCCATGTTTGATGCATGATACAGCGTGCTCGGGGCTGGTGCACTGGGATGACCTGGAGGGGTGGGATAGGGAGGGAGGTGAGAGTGGGGTTCAGGATCAGGAACACATGTACACTCATGGTGGATTCAAGTCAATGTATGGCAAAACCAATACAATATTGTAAAGTAAAATTAATTAATTAATTAAGTTTACTGATTCTAATAGGTGTGCAGTGCTACTTCACTTTAGTTATAATTTCTAATTTCCAATGTATATGATTTTTGAGTAGTTTTGATATGTTTACTATCTGTATGTTTTCTTGGCCAGGTGTTCAGATTTATACTTTAGTGAAGTTATTTTTTTTTTCCAGAATTTTTGGTATTATTTGAGTACAACCCTTTATCAGATATGTATTTTGTAAATATATTTCTCTGTGACTTGTGTTTAGGTTTTCTGAATAAGGTCTTTTACAGAGTTTAAATTTTTTATTTTTTGTAAAGGTCATGTTATAAATTTTATATCCTTTTTTAGATACACTTTAGTTTTTTTTTTTGTTTAAAATTCATAAGTAAAACTGAGGTACTTTAGATATAGCTTTGCATTTTTTCTGTTGAGAAGTTTGAGTGAATTTGGTGTAAATTGTAAAATTTCTTTCTTCTTTCATTTGATTGCATATGGTTTCCAGTTATTTATATAACAAATTTTGGAGATGTGATGGGAAGTCAGTTTCCCCAAGTGAAACTGTGTCTATGAAACATCACCTCTTTTCAACCTCTGGGAATCATTTTCTGTTTTTTCTGTCTTTGAATTGGACTTTCTTTGAGATGATTGCACCATCTCATACTAGCAGAATCACAGAATGTTTGTCTGTCTTTGGTCTGGTTTGTTTCCCTTAACATAATGACTATAAGGTTCATCCACATTGTAGCATTATCAGAATTACCTGCTTTTAAAGGTTGAATCATATTCCATTGTGTGTATACCACAGTTTGTTTATGGAATTGTCTGTCCATGGACACTTGGATTCCTTCCATTTCTTGGCCAGTATAAGTAATGCTATTGTGAATATGAGCGTAGAAATATGTTTATTTTTTTCAAAACTTTTAGGTATATAACCTGAAGCAGAATTGACATATTGTATGTTAATGCCATTTGTTAGTTTTTGAGGAATTTCTGTAATGTCTTGCACAGTGGCTATGCCATTTCACTGTGTTTTTTGTATGGTGGAATATTGTTGAAGCTTTTGAATGTACCTTATTTCGCATATTCATTCATCCACTGATGGACAGTTGAAGGGGTTCTACCTTTGGGTTATTGTGAATAATGTTGCTATGAATGTTTGTGTACTAGTTGTTATTTAAACATCTGTTTTCAGTTCATTGACATGTATATCCAAGAATGGGGTTGGTGAAGTAAACAGTAAGTTTATTTTTATCTTTCTGAGGAAATGCCAAACTATTGTACATATAGTGTGTATTATTACCATATCCACAAACAAAATGTAAGGTTTCCAATTTTCTACATTGCTGTTAATGTTTTGATCTTGATTATAATCATTTAGTGAATGTGAACAAATATGGCATTGTAATTTTAATCTGTATTTCCATCATTACAGAAAGGAAATATACCTAAGCCAATTTTTAACTCAAACCTCAGTCTTACTTAGTAGCTATAGCTGTTGCATTACCAGAAACTACTATCAATTACCCTATATATTAAAAAGAAATTCCAAAAATCACTCATCAAACTTCATTAGGAAAGCACAACCAATTAATAAATGGTTGTTATAAATCCAATCTATGTTAATAAATCCAAGCTCATTACAAATTTATGAAGATTTTGAAAAAAATTTATGAAACTAACAACAGAATGCAATGACTGTCATAAGTATTCTTACATGGGATGGAAACATGGCAATGAAATAAAAAATCATCATTGTGTTTTGACTGTAAGAAGAGTAATGACCAACATTTGAAAATTCGATATGTTAATCATAATTGTTAACAGTGCATTTATTGATCTACCATCCCCATCAAATATCATAACAAAATTCCTGTTTGCTTTGTATTTGTTTACTTTTGTAAATGAAATCACAACAGATTTATTTCTAGCAATTCATTATACATGAAATACAAGTCATATGTACCAATATGTAAACAATCATGGATTATTTGTTACTTACATGGAAGTGGAGGTTCCATGTTCTTTATTTATTTATTCATGTAGCAAGAAGCCTGCAGTGTGGATTTTACATGTTATTGGAATTATAAACATTATAATCAGCTGTTTATTTACTAGCTATAGCATTTATAGGTTACCTGTTACAATGAAGCTAAATGTCCTTTTGAGGAGAAACACTTCCATCAAATTTTGTTTCAGCCATTCCTCACATTGGCACTAACTGTCAAAAGAATCAGGAGGATTCTGGTCCTCAGCCAATTCTTTGCCTTCCATTTTATCCTCCCATTTTTTATTGTAATTTTAACAGTCGATTAACTACTAATCTTTCATGAAACAGAGTCTAGTAATCCAATAAGGATCCCATCCAGTTACAGCAAAATCTCACTTCATCCTAACTACAAAGTTGAGGATCCCCTGGATGCTTTGTTCTTATTAATAGTCTTACTAATTCTAATAGTATTCTCATCTGACCCTCTAGGAGACCCAGAAAATTATACTCTAGCTAACTCCTTTAACATCCCCCCCTTCACATCAAACTGAAACAATACTTGTAATTTGCAAATGCTATTCTGTGATCTGTGCACAGTAAGTGGGTGTATTATCCTTAATGTTCCCAGTGGTCATTTTGGCAGTTGTCCCAGTAGTTTGTATATCAAAACAATAAAGTGTAACATTCATACCACTTGGATTCCCAGTAGTGGGCCTATTAACACTAACATGAATTGGAAGAGAGTCCATTGATCACCAATATATTATCACTGGAGAACTAGCATCTGTTCTATACTGTTTTGTAATCTTTGTTGTTATAGCACTAATAAACATTATTAAAAGTAATCTGCTAAAATGTAAGAGTCTTTGTGAGAAATGGAGAGTAATATATCTCCTTAAGACTCAGGGAAGATGCTCTAGCTTTCCTATCAGCATAAAGTTGAAATTCAGCTTAAACTGTTCACCGAACAATTTGCTTATGGGACATAAGCAGGTTAGGGTGTCTCCAATGGTAAACATTTCATTGTCTTTAGGTAATAACAGAAGTAATGACAAAAGAGTGGGTTATCTGGCCCTGTTAGGGACATTAAAGTATTTTAATAATAGGCTGGTTGAAGCAATGTGGCCTACAAAGGGGTAGGGTCCTGGTTGTAGGAGTTAGTAATTGGCTTAGGAACAAACTGGTAAGAGGCAACAGACCAGATGTTCCATAAAAGTGGACTAGAGCTTTGATCCGGGAGTATCTTTGTAACTTGAGGAGAAGGGTGGTAAGGGTTTGGGCCCAAACAGCCTGCAGGGCTAACTCCCAAAGTGGCAAACTTTATCCCTGGGAGCCCAATCGTCTTTGAAGGG
Source organism: Oryx dammah (assembly GCF_014754425.2). NCBI lineage: Eukaryota > Metazoa > Chordata > Mammalia > Artiodactyla > Bovidae > Oryx > Oryx dammah. Next base: position 10,875,252 of record NW_024070186.1, on the reverse strand, counting down.
ATGCCAACCGATGGACTTCCAGCAGGCACTGTGTGCCTGTCGCCCACCTTAGCAGGTTCACTGAGAGATGCTGTTGTTGCACATATTGCAGGAAACATGAAGATGAAGGCCTGAATATCTAGAGGGATGGATATTATACAGTATTTTCCTCCCAAGGGCCAACTATTTTCTGGTTGTCCCTCTAGAAGATTGTAGAGGCAACATTGTGGGCCAAGAAGGGGCTCAGGAAAAGAATATGAAACAGGAGGGAAGGGGGCAGGGCACAACTTTTGAAAGAATGACATAGTACAAGGGAATAACATAAATCGATTAAAATCAACTGGGCCCAAGATGACAGTTCAATTCAGTTCAGTTCAGTCACTCAGTCGTGTCCGACTCTTTGCAACCTCATGAACTGCAGCACGCCAGGCCTCCCTGTCCATCACCAACTTCCGGAGTTCACTCAAACTCATAAGATGACAAGTCAAATTCAAGTAAACCTTAATCCCCAATCTGTAAGCTAAATGTGGTGTTGGAGAAGACTCTTGAGAGTCCCTTGGACTGCAAGGAGATCCAACCAATCCATTCTGAAGGAGATCAACCCTGGGATTTCTTTGGAAGGAATGATGCTAAAGCTGAAGCTCCAGTACTTTGGCCACCTCATGCGAAGAGTTGACTCATTGGAAAAGACTCTGCTGCTGGGAGGGGTTGGGGGCAGGAGCAGAAGGGGACAACCGAGGATGAGATGGCTGGATGGCATCACGAACTCAATCGACGTGAGTCTGAGTGAACTCTGGGAGTTGGTGATGGACAGGGAAGCCTGGCATGCTGCAATTCCTGGGGTCGCAAAGAGTCGGACACGACTGAGCGACTGAACTGAACTGAACTGACTGAAGCTAAATGACACACCCAGATGTGGCAGGACAGCTCCAAGACACTGTCGAAAGACAGAGGAGTGGGTGGTTCTCCAATGGCTGGGATGACCCTCCCACTCATCAGCATATGAATTCACCCAGCTTGAAAAAACTAGCCAGACAACATTCTATGGCTGAAGCACTTGCCCTCTGCAATGGCCAACACCCTGCAGAGTGTGTTTCTCCCCGAACCCTAACAACTCCACCTCTTAACCTATCCTTGTGTCTCTAACTGAATTTTTACAATGAAACATCAGAGCTTGAGCTTCATTAGGTCCTGAAGCTAGGCATCATGGGTTTTGGCTGGGCTCAAGTCCTGGGAGAGAGGAGCTGAGGACAGAAGGAAAAAGCAGTGGGAAAAATGTGCCAAGGAATCCCCTTCATAACCTGCCGGAAAATCTGCTAAATACCTGACCTGTGCTCACAGTTTTCATTGGCTTGATCCTTGGCACAAAGAAGATTAAGGACAGAAGAACCCCACCAGCTTGGGTAACAGCTACTGGGGCTCAGCAGATAGTGGAGCTTTTGGGACATGCTGAGGAGTAGCCTCTCTGGAGTCTCTCAGTTGTGCCCACTGCCACCCGCCTGTTTGTGGGGGGTTTGAGGACATGGTGTTGGAGAAGACTCTTGAGAATCTCTTGGACTGCAAGGAGATCTAACCAGTCCATTCTGAAGGAGATCAGCCCTGGGATTTCTTTGGAGGGAATGATGCTAAAGCTGAAACTCCAGTACTTTGGCCACCTCATGCGAAGAGTTGACTCATTGGAAAAGACTGATGCTGGGAGGGATTGGGGGCAGGAGGAGAAGGGGACGACAGAGGATGAGATGGCTGGGTGGCATCACGGACTCGATAGGCATGAGTCTGAGTGAACTCTAGGAGTTGGTGATGGACAGGGAGGCCTGGCGTGCTGCGATTCATGGGGTCGCAAAGAGTCGGACACGACTGAGCGACTGAACTGAACTGAACTGAACTGAGGAAATAAGAAATGAGAGATTGTAAAGGAATTAAGATTTTGTTAGGCATATGTCCCTCCAGCCATAGGAGCGAGGACCTTAACCAGAGGTCTTCTGGAATTTGAGACTGAGCTGCTGCTGAGTTCGTTTTTCACTGTCCCGGTTTCTAGCACACTGGTCTTCTTGTCACTTCCCTTGCGCTGGGTTTTCTTTGTGTTCTGCTCCCACTGCAGGAGCTTTTGCTGAATTGGGCTCCTGCTGTGCTTGGTCTCCTCCTTGTGGGGGCTGCACCAAGGTTGTTTCAGCCAGGTTAAATCAGAGTGACAGCACCATAGATGTCAGGGGAGTGTGTAATTTCTCAGTTCTGTCTTGTCACAACAAAAATTTGAGGTGACGGGCCAGCCTTAAAGCCCTTGGACAGACCATGTCACAGCTCTCAGACAGATCAGTGTCAGCTCTCGGACAGATCAGTGTTACAGCTCTGTGTTGCAGCTCAGTTTTATTTAGAAAATAAAGGAAAATACATCGTCGAGGTGTGAGGGCATGACGACCCAAAAGACACGAAGAGAAGAGAAGAGGGAGAGAGCAAGAGAGAGATCCCCGGCCCTTTGGCTCCTCTTTTTATATATTATTTTTTCCTCCCCTTAGGCCAGCCCCATGTAGACTGGACTAGCCAGGAGTGCTGTTTGTTTTACTTGAGGTCCTCACTCTGGTCCTTGGACCTTCTTTTGTTCTATTTTCGTAGGCTTTTCCCCTCCTTGTCTTTTAGCCACCACCATTCTGGACTCCTTCTTTCCTATTCTAACTACCTGGGAAATAGATGGGGAAACAGTAGAAACAGTGTCAGACTTTATTTTGGGGGGCTCCAAAATCACTGCAGATGGTGACTGCAGTTATGAAATTAAAAGACCCTATTCCTTGGAAGAAAAGTTATGACCAACCTAGATAGTATATTCAAAAGCAGAGACATTACTTTGCCGACTAAGGTCCGTCTAGTCAAGGCTATGGTTTTTCCAGGGGTCATGTATGGATGTGAGAGTTGGACTGTGAAGAAGGCTGAGCGCCAAAGAATTGATGCTTTTGAACTGTGGTGTTGGAGAAGACTCTTGAGAGTCCCTTGGACTGCAAGGAGATCCCACCAGTCCATGCTGAAGGAGATCAACCCTGGGATTTCTTTGGAAGGAATGATGCTAAAGCTGAAGCTCCAGTACTTTGGCCACCTCATGCAAAGAATTGACTCATTGGAAAAGACTCTGATGCTGGGAGAGATTGGGGGCAGGAGGAGAAGGTGATGAGGATGGCTGGATGGCATCACAGCCTCGATGGATGTGAGTCTGAGTGAACTCCAGGAGATGGTGATGGACAGGGAGGCCTGGCGTGCTGCGATTCATGGGGTCGCAAAGAGTGGGACATGACTGAGCGAGTGAAATGAACTGAACTGAACTGAACAAAACTATTTATTGCAAGTCATAATTAATTGAAGGAAAAGTTTTTCTTACACCTGGAAAACACAGATTTAAACCAATAATTCTTTCAGATAAAAACTATAAAATTACAACCATACTTAACCAGCTTACTCAGTTCTATGTAACTAATCCTTTCTGTTAATGGGCTTTATGAAGTTCTCAGGTTTCACAATATAATTTTTCAACTTTTTTTTACTCAGTTCAGTACTATGTTCTGGAAGTCAGAAACTTGTAAATTCCTTTTCATAAATCTTGAAGAGGAAACATTTTTCAAAGGTTTTAGAGTGAAACCATCACTGTATATATTAACAAAAGACTTAAAGAAGGAAGTTTATATCTCAACATTGCTGTGACATACAACACCTTCATGACTAAAATTAACAAAAGACTTAAAGAAGAAAGTTTAAATCTCATCACTGTTGTGACATACAACACCATCATAACTAAAGTTATGACCAACAATATTTTATCAGGACATATTATTTATTTGGCAACTCTTCCCTTAAAGTTTAACATACCAAATAAAACTGATTAGTTTACTATATTCCTATGGGATTCCTCAGGGGCCCTTTGAAGCACCCTAAGGTTAGTTAAAGTTCAAAGGAACTTTACTAAAATTTGATTTGGGAAGCCTTTTCAAAAGAACACCAAAACATATTAATATAAAGCAGGGCCACAGGTTACTGTGAAACCTAGCCAAAGTGGGGAAAAAAAAAAAAAAAACATTTCAAAGGCAAATACAGATTATCTAAAAGGTAAATAAACTTGAAGTCTGTTATCGAAGGCAGTCTAGCATCTTAAGAAGACTTGTATGTTTTAACAGAGATAAAAAACGGATTTATGTTTTGTCCCAGCTTACTTTCAATGTTCATTTACTGAATTAAAATTACTTTCAGTTCAGTTCAGTCGCTCAGTCTTGTCCAACTCTTTGCAACCCCATGAATCACAGCACGCCAGGCCTCCCTGTCCATCACCAACTCCCGGAGTTCACTCAGACTCACGTTCATCGAGTCAGTGATGCCATCCAGCCATCTCATCCATGGTCGTCCCCTTCTCCTCCTGCCCCCAATCCCTCCTAGCATCAGAGTCTTTTCCAATGAGTCAACTCTTCGCATGAGGTGGCCAAAGTATTGGAGTTTCAGATTTAACATCATTCCCTCCAAAGAAATCCCAGGGTTGATCTCCTTCAGAATGGACTGGTTGGATCTTCTTGCAGTCCAAGGGACTCTCAAGAGTCTTCTCCAACACCACAGTTCAAAAGCATCAATTCTTCAGTGCTCAGCCTTCTTCACAGTCCAACTCTCACATCCATACATGACCACAGGAAAAACCATAGCCTTGACTAGACGGACCTTAGTCAGCAAAGTAATGTCCCTGCTTTTGAATATGATATCTAGGTTGACCGTAACTTTTCTTCCAAGGAGTAAGCGTCTTTTAATTTCATGGCTGCAGTCGTCTTAGTCAATCCTGACTGATCATATACAAATCCCTTTCTGGGGTCCATTTTCCACAAACCTCTCAACAGTTAACTTATTTCAGCATAAGTTTAACTTTCAAGTTGTAGAATATCTGGAGAGATCCTAAAACATATTTCTAAAAATTTCTTTACATTTAATTCGGCCTCCACCCACTTGTGGGTATATGACTTAGCTTGCTGATGTGTTACACTGAGCGTATATTGAGGCTCAAGGTCTAGTGTAAATTGGCTAGTCCACCCACCTGGACTTATGTTGGACTTATATTTGCTTATATTCAGCCTGCATCATGTCCTTGGATTATGTTATTCTTTCAAAGATGGTGCCCTGCCCCCTTTCTTTCTGTTTCATTTCCCCCCTCAGATATGCTTCCCTAGTGGCTCAGAGGTTAAAGCGTCTGCCTCCAATGCGGGAGACCCGGATTCGATCCCTGGGTCGGGAAGATCCCCTGGAGAAGGAAATGGCAATCCACTCCAGTATTCTTGCCTGGAGAATCCCATGGACGGAGAAGCCTAGTAGGTCACAGTCCACAGAGTCGCAAAGAGTCGGACACGACTGAGCGACTTCACCTCACCTCACCTCACCTCATTCTTATTGGGAGCAGAGGTGAAGGTCTTCCTTCTAAAACTGCTTTAAGGCTGAGTGGGGCAATGACCCTGCCTGTCAGGGAGCAAAAATGTCAGGATAGGTGATTAGAGCTCCAGGGGCAGGACAGTCTTGTTTTAATCTGCATGGGCTGGAATCCTCACACAGTCGTCATGTTGATGTGGAACTGCTGCAACTGCTTCCACAGCCTTCCTGTGAATCTCCTTGATAATGAAGGCTTTTTTTTGTACAGCATCAGAGTACAAAAGTATCTACAAATGACAAAAGACTTCAAAGTCACAGTTAAAAATCTGATCTGTTGACAAAGGGACTTGCATAATGCTTATTCCTTAATCAAAGTAACCAGAGACCTCAAAAGCAAATATAAATCACTTAAAACAAATAAGCCCATATAATCTGTTATCAAAAATGCATTCCAAGAAAACTTTTCTCTGAACAGAAAGGAAAAAGGCAAATCCAAGTCTTGAGACATCCTGATCATGCATAACTTTCCAGTATTATTTTATTCCTCACACCTTCTACTAAAAATACATGTCCAACTCTTTTGGATAGCCTGGACTGAAGCATAACAGTCACCCCTGTCCATCATCAACTCCCAGAGCTTGCTCAAACTCGTCTCCATTGAGTCGATGATGCCATCCAACCATCTCATCCTCTGACTTCCCCTTCTCCTCCTGCCCTCAATCTTTCCCAGGATCAGGGTTTTTTCCAATGATTCAGTTCTTCACATTAGGTGGCCAAAGTATTGGAGCTTCAGCTTCAACATCAGTTGCCGGGAGCCAGCGTGAGGAATCCCGCCTGTGACAAGGTCATGAGGAAGGAAGCCTGACAAAATGCAAGGACATGATTAGGCTTCAGGGGTTCCCCCTGAAATTTCCTGAGCATGTACCCCCAAAACCAAAAATCTGCCAGCTTTTGTACTCTGCTTTTCTGATATTCTCTGGAAAAAGTCAAATCAGGGCTTTAGTCTTCTGCATTTGAAAGGGATGTTTCAGTGAAACCCCCTCTGATAGCTCTCTAGCTTGCCTAACAGGTTCCCTGGACCTCTTACAGCTTGTGAATTGCTTACAGCCCCCCAACCGCGAGAGGCACAAAGCTTAAAAGCATCTTAAAGATACAGAGCCTTTTCTAGAGAGTTAAAAATCATATTGGTGATGGGTTTTCACTGTTGATTCAATGATTGCTGCCAGACCTCCATATTCTTTATCTTTTAGGCACCTGGGAGGATGTTAATCAATGTAATCGGGATGTAGAAAAAGATATATAGTAGTTTTGATGTTAGCAACATTAGACTTTTGAGTTAATTACTTTTCTTTTGTTGTAAATCACTGTACCCTTTTACTTGTTATAAATTGCTGTATCTTTGCTATGTAAGAATGTAACTTTATTTAGTGCTTTCTGAGAGTGGCACCAGAGTTTGGGAAGATCAACACAAATAAGTCTTCTGGTTGACAAACCCTTATCAGAAAAAAGGCTGTAAAATGTTAATTGGCCCTTTTGGCCGGAAGATGATGTAAATTACCTAAGACTTGTGTATACAACTAGGTATGCAGAGAGAAAAGCCTGATTTTGATAAGAGTCTGGGCTGCTAACGCTGCATAACTTTGTGTTACCCATTGATCTCTATGTATAATCAAAAAGTATAAAAGGCCTTCTGAACAATAGAGGACAGGCCAGTCGCTGGACTGGTTTCCCCCGTGTCTCCTCTCTAATTTCTGGCTGAATTCCCATCTGGGTCGTGGAGGCTCACCATGTCTACTTACTTGTCCTGGCTTTTAAGATCCACGTGAGGGGGAGCCCAAGGCGGGGCACCCCCCCGATATTCAAGAGGACGCCGGTGGCCTAACGTAGATGGTGCAAGCTCCTTGTCTGGAACTTTATTGGCTTCCCATATAAACCAAGTTATTCAGCTTTCTTTCTCCACTTAATTTTCCTACTACACTATTTCTCCCTAATCTAATCTTATATTCTTATATTAATAAACAAATAAGTTTTCCTCGCCTATGCCGTCCACGCTTCGAATTTCCCTGGATCCACCGGGGCTGGACCCTGGCAATCAGTCCATCCAAAGAATATTCAGGACTGATTTCTTTTAGGATGGACTGGTTTGATCTCCTTGAAGTCCAAGGGACTCTCAAGAGTCTTCTCCAACACCACAGTTCAAAAGCATCAGTACTTCCTCTTTCACCTCTCTTATGATCCAACTCTCACGTCCATACATGACTACTGGAAAAACCACAACTTTGACTAGATGGCCGTTTGTCAGCAAATGAATGTCTCTGCTTTTTAATATGCTGTCTAGGTTTGTCATAGGTTTTCTTCCAAGGAGTAACATCTTTTAATTTCATGGCTGCAATCACCATCTGCAGTGATTTTGGAGCCCAAGAAAATAAAGTCTCTCACTGTTTCTATATTTTCCCCATCTATTTGTCATGATGTGATGGGACTGGATGCCATGACCTTTGTTTTTTGAATGTTGAGGTTTAAGCCAGCTTTTTCACCCTCCACTTTCATTTTCATTAAGAGTCTTTTTAGTTCCTCTTCACTTTCCACCATTCTATCTGCTGTCATATGCATATCTGAGGTTATTGATATTTCTCCCAGCAATCTTGATTCCAGCTCGTGGTTCATCCAGCTCAGCATTTTGCATGATGTACTCTGCATAGAAGTTAAATAAGCAGGATGGTAATATACAACCTTTCCCAATTTGGAACCAGTCCCTTTTTTCATGGCCAGTTCTAACTGTTGCTTCTTGATCTGCATACAGATTTCTCCAGAGGCAGGTAAGATGGTCGGTATTCCCATCTCTTTAAGAATTTTCCACAGTTTATTGTGATCCACACAGTCAGTCTTTGGCATAGTCAATAAAGCAGAAATAGATGCTTTTCTGGAACTTTCATGCTTTTCCTATGATCCAACGGATGCTGGCAATTTGATTTCTAGTTCCTCCGCCTTTTCTAAATCCAGCTTGAACATCCAGAATTTCTCAGTTCATGTACTGTTGAAGCCTGACTTGAGGAATTTTGAGCATTATTTTGCTAACCTGTGAGATGACTGCAATTGTGTGGTAGTTTGAACATTCTTTGGCATTGCCTTTCTTTGGGATTGGAATAAAAACTGATCTTTTCCAGTTCTGTGGCCACTGCTGAGCTTCCCAAATTTGCTGGCATATGAATGCAGTACTTTCAAAGCATCATCTTTAGGACCTGAAATAGCTCATCTGGGCTCTCATCACCTTCACTAGTTTTGTTCATAGTGATGCTTCCTAAAGCCCTCTGACTTCACACTCCAGGATGTCTGGCTCTAGGTGAATGATCACATCATCATGGTTATCTGGTCATTAGGATATTTCTTGTGTAGTTCTTCTGTGTATTCTTTCCATCTCTTCTTAATATCTTCTGCTTCTTATAGGCCCATACCATTTCTGTCCTTTATTGTGCCCATGTTTGCATGAAATGTTCCCTTGGGATCTCTAATTTTCTTGAAGAGGTCTCTAGCCTTTCCCATTCTGTTTTCCTCTGTTTCTTTGCACTGATCACTGAGGAAGGCTTTCTTATCTCTCCTTGCTCTTCTTTGGAACTATGCATTTAGATGGGTATATCTGTCCCTTTCTCCTTTGCCTTTAGCTTCTCTTTTTTCTCAGCTGTTTGTAAGGCCTCCTCAGACAACCATTTTGCCTTTTTGCATTTCTTTTTCTTGGGCATGGTCTTGATCAGTGCCTCCTGTACAATGTCATGAACCTCCATCCATAGATCTTCAGGCACTCTGTCTATCAGATCTAATCCCTTGAATCTGTTTGTCACTTCCACTGTATAATTGCTAGGGATTTTATTTAGGTCATACTTGAATGGTCTGGTGGGTTTTCCCTACTTTCTTCAATTTAAGTCTGAATTTGGCAATAAGGAATTCATGGTCTGAGCCACAGTCAGCTCCAGGCTTGTTTTTGCTGACTACATAGAACTTCTCCATCTTCAGCTGTAAAGAATATAATCAATCTGATTTCGGTGTTGACCATCTGGAATGTCCACATGTATAATTGTCTCTTGCGTTGTTGGAAGAGGGTGTTTGCTATGATCAGTGCATTCTCTTGGCAAAACTCTGTTAGCCTTTGCTGTGCTTCATTTTGTACTCTAAGGCCAAACTTGCCTGTCACTCCAGGTGTCTTGACTTTCTACTTTTTAAATCCAGCCCCCTATGATGAAAAGGGCATTGTTTTTTGATGTTAGTTCTACAAGGTTCTCAACTTCAGCTTCTTTGGCATTATTGGTTGGGGCATAGATTTGGATTACTGTGATACTGAATGGTTTTCCTTGGAAACAAACAGAGATCATTCTGTCATTTTTGAGAGTGCACCCAAGTACTGTATTTTGGACTCTTGTTGACTATGAGGGTTACTCCATTTCTTCTAAGGGATTCTTGCCCACAGTAGTAGATATAATGGTTATCTGAATTAAAATTTCCCATTCCGGTCCATTTTAGTTCACTGATTCCTAAAATGTTGGTGTCTACTCTTGCCATCTCCTGTTTGATCACTTTCAATTTACCTTGATTCATGGACCTAACAATCCAGGTTCCTATGCAGTATTGTTCTTTATAGCAAAGAAGTTGAGCTGTTTCAAATCCTGAAAGATGATGCTGTGAAAGTGCTGCACTCAATATACCAGCAAGTTTGGAAACTCAGCAGTGGCCACAGGACTGGAAAAGGTCAGTTTTCATTCCAATTCCAAAGAAAGGCAATGTCAAAGAATGCTCAAACTACCACACAATTGCACTCATCTCACACGCTAGTAAAGTAATGCTCAAAATTCTCCAAGCCAGGCTTCAGCAATACGTGAACCGTGAACTCCCTGATGTTCAAGCTGGTTTTAGAAAAGGCAGAGGAACCAGAGATCGAATTGCCAACATCCACTGGATCATGGAAAAAGCAAGAGAGTTCCAGAAAAACATCTATTTCTGCTTTCTTGACTATGCCAAAGCCTTTGACTGTGTGGATCACAATAAATGGTGGAAAACTCTGAAAGAGATGGGAATACCAGACCACCTGACCTGCCTCTTGAGAAACCTGTATGCAGGTCAGGAAGCAACAGTTAGAACCGGACATGGAACGACAGACTGGTTCCAAATAGGAAAAGGAGTATGTCAAGGCTGTATATTGTCACCCTGCTTATTTAACTTCTATGCAGAGTACATCATGAGAAACACTGGACTGGAAGAAACACAAGCTGGAATCAAGATTGCCGGGGGAAATATCAATAACCTCAGATATGCAGACGACACCACCCTTATGGCAGAAAGTGAAGAGGAGCTAAAAAGCCTCTTGATGAAAGTGAAAGAGGAGAGTGAAAAAGTTGGCTTAAAGCTCAACATTCAGAAAACGAAGATCATGGCATCTGGTCCCATCACTTCATGGGAAATAGATGGGGAAACAGTAGAAACAGTGTCAGACTTTATTTTTGGGGGCTCCAAAATCACTGCAGATGGTGACTGCAGCCATGAAATTAAAAGACGCTTACTCTTTGGAAGAAAAGTCATGACCAACCTAGATAGCATATTCAAAAGCAGGGACATTACTTTGCCGACTAAGGTCCGTCTAGTCAAGGCTATGGTTTTTCCTGTGGTCATGTATGGATGTGAGAGTTGGACTGTGAAGAAGGCTGAGCACTGAAGAATTGATGCTTTTGAACTGTGGTGTTGGAGAAGACTCTTGAGGGTCCCTCGGACTTCAAGGAGATCCAACCAGTCCATTCTGAAGGAGATAACCTTGGGATTTCTTTGGAAGGAATGATGCTAAAGCTGAAGCTCCAGTACTTTGGACACCTCATGCGAAGAGTTGACTCATTGGAAAAGACTCTGATGCTGGTAGAGATTGGGGGCAAGAGGAGAAGGGGACGACCCAGGATGAGATGGCTGGATGGTATCACCGTCTCAATGGACGTGAGTCTGAGTGAACTCCGGGAGTTGGTGATGGACAGGGAGGCCTGGCGTGCTGCGATTCATGGGGTCGCAAAAAGTCGGACACGATTGAGTGACTGAACTGAACTGAACTGAACTTACTTCCATCACCAGTCACATCCGAAACTGGATATTGTTTTCACCGTTATCTTAGTTTTTTTTAAATAATTAGTTTTAAGCAGGCTTTCTCAATCTCCTCCTTCATCCTCATCAAGAGGCTCTTTAGTTCCTCTTAGTGAAGTGAAGTGAAGTCGCACAGTCGTGTCCGACTCTTTGCGACCCGTGGACTGTAGCCCACCAAGCTCCTCTGTCCATGGGATTCTCCAGGCAAGAATACTGGAGTGTGTTGCCATTTCCTTCTCCAGGAGATCTTCCCAACCCAGGGATCGAACCCAGGTCTCCCACATTGCAGGCAAATGCTTTAACCTCTGCACCACCAGGGAAGCCCATTAGAGAGGCATCATTCGCATAGCTAACATTGTTAATATTTCTCCCACCTATCTTGATTCCAGGTTGTAACTCATCCAGTCAGGAATTTCTCACGATGTGCTCAGCATATAGATTAAACAAACAGGGTGACAGCAGACAGCCCTGTTGTACTCCTTCTCAATCTTGAACCAATCATTTGTTCCATACAGGTTTCTAACTGTTGCTTCTTGAATCACTGCATCTAGGTTTCTCAGGAGACAGGTAAGACGGTCTGGCATTCCCATCTCTTTAAGAGCTTTCCACAGTTTATTATGGTTCACACAGTCAAAAGCTTTGGTGTAGTTGATGAAACAAAGGTAATGTTTTTCTGAAATTCCCTAGCTTTCTCCATAATTCAGTGAATGTTTGCAATTTGATCTCTGGTTTCTGATCCTTTTCTAAGTCCAGCTTAGACATCTAGAAGTTCTTGGTTTGCATAATGCTGAAGCCTAGTATGCAAGATTTAAAGCATGACCATACTAGCATGGGAGATGCGTGCAATTGTCCGATGGTTAGCACATTCTTTAGTACTACCCTTCTTGGGATTTGGGATGAGGATTGACCTTTTCCAGTCCTGTGGCCATTGATGGATCTTCCAGATTTGCTGACAGATTGAATGCAACACCTTGATGGCATCATTCTTTAGGGTTTTGAATTGTTCTACTGGAATTCCATCACATCCACTAGCTTTTTTGGCAGTAGTGCTTCCTAAGGCCCTTTGACTTCAGTCTCCAGAATGTCTGGCTCTGTGTGGTGGACCACACCATGTGGTTCATTTTGATCTTTTTTATACAGTTTTTCTGTGTATTCACTCCATCTACTCTTGATCTCATCTGCATCTACTAGGTCTCTATTATTTATGTCCTTTATTGTGCCCATCTTGGGAAAAATGTTCCCTAGATATCTCCAATTTTCCTGAAGAGGTCTCTGGTCTTTCTGCTTCTGTTGTTTTCTTCTAGTTTTATACACTGTTCATCGAAGAAGGCTTTCTTGTATCTCTGTGCTGTTCTTTGGAAATCTGCATTTAGTTGGATAAAACTTTCCTTTTGCTTTTTGCTTCTCTTCCATCTTTAGCTGCTGCTACTGCTAAGTCACTTCAGTCTGACTCTGTGCAACCCCATAGATGGCAGCCCACCAGGCTCCACTGTCCCTGGGATTCTCCAGGCAAGAATACTGGAGTAGGTTGCCATTTCCTTCTCCAATGCATGAAAAAGAAAAGTGAAAGTGAAATCACTCAGTCGTGTCTGACTCTTAGCGACCCCATGGACTGCAGCCTACCAGGCTCCTCCATCCATGGATTTTCCAGGCAAGAGTACTGGAGTGGGGTGCCATTGCCTTCTCTGCCATCTTTAGCTATTGGTAGAATAGCAAGGAGAGATAAGAAAGCCTTCCTCAGTGATCAATGCAAAGAAATAGAGGAAAACAACAGAATGGGAAAGACTAGAGATCTCTTCAAGAAAATTAGACATACCAAGGGAACATTTCATGCAAAGATGGGCTCGATAAAGGACAGAAATGGTATGGACCTCACAGAAGCAGAAGCTATTAAGAAGAGGTGGCAAGAATACACAGAACAACTGTACAAAAAACATCTTCATGACCCAGTTATCCACGATGGTGTGATCACTCACCTAGAGCCAGACATCCTGGAATGTGAAGTCAAGTGGGCCTTAGAAAGCATCACTACGAACAAAGCTAGTGGAGGTGATGGAATTCCAGTTGAGCTATTTCAAATCCTGAAAGATGATGGTGTGAAAGTGCTGCACTCATTATGCCAACAAATTTGGAAAACTCAGCAGTGGCCACCGGACTGGAAAAGGTCAGTTTTCATTCCAATATCTAAGAAAGGCAATGCCAAAGAATGCTCAAACTACCGTACAATTGCACTCATCTCACACACTAGTAAAGTGATGCTCAAAATTCTCCAAGCCAGGCTTCAGCAATATGTGAACTGTGAACTTCCAGATGTTCAAGCTGGTTTTAGAAAAGGCAGAGAAACCAGAGATCAAATTGCCAACATTTGTTGGATCATCAAAAAACAGGAGAGTTCCAGAAAAACATCTGTTTCTGCTTTATTGACTATTCCAAAGCCTTTGACTGTGTGGATCACAATAAACTGTGGAAAATTCTGAAAGAGATGAGAATACCAGACCACCTGACCTGCCTCTTGAGAAACCTATATGCAGGTCAGGAAGCAACAGTTAGAACTGGACATGAAACAACAGACTGGTTCCAAATAGAAAAAGGAGTATGTCAAGGCTGTATATTATCACCCTGCTTATTTAACTTCTATTGGAGAAGAAAATGGCAATCCACTCCAGTGTTCTTGCCTGGAGAATCCCAGGGACGGTGGAGCCTGGTGGGCTGCCATCTATGGGGTCCCACAGAGTCGGACACAACTGAAGCGACTTAGCAGCAGCATGCAGAGTACATCCTGAGAAACGCTGGGCTGGAAGAAGCACAAGTTGGAATTAAGATTGCCAGGAGAAATATCAATAACCTCAGATATGCAGATAACACCACCCTTATGGCAGAAAGTGAAGAGGAACTAAAAAGCCTCTTGATGAAAGTGAAAGTTGAGAGTGAAAAAGTTGGCTTAAAGCTCAACATTCAGAAAATGAAGATCATGGCATCTGGTCCCATCACTTCATGGGAAATAGATGGGGAAACAGTGGAAACAGTGTCAGATTTTATTTTTGGGGGCTCCAAAATCACTGCAGATGGTGACTGCAGCCATGAAATTAAAAGACACTTACTCTTTGGAAGAAAAGTTATGACCAACCTAGACAGCATATTAAAAAGCAGAGAGACATTACTTTGCCAACAAAGGTCCATCTAGTCAAGGTTATGGTTTTTCCAGTGGTCATGTATGGATGTGAGAGTTGGACTGTGAAGAAAGCTGAGTGCCGAAAAATTGATGCTTTTGAACTGTGGTATTGGAGAAGACTCTTGCGAGTCCCTTGGACTGCAAGGAGATCCAACCAGTCTGTTCTAAAGGAGATCAGTCCTTTATGTTCATTGGAAGGACTGATGTTGAAGCTGAAACTCCAATACTTTGGCCACCTCATGCAAAGAGTTGATTCATTGGAAAAGACTCTGATGCTGGGAGGGATTGGGGGCAGGAGGAGAATGGGATGACAGAGGATGAGATGGCTGGATGGCATCACCAACTCGATGGACATGAGTTTGAGTGAACTCCAGGAGTTGGTGATGGACAGGGAGGCCTGGCCTTCTGCGATTCATGGGGTCGCAGAGTCAGACATGACTCAGCGACTGAACTGAACTGAACTGAACTGCATGTTCATAGGGGATTCAGTTTAAGTCATACCTGGCTGGCCTAGTGGTTTTCCTCAATTTCTTTAGTTTAAGCCTAAATTCTGCTATGAGAAGCTGATTATCTGAGTCACAGTCAGCTCCAAGTCTTGTTTTTCCTGACTGTATATAGCTTCTCCATTTTGGCTACAAAGAATGTAGTCAATTTGATTTCGGTATTGGCCATTTGGTGATATTCCATGTGTCTGGTGGTAGAAGTAAAATACCATACTGTAAAGAGCAATATTGCATAGGAACCTGGAATGTTAGGTCCACGAATCAAGATAAACTGTGTCAACTACAAGTAGGCACTTCCTAAGAGCACTGCCAAGAGTGAATAACAAAGGCACTTGCCATCTGCCTCTATGGGGATTGAACCCCATGCTGCTATAACTGTTGACCTCAACAGCCCTGGAGGGAGTTCAGGGTGGAGTGAGGCATCCTGTGCTCCAGGGAATCTGGTGGGACAAGTCTTCAGATAGTTGGATGTTTTTTAGGAACAGATTTTATGATATTCATCCTTGCATCTCCTCATAACTAAAGAAGCACTAAATCCCTTCATGGTGACATCAGATCCTCACGACTCATAAAAAATCTTTTGTAAAATGAGTGCTTCATGGTATTGTACTCCCCCTTCACCAAAACATATATTGACCATCCCCACTGCCAATTTGGAGCAGTTTCTTGGAGCTATCTGAGATGCTGCTTCCTGGGCTGTAGTCCTCATTTTGCCCAAAATAAAACTTAACTTGCAACTCTCAAGCTGTACATCTTTTTTAGTCAACAACTGGAAGTGGTCAAACAGGAGATGGCAAGAGTGAACATAGATATTTTAGGAATCAGTGAACTAAAATGGTCAGAATGGGTGAATTTAATTCAGAAGAAGATTATATCTACTACTGTGGGCAAGAATCCCTTAGAAGAAATGGAGTAGCCCTCATAATCAACAAGAGCCCAAAATGCCATATTACCTGCATCCTGAGGAACCAGCATGCAGGTCAAGAAGCAATAGTTACAACTGGACATGAAACAATGGACTGGTTCTAAATTGGGAAAGGAGTACGTCAAAGAGTACATCAAGGTTGTATATTGTCACCCTGCTTATTTAACTTATATGCAGGGTACATCATGTGAAATGCCAGGCTGGATGAAGCACAAAGTGGAATCAAGATTTCTGGGAGAAATATCTATAACCTCAGATATGCAGATGACACCGCCTTTATGGCAGAAAGTGAAGAGGAACTAAAGAGCCTCTTGATGGAGGTAAAAGTTCAGTTCAGTCACTCAGTCGTGTCTGACTCTTTATGACCCCATGAACAGCAGCACGACAGGCCTCCCTATCGATCACCAACTCCTGGAGTTTATGCAAACTCATGTCCATTGAGTCAGTGATGCCATCCAATCATCTCATCCTCTGTCCTCCCCTTCTCCTCCTGCCCTCAATCTTTCCCAGCATCAGGGTCTTTTCCAATGAGTCAGCTCTTTGCATCAAGTGGCCAAAGTACTGGAGTTTCAGCTTCAGCATCAGTCCTTCCAATGAACACCCAGGACTGATCTCCTTTAGGATGGATTGGTTGGATCTCCTTGCAGTCCAAGGGACTCTCAAGAGTCTTCTCCAACACCACAGTTCAAAAGCATCAATTCTTCAGTGCTCAGCTTTCTTTATAGTCCAACTCTCACATCCACACCTGACCACTGGAAAAACCATAGCTTTGACTAGATGGACCTTTGTTGGCAAAGTAATATCTCTGCTTTTTAATATGCTGTCTAGGTTGGTCCTAACATCATCACCAATCTACAACCAATAAACATGGGAGAGAGCCTGGAGGAAAAAGAACCCCCTTAGGCTGTCTCTGGGAATATACATTGGCAACAGTCAATATAATGGACAGCTTCTGAATGCCTGAAAAAAAAAAACTCTCAGAGAAATTAAAGCTAGGATCTGACATTCCCACACCTTAGCCTATATCCTGAGGAAACCATTGTTCAAAAGGCACTGACTCCCCAACAAAGCTTCAGCACTGCTTCCAATAGCCGTGACACACTGCCCCAAAATCTCCAACGAGGGGTTAAAGCTGAAACAAGGTGTGGTACATACATACAGTAGACTATTTCTCACTCATCAAACACCATCCCTGAAGTTAGGTAATTATGACAGTAGTAGCCACAGGGATGGTCCTTGAAGGGTCAGACGCTAAAGTAAGTCCGTCAGGGAAAGGAAGACCATGGTATACGAGGTGCCTTCCAGGCAAAATAAAAGTAGACACACAAGGCAACAAGCTCACAACCCCAAAAGAGACTCTGAGAATTCAAAGTCTAATGAAGGGTTCCAGGGAAATGTAAGTGACAGCCCAGGTATGAATTAGAATGTCCCTGCCTACATACACAAGAAATCCGTAATGTAATACATAATCTACAGTGATTATCCCCTTCCTTTCTACCTTCCATATATAGACAGCAATCTGTATCTCTAAAGACAGAAATCTGTATCTCTAAGAGATAATTCACAAAAATTATCTCTTATCTTCCTTATTTATGTACACAGAAAAGTGTATCTGAGATCTATAATTCACAAGGACCTGATGCTTGGCACTCTTCTTGACCTTCTATGGTAAAACATTCAAAAATGCAAAAGAGATACACCATGGATATGTTACACCTGCATTGGGCGGCTGTACGCTGAGGCCAAGCACAATATTGCAAATCCACTGTTCTCCAACACAGCATGGTAATATGTCAAAGAAAAAGAAAAGCAATGCCTGCTTTATTCCCTCCCATCTCCCTGACTTGGGATGTGATCCATCCTGGAGTCTGTGCAGACTTGGGTCTCAAGGCTAGACTATGTCTCTGAGACAGCCTGGCAGGGTGTTTGTTGAGCCCTTTTTAAGCCTATACAGTCCGCTGTGCTCTGGTTGGGACCAGAGACTCGAGTGGGATCAAGTCCTCAAAGACCCTGGGGGCAATAGTCACCTAACCTCCACGTCCCCAGGTGCTGGAGTTCCCAACTCAAGCCTCCTTCCTGAGAGTGCAAACTCCTAGGCCCTGAAGCACAGCCAGCAAGGTGCTGTGGCTCCTGGTTGGGATTAGTCTGGAAGCCATTGTGTGTGTATGTGTGTGATGCTTTAAGGGGAATAAGTAGACATAAGCCTTGAAATGTTCGCTCTGGTACATTCCACTCTATTTCACAACCCAGGAAGCCAACTTTCCCTATGCTGTTTGCCCCAAGTGCTGCCACCGTGTGGACATTTTCTGTAACTACAACTTGACCAAAGGCACCTCCAATTCGCAAGGGGCAGGTGTGCTGTCAATGACAGCTTGCTTCAAGAAAGATCCTGGGGTAAATACTAGAGAAATAAATTACACACACACCCAACTTGCAAGATGCCAATTGAAACATAAAATTTCCACACATTCATGAAAGAAAAAATACTCTAACCACCATAAGACAAGATGATCAGCATTCTTAATTGTTGCACGAGGAATGCTAATCAAAACGACAACAAGAAATCAAATTCCACCAGTCAGATTGACCATTCTTTTTTTTCACTTTTCAAAAATATTTTATTGAAATATAATTGATTTATAATGTATTAGTTTCAGGCATATAGGAAAGTGATTCAGTTATATGTATGTAACACAATAAAATAAATACAGAGAAGAAAGAACAAACTCACTTTGTTTATTCTAAATACTAAGTTTGGCAGTAAATCAGAATATTTTACCAAGACCAAATTAATTTTACTTTGGGGATATATGGATGATTTGACTAGAAAACTAGTGATAAAGCATATTACATTGGCAAGTTAAAGGAAGAAAACGGAATATTTAAAATTTCTTTTTTTTTTTTAGAATTTATTTTAATTGGAGGCTAATTACTTTACAATATTGTGGTGGTTTTTGCCATACATTCACATGAATCAGCCATGGCTGTACATGTGTTCCCCATCCTGACCCCCCTCCCACTTCCCTCCCCATCCCATCCCTCTGGGTCACCCCAGTGCACCAGCCCTGAGCACCCTGTCTCATGCATTGAATCTGGACTGGTGATCTGTTTCACATATGGTAATATACATGTTTCAATGCTATTCTTAAATCATCCCACCCTCGCCTTCTCTCACTGAGTCCAAAAGTCTGTTCTTTACATCTGTGTCTCTTTTGCTGTCTCACATATAGGGTCATTGTTACCATCTTTCCAAGTTTCATATATCTGCATTAATATACTGTATTGGTGTTTTTCTTTCTAGCTTACTTTGGTCTGTATAATCGGCTCCAGTTTCATCCACCTCATTAGAACTGACTCAAATGCATTCTTTTTAATAGCTGAGTAATATTCCATTGTGTATATGTACCACAGCTTTCTTATCCATTTGTCTGCTGATGGACATCTAGGTTGCTTCCATGTCCTGGCTATTATAAACAGTGCTGTGATGAACATTGGGGTGCACGTGTCTCTTTCAATTCTGGTTTCCTCGGTGTGTATGCCCAGCAGTGGGATTGCTGGGTCGTATGGCAGTTCTATTTCCAGTTTTTAAAGGAATCTCCACACTGTTCTCCATAGTGGCTGTACTAGTTTGCATTCCCACCAACAATGTAAGAGGGTTCCCTTTTCTCTACACCCTCTGCAGCATGTATTGCTTGTAGACTTTTTGATAGCAGCCACAGAATGGCCATTCTCACAAGTCAATATATGTGTGAGAACCCCCGACATGGTCAGCGGAAGGAAAACTGGCAACAGCCACTAGAACTGACAGCCTCTGCACAGCAGGAAAAAAATCAATATAGCTAACCCTAGGATCTGACATGCCCACATCTCAGCCCATATCCTGAGAAACCCATTATTCAAAAAGTCACAGGCACCCCAACAGTCACTTCAACACTACTTACAAAAGCCAAGACACAGACCACACAGCATGTCCACTGACAGATTAAAGCTTAAAAAAGACCTCGTACTTATAGACCATGGACTATTATTCAGCAACGAAAAAGTGGAACTGAAATTATGAAATTATTCCACTTGTAGCCATAGAAATGAATGCTGGAGGATCACATACTAAGTGAAATCAGCCGGACAGAGGAAGACAAGAGCATTTGATGTCTCTTCTAGACAAAATGTAAAAAGAGATACAAGGGGACTAAATTACAAGACAAAAACTGACTTTGAGAATTCAAACACAAGAATTTTTAAAAATAAAAAAGGAAAGGCCAAGGATTAATTAGGAGGTTGGGAATAACACATGCACAGAAATTTGTGTCTATACTGGATACTCCACAAGGACCTGCTGATCAGCACAGGGAACTATGCTGACCTTCTGAAAAAACCTCTATGGCAAAAGAATACAAATAGAGCAGATATGCTGTATGTATATGTCATAAGTGAATCAGGCAGCTGTACGCTGATGACAAACAGAAAACCGCAAAATTAATATACTCCAACATAGCATAGGCATGAAATTAAAGAAAATAAGGGCATTGCCTTGCTTATTCCCTCCAACCTTCCTGACTTGCACTGAAATTCTATCCCTGGAGCCTGAGCAGGCTTGGGTCCCATTGCTGGATTAGGGTGGAGTTGACAGCTAAGCAATGAACCCTTAATTGAGACCCCCTCTTAAACCCCTTCTTTCTGGTCTCCCTGACTGAGACCAGAGTCCCTAGTACTTCCAAAGATGTGGATCCAACCCCTCTATCTTCCAGGACCTTGGAAATGTTACCGAGACCCCAGGACCTCTGGTGCTGGGGTGCCCAGCTCAAGCTTCCTTCTTGAGAGTACACCCCTCAGCAGGGTGCCGTGGCCCCGGGTTGGAATGAGTCTGGAGGGGAAGGGTGAAGCTTTAGAGGTAAGAAGTGAGATCCAATCCCTGAAATTGTTGCTCAGGCACATTCTACCCCAATTCACAGCCCAGGAAGCCAAGTTGCCCTAAGGCTCTGGTTGTCCAAGGAGCCAGAGGTGGTCAGAGGAAAGTGCTGTCACCTTGTGGACACTTTCTGTAACTACAATTTCACCTCTGGCGCTTACTGGCACCTCTCTTTCTCAAGCGTTGGCGTCTGTTAATGACAGCTGTTCTCAGGACATGTCTTGGGGCCTGAACTGCAGAAATAAATTCCAAACACAACCGGCTTTCTGGAAGCCAACTGCGACAGGTAAATTTTTTTCACAGCTTTCACAGAAAAAACAAAGACCCAAACCTCCACCCCCAGGACAAGATGCTCAGCGTCCCTAATTACTGCAGGAATGCCAATCAAAATGAAAGCAAGAAACCCAGTCCCACCAGTGCCATCAGAGCATCCTCAGGAGGCTACAGACACTGAAGGCAGGAGAGCCTGAGGAACGGGAACGCCCCACAGAAGGTGGGGAGGCACACTGACCACACCCAGGGTGATCGACAGTCTCTGAACGCCTGGAAATACACTACCACGAGAGGCTAAGTCTCGGATCTGACATTCCCACATCCGGGCCTAGATCCCGAGGAATCAACACTCAAAAAGGCACGTGCATCCCAACTAGCCCTGCAGCACTATTCACAACAGCCAACACAGAGAGACAGCAAAATCTTCACCAATGGCTTAAGCTTAAACAGAATGTGCTACATATATGTGAGGGACTGTTAGCCATAAAAACCAAAACGGAAGTAAGAGAGTTATGCCACTGGTAGCCACAGGGAAAGAAGGATCATTCCCTAAAGGAACTCAGTTGGACAAAGGAAGGCAATAACAAAAGATGTCCCTTCTAGACAAAATTTTTTAAAAATGAAACAAAACAGAGAATTCCCAACCTGAAGACAGACTCTGAGGATTCAAATTCAAGCCAAGAGTTCAAGAAAAAAGTGAAGGGCCTGGGATGAATTAGGAGGTTGGAACTAATATAGACACAGAAATGTGTGTCTGTAATAATAATCCACAAGCATTATCAGCTTCCTTCCTTCCTCTTTTCACATACACACAGAAATCTGTCTCTCACCTATACACAGAAACATGCATCTCTAAGAGATAATCCACATAGGCTATTTTCACAGAACCCTGTATGTGAGGTAGATAACCCACAAGGACCAGATGCTTAGCACGTTGCTCAGCCTTCTGCAATGAACTCTATGGCAAAAGAACCCCCAAAAGACCAGCTATACTCCACAGATACGTGATACCTGAATCAGCCGACATTACGCTGACAGGCACAGCGTAGCCGACTGACTACACAGCATCGGCATGAAGTCAAAGGAAAGGAGAGAAAATCAGTGCCAACTTTATCCCTTCCAACCTCCCTCATTTGGGCTTCTGTGGCATCCCAGGAGCCTAAGTAGGCTCGAGTCCCAAGGCTGGACTGGGGTGGCGTCCAGACAGCCTGGCAGGGTGCCCTTCATTGAGCCGCTTTTTAGTTATTATTATTTCTGAGCCCATTTGAAAATCACGACTGTGTGCTTGTCTCGGCTGGGACCAGAGTCCCAAGTGGGATCAAAGCCTGGAGGCTCGTGGAGGCAATAGTCACCTAGCCTGAGCGTCTCCTGGTGCTGGGGTTCCCAGCTTAAGCCTCCTTCCTGAGAGTGCAGCCTTCTAGCACCTAAGTACCCTTAGCTGGGTGCTGTGGCCCCAGCTGGGATTAGTCTGGGGGTCAGGTGTGTGAAACTTTAGGGGGAAGAAGCAGTGAGACACAAGGCTGCAGGTGTTTTGCTCTGGCACATTCCACTCCAATTCACAGCACAGGAACCCCACTTTCCCTAAGGCTCTGGTTGTCTGAGGAACCAGAGACAGGTAGGGAAAAAGTGTTGCTGCCACCTTGTGGAGACTTCCTGTAATGACAACAGCACCCCCTGTGCTTACTGGCACTTCTTCCAATGTCCTTGTTGTTCACTCACTCAGTCCTGTCCAACTATTTGCGACCCCAAGGACTGCAGTATGCCAGGCTTCTCTGTCCTTCATCTCCCGGAGCTTGCTCAAACTCATGTCCATTGAGTCAGTGATGCCATCCAGCCATCTCATCCCCTCTTGTCCTTCTCCTCCTGCCTTCAATCTTCTGCAGCATCAGGGACTTTTCCAATGAGTCAGTTCTTTGCATCAGGTGGCCAAAGTATTGGAGCTTCAGCTTCAGCATCAGTCCTTCCAATGAATATTCAGGACTGATTTCCTTTAGGATAGACTGGTTTGATCTTGCTGTCTACAGGACTCTTAAGAGTCTTCTCCAGCACCACAGTTAAAAAGCATCAATTCTTTGGCACTCAGCCTTTTTTTGGTCCAACTCTCACATCCATACATGACTACTGGAAAAACCATAGCTTTGACTGGATGGGCCTTTGTCAGTAAAGTAACATCTCTGCTTTTTAATATGCGATTTAGGTTTGTCATAGCTTTTCTTCCAAGGAGCAAGTGTCTTTTAATTTCATGGCTGCACTCACCATCTGCAGTGATTTTGGAGCCCAAGAAAATAAAATCTGTCACTGTTTCCACTATTTCCCCATCTATTTACCAGGAAGTGGTGGGACCAGGTGCCATGATCTTCGTTTTTTGAATGTTGAGTTTTAAGCCAACATTCAAATATCCTGGGGATTGTTAATGACAGTTACTCTCAGGTCATTTACTGGGGTGGGCTTTGCAGAAAGAAATTCCAAACACAACGGACTTTCAGGAAGCCAATAGCAAAGGGAAATTTTCCATACACCCCGGACTTTCAGGAAGCCAATAGCAAAGGGAAATTTTCCATACACCCCTTAAGGAATAAACAAAACAATACAAAACCGCAATCTCCACCTAGTCCAAGATGCTTTGCATCCCTAATTACTGCAGGAATGCAAATCAAAAATGACAACCAGAAATCAAACCCCACCCTTCAAGTTGGGCATCCTCACGAATCTACAGACAATAAAAGCAGGAGAGAGCTTGGAGTTAAAAGAACCCCTTACACAGTCGGTGGGAAGGTAGACGGGCAACACGAAACATAAGTGACTATCTCCGAATGCCTGAAAATAAACTATGGAGAGAGGCTAAGCCTAGGTTCTAACATTCTCCCGTCTGGTCCTAGATCCTGAGAAATCCATCATTCAAAAGACACACGCACCCCAACGAACGCTGCAGCACCACTTACAAGAGGCAACACTCATAAACAGCAAAACCCTCACCAAAAGATTAAAGCTTCAACACGGTGTGCTCCGTAGGTATGATGGACTCTCGCTCGGTCACATCAAAACAACACTAAACAAGGAAATTTCCCCCGGGAGCTGATTAGGCCTACATGGGGGTTCATGGTAGAAATGGCTCATTATGGCTCGCAAAGAATAAAATCACAGTGACCCTTGAGACTGACCAAATTGCCCAAACAACATTCTATTTTCCCCTGGGCGCCTACCTTCTCAAGGCTATGAAACTACTGAATTCCAGACCTCCAGCTACGTGACCACAGGACTCAGCTACAGGCTAAAAATTAACCATCTTTTCAAAGAATTTTTTTATTGGCGGGGTATAAGAAAGACCCCGTCTGAAAGGGAGGACACTGGTTCTCCTTAAGGGCCAGTCACCCTCTCATTTCCCTCTGATAAATTTCCTTTTCTTGCCTGACCGCCTGGCTCGCTCACTCTTTTCTCTGCACTTGCCTTACATTCTGGTGCTGAAACCTGGGAGGGAAGATCCACCCCAGCTGGGTTGGCCCTTTTCATGAGACCACCTCCTGTGGTCCCCTCCCTTGGACCTTGCCAAACTGAGATGAGCTCCGGACAGGACTCTCCACTTGCCTTGCTGGACTGATATCCACACACCGGCCCACATTTCATTCATCGATTACAAGGGTGAGTGAAATCCCATCCTCTTGGGTCTTCTCTCTTGCCTCGTTTCCAAGTCCTAGCGCTAGGTGGGAGGATCCCCATGGCCCCCAGGCCCTCCTCAGCCTTGTGCCCCATCTGACTTTGAAATAGGGGATGCCCATTTCAAAGCGGACTATTGTTACTATTATTGCTATGATTATTACTATCATTGAAACTGTTTACCTCAGATAGGAACTCGAACCCACATGGCTGGGACTCGAACCCACAGTACCTGGTTTCGGGACCTAATGAAGCTCAGGTTCTTGATGACTCATCGCAGAAAGAATTCAGTAAGAGACAAAGTGATAGGTAAGAAGTGGATTTATTCAGATACAGAGAGAAGCACACTCCACAGAGTGTGGGCCATCACCGAGGGTGAATGTGGTGGCCGTGAAATGTGGCATGGTTAGTTTTTATAGGCTGGGTAATTTCATATGCTAATGAGTGGGAGGACTGTTCCAACTATTTTGGGGAAGGGGTGGAGAGTTCCTGGATTTGGCCACCACCCACTCCTTGGTCTTTTAGCAGTGCCTTGGAACTGTCATGGCACCTCTGGGTGTGTATTTTCACTTGCTGATCAGGATCAAGGTCTAGTCTCATCTGCCACCTGGTCCCATTTGATTCAGATCGGTTTATGCTGTGGCCTTGGGCTATGTCTTTCTTTCAAAAGTTGTGCGCTGCCCCTTTCCCTGCTGTTACAACTTCTGCCACTGCAACAGCAAGTGGTCAGAGATCCCTCCTGTGCAGGCTTTCTTCGCTCTTTGCTCTCGACCCTCTCCTTGTGAATCCTGCTCTACTTCTCGGATACTCTTAGCCCACTCTGAGCAACATCCTCCTGATACAATGTCTCCCAATCCCTGTTCAGACGTTTCTTCTTCTTCCTTCGACCCTTCCGTCCACAGCCCACCGCCTGTGACTCCCAATCCCCTTGCAGCCGCTCCAGACCCAGTTCCACAACCTCCACCTTGTGTCCCCTCCTCCCTCCCTCCTTCTCAACCACAGGCCACCGCCTCAGCTCCCAACCCCACTCCGCTGCCTGTTCCAGAGGCAAGCTCTGAGACCTCAGCCTTACCCTCTACCCTGAGGGTCCCAAGGCTTTACCCGAACCTCCCTATATCCCCTCCCCATACCCGATCCTGAACAACTTTAAAACAGGAAACTTGACAGCAGGAGCCCGCTCCTTTCCCTGCTCCATCCTCCCTTTAGGGGAAGCAGCTGGAGCAGGAGGCAATGTCCAGGTTCGTGTGCCATTATCCCTCACCGATTTATCTCACATTGAAAAGCAGCTTGACTCTTTCTCTTCAGATCTTGATAATTACCTAAAAGAATTCAAGTCTCGTACCCAGTCTTACGACTTAACCTGGCATATTTACATCACACTTTCCTGCACTCTTCTCCCAGAAGAGAAGGAACGAGTGTGGCAAGCCTCTCAGGCGCATGCTGATGAGGTACACGGGACAGAGGACACTGAGCCCGAAGGGGACATGGCTGTCCCCCGAGATGATGCCAACTGGGTTATCAGGCCGGGAGACCTGGACGAACAGCCCATAGTCACATGGTTGCTTGCCTCATCGTGGGCCTTCAAGAGGCAGGACGTAAAGCCAACAACTCTGATAAGCTTTGGCTAATAACTCAAGGGCTAGACAGAAGCTGCACATAGTTTCTAGCCAGGTTGACGGAAGCCCTACAAAAATATACAAGGTTAGAGCCCACTTCAGCAGAGGACACCACTGTCCTTAACACCCATTTTGTCTTCCAATTGTCCCCGATATCTGAAAGAAACTAAAGAAGGCAGAAGATGGCCCTCAAACCCCTCAATGAGACCTTCAATGAGGCCTTTAAAGTTTTCAGTGACCAGGAAGAGCAGGCAAATGTAGAGAAGGCCCAGGGAGATCAGGTTAAATACCACCTTTGAGCCACTGCCCTACATGGCTCCACATTTCCATCAACCAACAAAGAAGGAAGCCCCCGGGCCCTGCTTCAAATGCAGCAAAGAAGGTCACTGGGCTGCTCATGCCTAAACCAAGGCCCCCTCCAGTTCCGTGTCCCAGCTGCGGCATAGCAGGACATTGGAAAGTCCACTGCTCCAATCCCCCTCTAAGGATCCGGATATCCCCTCCTGGTCCCGAGCAGGAGTCTTCTGACCCAGCTCTGCCCAGCCTCTTTGGACTCGCCACTGAGGACTAAAGATGCCCAGGGCCCCAGGCCCCAACTCTCATCACCTCTATGGAGTCCGGAGTAACTCTGACAGTGGCAGGTAAGCTGATCTCCTTTCTCATTGACACGGGTCACTTACTCTACTATGCCTGCCTACTCCAGGAAAACCAAGGTCTCTCAGGTCTTTGTTATGGGGGTTGATGGTTTAATGTCTACACTATGAATAACCAAGCCTCTAATTTGCACACTTCAAGATACCCCATTTTCCCATTCTTTTCTCATAGTCCCCACACGTCCCACTCCAATTCTTGGGAGAGACCTTCTCTCAAAATTCAAAGCCTCAATTACTATCCCAAGCCCACCCTCTGATCTAGCCTGGCTACTGCTCCTCAACCCCACCTCCTCGCCCCCACCCTATTGCCCTCCTTGTCTGTAAACCCCATAGTTTGGGATACAAATAACCCATCTGTTGCCTCTCACCATGCTCCAACTCATATCCATCTCAAAGACCCCTCTAAATTTCCCAATCAACCACAATACCCCATCTCCCCAAAACATCAACAAGGGTTAAAGCCTATCATCACTAAACTCCTATGTCAGGGCCTCTTGCACCCAACTTGCTCTCCCTATAACACCCCATCCTACCCATCAAAAAGCCAAATGGCTCCCATCGCCTGGTCCAGGACCTGAGACTTATCAATGCAGCTGTTATCCCCATACACCCAATAGTTCCAAATTCCTATTCTCTTCTTTCTCTCATTCCCTCTTCCACTACCCACTTCACTGTTCTAGACATCAAAGATGTCTTCTTTACCATTCCTTTATACCCAGACTCTCAAGATCTCTTTGCCTTTACCTGGACTAATCCAGACAATCATGGCTCCCAAAAGCTGACATGAACAATCTTCCAATAAGGCTTTCATGATAGCCCTCATTTCTTTGGGCAGGCTCTAGCATCAGACCTAACCTTTCTTGACTTACTCCAACTACTGTCCTCCAATATGTAATCCTCCACTGACACACTCAACAACACACTATCAGTTCAGTTCAGTTTAGTCGCTTAGTCGTGTCCGACTCTGCGACCCCATGAATCGCAGCACGCCAGGCCTCCCTGTCCATCACCAACTCCTGGAGTTCACTCAGACTCACGTCCATCGAGTCCGTGATGCCATCCAGCCATCTCATCCTCGGTCGTCCTCTTCTCCTCCTGCCCCCAATCCCTCCCAGCATCAGAGTCTTTTCCAATGAGTCAACACTTCACATGCGATGGCCAAATACTGGCGTTTCAGCTTCAGTATCATTACTTCCACAGAAATCCCAGGGCTGATCTCCTTCAGAATGGACTGGTTGGATCTCCTTGCAGTCCAAGGGACCCTCAAGAGTCTTCTCCAACACCACAGTTCAAAAGCATCAATTCTTCAGCGCTCAGCCTTCTTCACAGTCCAACTCTCACATCCATACATGACCACAGGAAAAACCATATCCTTGACTAGACGAACCTTAGTCGGCAAAGTAATGTCTCTGCTTTTCAATATGCTGTCTAGGTTAGTCATAACTTTTCTTCCAAGAAGTAAGCATTTTTTAATTTCATGGCTGCAGTCACCATCTGCAGTGATTTTGGAGCCAAAAAAAAAAATAAAGTCTGACACTGTTTCCACTGTTTCCCCATCTATTTCCCATGAAGTGATGGGACTGGATGCCATGATCTTCTTTTTCTGAATGTTGAGCTTTAAGTCAAGTTTTTCGCTCTCCTCTTTCACTTTCATCAAGAGGCTTTTTAGTTCCTCTTCACTTTCTGCCATAAGGGTGTTATCATCTGCATATCCGAGGTTATTGATATTTCTCCTGGCAATCTTGATTCCAGCTTGTGTTTCTTCCAGTCCAGCATTTCTCATGATGTACTCTGCATAGTAGTTAAATAAGCAGGGTGACAATATACAGCCTTGATGTACTCCTTTTCCTATTTGGAACCAGTCTGTTGTTCCATGTCCAGTTCTAACTGTTGCTTCCTGACCTGCATACAGGTTTCTCAAGAGGCAGGTCAGGTGGTCTGGTATTCCCATCTCTTTCAGAGTTTTCCACCGTTTATTGTGATCCACACAGTCAAAGGCTTTGGCATAGTTAAGAAAGCAGAAATAGATGTTTTTCTGGAACTCTCTTGCTTTTTCCATGATCCCGCGGATGTTGGCGATTTGGTCTCTGGTTCCTCTGCCTTTCCTAAAAGCAGCTTGAACATCAGGAAGTTCACGATTCACGTATTGCTGAAGCCTGGCTTGGAGAATTTTGAGCATTACTTTACTAGCATGTGAGATGAGTGCAATTGTGCAGTAGTTTGAGCATTCTTTGGCATTGCCTTTCTTTGGAATTGAAATGAAAACTGAACTTTTCCAGTCCTGTAGCCACTGCTGAGGTTTCCAAATTTGCTGTCATATTGAATGCAGCGCTTTCATACCATCGTCTTTCAGGATTTGAAATAGCTCAACTGGAATTCCATCACCTCCACTAGCTTTGTTCATAGTGATGCTTTCTAAGGCCCATTTGACTTCACATTCCAGGATGTCTGGCTCTAGATGAGTGATCACACCATCATGATTATTCGGGTTGTGAAGATCTTTTTTGTACAGTTGTTCTGTGTATTCTTGCCACCTCTTCTTAATAACTTCTGCTTCTGTTAGGTCCATACCATTTCTGTCCTTTATCGAGCCCATCCTTGCATGAAATGTTCCCTTGGTATGTCTAATTTTCTTGAAGAGATCTCTAGTCTTTCCCATTCTGTTGTTTTCCTCTATTTCTTTGCATTGATCACCCAAGAAGGCTTTCTTATCTCTTCTTGCTATTGTTTGGAACTCTGCATTCAGATGCTTATATGATGGTTGGATGGCATCACTGACTTGATGGACATGAGTTTCAACAAGCTCCGGGAGATGGTGAAGGACAGGGAGGCCTGGCGTGCTGCAGTCCCTGGGGTCACAGAGTTGGATACGACTGAGCGGCTGAACTGACCTGAATAGTCATAGTCTTCTTACTTATGACCGTGGGAAAGGAAAGCCCTCCCCGTCTTTCTCTCAGCACACTGTGTGTTCCCAATGACTGGGGCCACGGCCTGCGGAAGGACTGGGCTTTATGAGGCATGGTCTGGAATCTGGACAGTTGGGGTCTCGTGGCGTCTCTGTCCTTCCTCAGCTTTGCTCCTTTCACCCTCTGTTCTAGCTGAGATGAACCTCGCAGACCCTGGGAAGGTGCCTGCCACAACCTCTACCACTCCACCACCTCAATTTTTTCCTTACTCTGTGCTGGCCCCTGACTCTGTGAAAACAGAGGGCATGTGAGTGACTGGCGTGTGTGTGCCCCTCCAAGGGCGTAGGGACCCCCTAGGACATCTTGGTCCATGTGTGTGGGACATTTTCTCCATGAGGCCAACCAACCAGAGCTGAGAGTGAACAAGAGGAATCTGTCTCCAGAGGGTACCTCTCTGCTTTGTTGCTTCTCTGAAAACTCCTCCAAAGTCAGTCAGTGAGTGATTTTCTCCATACCTAGGGGGTCAGTTTTGTCTAAAATTTCATTTATAAAATAATCACGGACTCATTAAACGCCAGGAGAGTGTTTTAAAAGACAGACTCCTCCGAAAACATGGGTAGGTGCAGTGAAACACTCCACAGGGTTGCAGGTTCTGGGAGTCTAGGAAAGTCCCCAGACATGGGGTGGGGTGGGGTAGGGGGTCTGCCTGCCCAGCAGCTTCTTCCCCTCAGTGTGTCACTGATGGCTCCCAACTGAAGTCTGCCGAATAGTTAATAAGTGGGTGTTTGTGGGATGAGACATAACTCTGGATCTCGCTTCCTCATGGATTATTTGGGTCCTCAAAGAAGATAGAGATCAGGGAAGCCTCATGGTTATTACAGCAGAAATAATCAATGCTTTACATTTGAGTAGCACTTTCTTCAACAAAATGTCTTGACACCTATTACTTAATTTAAACACCTTCCTCAGCCTTCAAGGACCTCTCAGAGATCTGTCACCAGCTGCCCTGCCCTCTCATCTGTTGCGCTTTACGAAGAGCCTCTGGGAACAGAAAGCTCTGGGTGTGGCCCTTGTGTGATGCAGTCAAGCAGCCCTGTGTCTCTGGACCTGCTACCCTCACCACCCATGGCACCTACACTTCCACCCAGCCTCCTCCCTAGGTACCTGGAAAGATGGTCCCGATGCACGGTGGGGATGTGGACCACCGAAGTCACCTTCCCAAGGGAGGAGATGGCCCTTCCTGATCCAGAGTGTGCTCCTGAGGCCTCCCTGCCCCCCACAACACCCCACTGACTGTTGAGAAATGGTTTCCTGCTGTATCAGGAAATGAGGACGTCGCAGCCATTGGTGGTTCCAGCCCTCCAATGTGAGCAACTGAACCTTAAGGACACCCAGGAGGGAGAATAATACCTGCACAATCTGGTAGCCATCAGACTGCAGCCATCCCCCACGGTGAGCCCTGAGGAGCTCAGGCTGTGAAAATGAAGAGGAAAAGTTAAAATCCTTCTGCCTCTGTCACTCAGCTTGCTCCTTGCAAAGTCTGGATCACGTAGGTCATGTAGTCTCAGAAAGTAGGGGACTTAACAATACTAGGAACTGAAGCTTATCTCACTCGCCCTTGTCCTGCTCTTTGCAATTGCCCGGCCCCTGCAAACCTGCTTAATCATGCCTGTCTGTGTAAAAGTCAGGCATCCCCCTCCCCATCTTGACTGCTGTTCCTGTGCACACACGCATGCATGCACAAACGAAACCCCTTAGTTTAAACCAGTCTATTGAAAGCTAACATTGCCAACTATGGTCTGTCTATAAAAACTCTGTAATCCCTTTGTTCGAGGCTCAGAGCTTGGAGTGTTAGCTCCTCTGGGCCCGCTGGCGTAATGAACCTGAATTCTCCAACTCTCCGATTATGGCGGTTGTTTTCTCGATTACTCGTTTCTGCAACAAAAACACACCAGATACTGGCCTAGATAACTGAGATGCACAGGAAGGAAATGTCAGTCAGCCCAGAGTCTTGCATCTTCCAATATATAGAAAAGCACTAAATTCCTTAACATGGGATATCTGATTTTCTTTAATTCACAAAAATACTTTTGATATTCAGACTACCTGCCCTTAGTTGCAAATTTGTATATAACCTGGCTCCTCTCCTCGCTTCCTCGGAGCAGTTCTCTCAGGGCAGCTTGAGATGCTATCTCCCTGTCTTGAAGTCCTAAAAATTCCCACTGAATACAACATAACTCTCAACTTTAAGGTTGTGACAATTTTGAAGTTGACACCATCCAGGCAGGTCTCTTGAACAGGTTCAATCACTCACAATCAGCTACATCAATAACACCCCAGGACATTAACACTGCCTTGCAGAGAATCAGCCTGGTGGGATTTTCAAAACCTTGCAGCCGCTTACAAGCTCCTTAGCCAACCATGTGTCTCCCCAGCTCCCCGTAAGGAGAAAAGGAGGGTGTTAGATTGAGAAGTGTCATATGGGGCAGGGGAACCTCCTTCGAGGCCTACACTTTGCTGCTGGGGCACTAAGGCCCAGGAAGCACAGCCCCCACTCCGTAAACCCCCACTTGCTGTGCGACAAAAGAACAGAAAGCAGCTCTAGGGCCTCAGACCCCTACAGCCCCTCAGGTAGGGATTCACATCGCAGAGGCTGAGTCAGGCGGCTGCAAATTCAGATCCTTGGGATGCAAAGTCCAGAAGCAGAGTAGGACTCTGACTCTCCTCCCTGCCTTCAGAACACACTAGATGTGTGCTTATTTCACTGAAATTCTGAACTCTGTAGGCCACGTTCCAGGAACTCAAGAATGGCCGCAATTGTGAACTGTCAACTGCAACCAAAAGACTGTTGAAAACCTGATTGTAAGGATCCTCTAGTGGCAGATATCTTTATATCTTGTTAATAGTTTTATTTGTGTAGTTTGCTAATGACTGCTGATAAGAGTATAAATTGTGAATGTTAAGTGGTGTGTCCTGGTATGTGCTATAAACACAGATTTTGTTTGTATAGTTGTATATATAGATACGTGTATGAGATATACTTTTTTTAATGGATTTTTTTTTACATGACATTTAAGAGAATTACATAAATGTGTATCGGGAAGCAAAACTGTCACTCTTATCTGTGTTTTAAAAACCTGTAGGTAACTTCCCAGAGCTCTGAAAAAACTTAACTGCGTTTAGTCTTTAAAAGTGAAAGCTCCTTACTTGAATCTGTATTTCTTTGGGAGCTTATGGTTCCTTATCGATACTGAATTTTGCCTTGTGGCTTTATAGCTGATGTTTAAATCACATACTAGATACCATCTTATGCCTAAGTACTCTTACTAAGGATTTTGTAATCAAAGTTTGATTGACATGTGAATGACATTGTTATTTAGTATAAAAACTGATATTGATGCAAAAGTGCCTCACTGATATGCTTTAGTCATAAAACCTGACTCTAAGTCAAGGAAATTATCATAGATTTCCAGAAAAGCCAATGATCAAAAAGTGCCTGAAATTCTTAAAACCAAGAATTGTATCAGCAGGCATATGGCCTTTTTTATTCACAGTGACATAGTTGTTTAAAATTTTCTGTGAACTAAATTGTATGGACTGAACATTGGCTAACTTTTTTAGAAAATATAAGGGCTTTTATGTGTGTGGATAAGATACATTGCCAAGCTAATTTATTAAGTCTTTTTTGGGAAGGGATGGAGGGTATTTTGAATTATAGTGAGAAGTTTTTCTTTTTTTTTCAGTACTGGTAGTGGCGTATATGTTTTCTCCCTTATGAGAATAAATGTAAGACAAGTCTGTTCTTTGGGAATTTTGATAGTACTAATTTGGAAATAATAAAACATAATACTAGATTTATGACCTATGCTATGCTATGCTAAGTCACTTCAGTTGTGTCCAACTCTGTGCGACCCCACAAATGGCAGCCCACCAGGCTCCTCTGTCCCTGGGATTCTCCAGGCAAGAACACTGGAGTGGGTTGCCACTTCCTTCTCCAATGCATGAAAGTGAAAAGTGAAAGTGAAGTCGCTCAGTCGTGCCTGACTCTTAGTGACCCCATGGAATGCAGCCCACCAGGCTCCTCCATCCATGGGATTTTCCAGGCAAGAGTACTGGAGTGGGGTGCCATTGCCTTCTCCGGATTTATGACCTGGTACTTGGTAATTCAGTCGGTAAAGAATCTGCCTGCAGTACAGGAGACCTAGGTTCAATCTCTGGGTTGGGAAGATCCCCTGGAGAAGGAAATGGCAACCCACTCCAGTATCCTTGCCTGGAAAATCTCATGAACAGAGGAGCCTGGTGGGCTGCAGTCCACCAGGGGTGGCAAAGAGTCGGGCATGACTGAACGACTAACACACAATGAAATCGATTGGTGTCATTTCTGGAGGGCTCTGAAGAGCTCTGGTACATAGTCCTTTATGTCTCAGTGAAGAGAAGAATTCAGCTAGAGCAAAGTGGTAGTTAAGAGGTGATTTATTAGAATAGAATGTGCCCTGAGAATTTACTGGCTACAGTTTCACAATCAGAGGAAAAATGGGGAGAGGGAGGAGACCTTCTTTGTCTTTCTTGAGTAGGCATCATTCTCCCATCATCAGCTCTCCCTCCAAATTGAGCAGGGGAATTTTCTTGTCCCTACATGGTCAAGCAAGGTCCACAGATTACTGTTCTTCATGTGTGAAGAGAGCGTGTCCTAGGGATCGCTAACTTATTGAGCTCACCAGGCAGGATGCTGGTCTCACGTCACCGCTGTTTTATTGTTTGGGGCGCGCCTCGTGCTTCTGTCACATGGCTTTGTGGTTCAGCAAGACTGCTTCCTCCAGTGATCATTAACTTACAGGGGTCTCCCACATTTTTCTACTTACGATCCCTTAGTGGGGTGAAATATTTCTTCTTTTTTTAATTCTAAGAATTTTATTATAGAAACAAAACAAGGAGTATAATGAAGTATGAAACAAATAATTTCGTTCTGTTTTTTGGTTTGTTTTTCTTTTTAAAAAAAATCTATTTATTTTAATTGGAGGCTATTTACAATATTGTAGTGGTTTTTGCCATACACTCACATGAATCAGCCATGGATTCTTGATCAAAGTACATTTAATGTTACAAAGTAAACTAGTTTATAACCCAACTTTTAAACAGGATTTATTTTTCCTGAAATTAACCTTTATTCTTTTGTGAAGATGTATCCTTAGTTACAGGAAGAACACAATATAAATACACATTGTTGTAGATACCATTCAAAAGTCAACATACATACAATCCTCTAATCAGTTGTATTACATGGTTAATTACCACACAAAAATGCTAAACACTGCTAAATTATTAGAGAAATGCAAATCAAAACTACAATGAGGTATCACCTCACACTGGTCAGAATGGCCATCATCAAAAAAATCTACAAACAATAAATGCTGGAGAGGACGTGGAAAAAAAGGGAGCTTTCTTGCACTGCTGGCAGGAATGTAAATTGATACAACCACTATGGAGAACAGTTTGGAGATTTCTTTAAAAACTAGGAGTAAAACTACGATATGACCCAGAAATCCCACTGCTAAGCATCTATCCTGAGAAAACCACAATTCTAAAAGACAGGTACCGCCAATGTTCATTCTAGCACTATTTACATTAGCCAGGACATGGAAGCAACCTAGATGTCATCAACAGACGAATAGTTAAAGAAGTTGTGATACATATATACAATAAGCCATTACACAGCCATAAAAGGAACAAACTTGAGTTAGTTCTAGTGAGATCGGTGAACCTAGAGCCTATTATACAGAGTGAAGTAAGCCGGGAAGAGAAAAACAAATATAGTATATTAGTGTATATATAGGGGATCTAGAAAGATGGTACTGATGAACTGATGAAGCTCTCTGTAGTGCGGCAGTTGAGGTGCAGACATAGAGAACAGATCTGTGCGCACAGCGTGGGAAGGAGAGGGTGGGGCAGATTGAGAGTAGCAGTCAAACATATACATTACCACACGTAAAACAGATAGCCAGTGGGAATGTGCTGTATGATGTGAGGCACTCAACCCAATGCTCTGTGATGCTCAACCCAATGCTCTGTGACGCTCAACCCAATGCTCTGTGACAACCTAGAGGGGTGGGATGGGATGGGAGGCGGGAGGGCGGTTTAAGAAGGAGGTGGTGGTTTAGTCGCTCAGTCGTGTCCAACTCTTTGCGACCCCATGGACTGTAGTCCCCCAGGCTCCTTTGTCCATAGGGCTTTCCAGGCGTGCTGGAGCGGGATGCCATTTTCTCCTCCAGGGATGAACTATTTAATCACCTATCTTGTCCCTGTATTCCATCCCTATCACTAATGAGCCATCGGTGGAGACCATGGAAATATCCTGCTCTCCAACCACTTCCTCTCCAGGTTTAACATCTACTGGGGCTTCTATGACCAACCTAGATAGCATATTTAAAAGCAGAGACATTACTTGGCCAACAAAGGTCCATCTAGTCAAGGCTATGGTTTTTCCAGTGGTCATGTATGGATGTGAGAGTTGGACTGTGAAGAAAGCTGAGTGCTGAATAACTGATCCTTTTGAACTGTGGTGTTGGAGAAGACTCTTGAGAGTCTCTTGGACTGCAAGGAGATCCAACCAGTCCATTCTGAAGGCGATCAGCCCTGGGATTTCTTTGGAGGGAATGATGCTAAAGCTGAAACTCCAGTACCTTGGCCACCTCATGCGAAGAGCTGACTCATTGGAAAAGACTCTGATGCTGGGAGGGACTGGGGGCAGGAGGAGAAGGGGACGACAGAGGCTGAGATGGCTGGGTGGCATCATGGACTCGATGGACGTGAGTCTGAGTGAACTCCGGGAGTTGGTGATGGACGGGAGGCCTGGCATGCTGCGATTCATGGGGTCGCAAAGAGTTGGACACGACTGAGAGACTGAACTGAACTGGGGCTTCTTGTTCAACCCAGTCCATACCATGATGGCTACAAACTTTCAACTCCTCCACTCCTTTCAGAGTGTTACTTCTTATATCTTCATGGCAGTAGGGGGTTTGGGTGGGGGGGATGGGGAACACGACTCATTATAACAAAAAAATGTGGCAAACTGCCAGTGGCACACAGGACAAGTAGGAAAATATTTGGTCAATACTTCAAAGATAGAGGCATACCCATTTAGGAAGTAAACAAATTTAAAAGGCAAACTCAGGGAATTCCCTGCCAGTCCAGTGGTTAGGACTACATGTTTTCATTGCTGAGGGCATGGGGTTGATACCTGGCAGGGCAACTAAGATCCCACAAGCCATGCAGTGCGGCAAAAAAATAAATTATACAAATTAACTAAATTAAATAAGGCAAATAGTTAGGATGTTCTTCCTTGTGATGAGAGCTTTTAAGATGTACTCTCTCACCATCTTTCAAGTATATAAAGTAGTATTAATTATCGTCACTTTGCTGTACATTTCAACCACAGGAATATTTTATAGCTGCAAGTTTCTACTTCTAACCCTCTTCACCCACTTTGTTCCCAGCTCCAACCACCACCTGTGTCAATTTGGTTTCTTAGATTCCACAGATAAGTAAGATCCTTTTTAACTGGGTTGAACTTCTAAAATTTTAGTGAAGTCCAATTTATCTATTTTTTTCTGACATGCATCTTGCCTTTGGCACTTAATCTAAAATGTCACCTCCAAACCTAGTCATCCAGATTTTCTTTTATTTTCTAGGAGTTTTACAGCTTTATATTTTACATTTAATTCTGCAACGCACTTTCAATTTTTGTGAAGGGTGTACGATCTGCATCTAAATTCATTATTTTGCTTATGGCTAAATGTCCAGTTGTTCCAACACCATTTGTTCAAAAGGCTATTGTTTGCTCATTGAATTCCCTCAGTGCTTTTGCCAGAGAGTTGGGTATATTCGCATGACTCTTTCTGTGCTCTCTGCTCTGTTCCATTGAATACCTGTCTAGTCTTTCCTTAATACCACAGTGTTTTGATCACTGTAGCTTTATGATGACTTGAAGCATTAAAGTTAGGGGAAATGGCAACCCACTCCAGTGTTCTTGCCTGGAGAATCGCAGGGACGGGGGAGCCTGGTGGGCTGCCGTCTATGGGGTCACACAGAGTTGGACACGACTGAAGCGACTTAGCAGCAGCAGCAATATAAATAATTTGTTTCAAAGTCCAGTTTTTCCTTGCTAACAAATGAGACAGTGGATAGTGGAGAAACCTATATTCTGCCAGGATGTGCCTGCACTGCCCACAGAGTGGGGTGGTGTCCCTGAAAGAAGACTCCGATTAGTTGTAAGTGTCTGCTGCAAACTCAAGGGCAGCGATTAACATCTTTTAAGAGTATCATTGCTCCAAATTCATCGCACCCACCCACCCTTGCCCCCCATATATGTGTTTTTAAGTGACCTTACTTGGGGTGGGGATCAAAGTTGCCAGATTGAATGGATCTCTCCTTCCCCGGACCCCTTTTTATTTGAAAACATGTTGCAGGGAAAGGGCAGACTCTGGAGCCCTCCTTCCACGAGTTGTACTTAGACACTCAGGGCATGGGCTGAAAGTCAAGTACAAATATAGTATCTGTGCTGTATTCAGAAGCACCTCTGCCCTTTTATAACCAAAGTTGTTTGCTTGCTCTTGTTTTATTTTTTTTTACTACACCCAAAGTAAACCAGCTCTGCCCAGGAAGTGTCCTTAGTTTTTCATGCAAATGGACTTCTAGCAAAACCACAAGCCTTTGGTTGACCACTCATGTTTGAATCTCAGAAGATCAAATTGAGGTCAGAGAGGAAGTGGTCATCCATTCCCCCTCCCCCTACCCTATGAAACTACACCCACAGACTCCTGGACTCAGGGGACAAATGGATCACCCACAACACATAAACTTCCCAGACAGATTGCCAGCTGCCTACAAGTCTCACTGGAGGGCCTTCAGAGGAACATCAGGTCTCTACTCAGAACTCTCTTCCTCCATTCTCTTGCCTGGCATTTGGTTTGCATGAAAACCAAAGAAAAGCCTACAAAGCTTAAGGCTGAGTAAGCCAGTAAAGTTACCCACATGGTTTTTTTTTTTTTTTTTAAAAAGAGTATTGTTGATTAAATTGATACGATGAGAACAAAGCAAGGCCTTATATACATTCGGTTCAGTTCAGTTCAGTCGCTCAGTCGTGTCCGACTCTTTGCGACCCCATGAACCACAGCAGGCCAGGCCTCCCTGTCCATCACCAAGTCCCGGAGTCCACCCAAACCCATGTCCATTGTGTCGGTGATGTCATCCAACCATCTTATCCTCTGTCGTCCCCTTCTCTTCCTGCCCTCAATCTTTCCCTCAATCTTTCCATCAGGGTCTTTTCAAATGAGTCAGCTCTCCGCATCAGGTGGCCCAAAGTATTGGAGTTTCAGCTTCAACATTAGTCCCTCCAATGAACACCCAGGACTGATCTTTAAACGCTCAATTAAAACCAGGTAACGGAGGAACAAGCCACTAGATGGCGGTAGCTCCCCTCTCTCCCAATTGCCAAGGCCCCACTGGCTTGGAGGAGCCTCCCGTGCCCACGTGCGGTGAGCTCGCTGCCGGCCCTTCCTGGTCCGAAGGGCGAGGACAATTCGTGCTCCCAGGACAGACTGGCCTGTGTGTCTCGTTTGGGGGACAGTGCCGTGTGGGCAGAGCCCTGTATAGTGAGGGCCACAGTTCTCCCTGCAGCCGGGAGCGTGTGAGGCAGGAGGCACCAGGCTGGTAGGAAGGGTCCCAGCACCCCACCACTCCCAGGAGTTCAGTGCCTGAAGCCCACCCAGGAGGTGGTGGAGTTTCCTCCCTAGCAGAGGGCAGGATGTGGTGCACGCATAAGGCAGAGTGTAGCAGGGCCCGCTGTGACCAGCGCCTGCCCAGCAGACTGGGTACACCCTCAGCTCCCTCCCACGTCCCTGTGCGGGAACTGAGTGTGTAGTCTGGAAGGCCCGAGTGACAGGCATGATCACACAAAAACCCAGGCTCTCTTCACACAAGCCCGTGTTCCTTCCACAACCCTGAAACCCTGCCCCACGGATCTCGAAGATGGGTTGGGGGTCCCTCCATCTCACGTGTCCCCTAAGGCTGTGGCCTTCCCCAGAGCACGTGTCCAGAGGTGGGTGGCCTTGCACTCCCTCCTCCAGGCCGGGCCTGTGACCACAGGGCTGAGCGCAGGGCCTGCTGGACAGAGAGGAGGACGCGCCAGGTGGCTGTGGGAGCGACCCTGATGCTTGCCCTCCAGTGGTGTGATCCAAACAGGGGAGACAGGTTCTCAGAAAGGACTAAAGGGTTTGGATTAACTCAATTGCTGGAGAATGTGGGCATCTGTGCTTCCTTCGTTTACAGAGACTGGTGCCAGAGCTCCAGTGGCACGCTCCCCTGGTTACTAGGGATTGAATGAATTCACTTTTCACATTGTTCACGGCCTGCATGATGGGGCCGGAGGATGGCTCTGAAGAGACCCTGTCGGCTGAGACAGGGATGTCGGGCCAGTGGGGGCGGTCAGTCTGTTCCTGGTTCACACCACGAATCACATTATCAAATAATGTATCATAACAGATCAAGCTGGAAAAAACATTCTTTCCAGGCCACTGAGCACTTTATAGGATTATTCAGTCCAGAGGGGCTCCTGTCTGTCCAGATCTTCAGGGCAGGAGACAGCACTCCTGCAACAGCCTGGGTCCGGGTCAGAGCTAAGATGCAGCTGGAGCCTGGCCCTGCGTGGCCTGCAGTCACACTGGGAGTTGGCCCGTGGCTGCCTCTTCCTAGCAAGACCACTAGGTCTCGGAATAGCAGGCACTGAGCCAGTGAGCACTTGTCTTCTTTGTAACTAAACTGGAGGGGCAGCTGAAGGGCCTGCTGGAGGTGGGGTGTTCTATAGGAGAAGAGCTTGACTCCTGGGAACCCAGACAAACCCTTCCCAAATGAGGCTTCTTCTGGGTCCAACCTGCCCAGGACATCGTGATGCCTGGGGGTGGCAGTGCCTAGGACTGAAATGACCCCTAGGGATCTGGGCATCTGCTCCACGGAGCCATAGGGCCCTGTCTCTGCTTCCCCTCTCCACTCCGCTGCCCCATCCAGGAGCATGGCCCAGAGCTCAGGGAAGGCTGGCTGGCCCCAGGTGCACTACTGTGGCCACACCTGCGAGGAGTCCCAGCAAGGCCTCCACTTAGGGAGGATCAGAACCCATTTCCTCCCTTCCAAGAAATGGAATAACATGTTAGGAGGGGGATTAACAAAACTTGCTTTGCGGGGGATGGCGATCAGAATTGAGGCCAAGGGGCAGAAACGCCTTCACTGAGTGAGCCCTTACTCTGGGCCCAGCACTGGCACAGAGGTGAAGGGCGAGGATGTACGGCCCCGCTGGGGCCTTGCTGAAGCACAGGTAAGAAAGCATGGAGCGCTGGTCTGTGATCACGTCGGGGGATGAAGACGTGTCAGTGCACAGATCCGAATCGCGGCCACACAGAGACATGACGATGGGCTAGCGGGACGGTGCAGGCAGAGGGCACGGCAAGGGTAAGGGTCTCTAGGGGGACGGAATGGACCCTGCCCCCTGCAGCTCAGACAGAAGCCCCACGCTAGAGCCACGAGATCGTGATGGAGGGGCCCAAGTTCGGAGAGAAAAGGCTGGGCTGGACTTGGGTCGGCTCTGCAAGTCTGGAGTCTTCTGAGCGTGGACGTGACCACCTGATTTCCCCAGACGACCGTCTGTCTTCACGGGGAATAAATTTTTGTTTAGTTGTTTTCAGTTGTGCTGGGTCATGGTTGCTGCTCGAGCTTTTCTCTAGTTGCAGTGAGCAAGGTCTGCTCTGTGCTGTGGTGCACCAGCTTCTCATTGTGGTGGCTTCTCTTGATGCGGAGCACAGGCTCTAGGCACACAGGCTTCAGAAGTTGCAGCTCCCAGAATCTGGACCACGGGGTCAGTTGTGGCACACAGGCTTAGCTGCTGGACCAGGGGTCAAACCCATGTCTTCTGCACTGGCAGACAGATTCTTTATCACTGAGCAGCAGGGAAGCTCAGTGTTTCAATGTGATAATTCTCACGTCTTTAGTCAGAGGGGGCCTCCTCAGCGAATGTTTTTGACATGGACCTGGTGACCCATGGTGGCTTTCTTGCTTTCTGTTGGACACAGTGTTTTAGATTGTTCATTTCCTGACTCAGACATGAAACCTTCCATTTCTTCCAAAAGCCGCAGATGGTTTTAATGAGAAATCTGCTCGCTTGGGGGTGACTACTGATCGGGTTTGGGCACTGTTTTCAGTCCTTTTCTGTACAAAGCTCGTCATTTTGTATTTATACCATTTGAATTTAGGAATACAGTGTTTTTACTTAACCTCACCCATCGTATAAACATCTCCTTTCAACAATTGATTCTCGATGATAACAGAGTATTGACTCATTCAATCTGACCGCAACATAAAAACATTAGACTCAGAAAAACAGTGCCCATGCCCATACTCCCAGGACTCGTGGTTTCCTCCTGTTAGTGTTGTGATGGTTTTGCCATTATGGGAGTGTTTCGATATGCAGGAAGGCCTGCATTTTCCCTGCACACAGATATTGTAGGCAGGGATTTGACGATGCTTGTGTAGATTCCCCCTGTGACTGTCCACGGTTGCTTATTGTAAAAAATAAGACAAATGAAGGCTTCTCCTGAATCTAGGAAGCAGCAGTGGGCGGGCATAGCGCTTTAACTTCATAGCCCCAGTGCCTCCTCTTTTGCTGTTTTCACAAAGCGATGAACAGTCAGTCTGGCCCGGGATGTTAAGAAATCAACCCCCCTCTACTCTTCTCCCCGTGCCCCTACTGTGTGATCTGCTCGATTTGGTCGGACTAAGGCGTTTCTCCTGAGAGAAGGAATCTGGGTGCTGGGGGAGCTCTGTTAGTTTTGAGTTTATAGGGTTCAGATTGTTCCAGAACTGTGTGATTGTTGGGTATTGGGTAGATATTAAGATGGGCACAATAAAGGACAGAAATGGTATGGACCTAACAGAAACAGAAGATATTAAGAAGGGTGGCAAGAATACACAGAACTATATAGAAAACATCTTAATGACCCAGATAACCATGATGGTGTGATCACTCACCTAGAACCAGACATTCTGGAGTGTGAAGTCAAGTGGGCCTTTGGAAGCATCATTACCAACAAAGCTAGTGGAGGTGATGGAATTCCAGCTGAGCTATTTCAAATCCTGAAAGATGATGCTGTGAAAGTGCTGCACTCAATATGCCAGCAAATTCGGAAAGCTCAGCAGTGGCCACAGGACTGGAAAAGTCAGTTTTCATTCCAACTCCAAAAAAAGGCAATGCCA
This sequence comes from Oryx dammah, assembly GCF_014754425.2. Classification (NCBI taxonomy): domain Eukaryota; kingdom Metazoa; phylum Chordata; class Mammalia; order Artiodactyla; family Bovidae; genus Oryx; species Oryx dammah. The sequence continues at coordinate 10,831,876 of NW_024070186.1, read as the reverse complement.
AAGAATGTTCAAATTCTACTGCACAGTTGCACTCATCTCACATGCTAGTAAAGTAATGCTCAAAATTCTCCAAGTGAGGCTTCAACAGTCCATGAACTGAGAACTTCCAGATGTTCAAGCTGGATTTAGAAAAGAAGAGAAACCAGAGATCAAATTGCCAATACCCACTGAATCATAGAAAAAGCAAGAGAATTCCAGAAAAAAATCTACTTCTGCTTCATTGACTGTGCCAAAGCTTTTGACTGTGTGGATCACCACAAACTATGGAAAATACTTAAAGAGATGGAAATGAATACCAGACCACCTGACCTACCTCCTGAGAAATCTGTATGCAGGTCAAGAAGCAAAAGTTAGAACTGGACATAGAACATCAGACTGGTTCCAAATTGGAAAAGAAGTATGTCAAAGCTGTATATTGTTACCTTGCTTATTTAACTTATATACAGAGTACATCATGTGAAATGCCAGACTGGATGAAGCACAAGCTGGAATCAAGATTGCCCAGAGAAATATCAACAACCTCAGATATGCAGATGACACCACCCTTATGGTAGAAAGCAAAGAGGAACTAAAGAGCCTCTTGATGAAAGTGAAAGAGGAGAAGTGAAAAAGCTGGCTTAAAACTCAGTGTGAAAAAAACGAAGGTCATGGCATCTGGTCCCATCACTTCATGGCAAATAGATGGGGAAGCAATGGAAATAGTGACAGAGTTTATTTTCTTGGGCTCCAAAATCACTGCAGATGGTGACTGTAGACATGAAATTAAAAGGAACTTGCTCCTTAGAAAAGCTATGACCAACATAGACAGCATATTAAAAAGCAGAGACATACTTTACTGACAAAGGTCCATATAGTCAAAGCTATGGTTTTTCTAGTAGTCATGTATGGATGTGAGAGTGGGACTATAAAGAAAGCTGAGCACCAAAGAATTGATGCTTTTGAACTGTGGTGTTGGAGAAGACTCTTTGAGTCCCCTGAACTGCAAGGAGATCCAGCCAGTCCATCCTAAAGGAAATCAGTTCTAAATATTCATTGGAAGGACTGATACTGAAGCTCCAATACTTTGGCCACCTGATGAGAAGAACTGACCTATTGGAAAAGACCCTGATGCTGGGAAAGATTGAAGGCGGGAGAAGGGGACAACAGAGGATGAGGTGGTTGGATGGCATCACCAACTCGATGGACATGAGTTTTAGCAAGTTCTGGGAGTTGGTGAAGGACAGGGAAGCCTGATGTGCTGTGGTCCATGGGGTTGCAAAGAGTCAGATACGACTGAGGGACTGAACTGAACTGAACGATTAGGTTGCTAGTTTTGCTTTTCAAATCTAGTGTATGTCTATAGCTGGGAGCATTTGGAGAAAATACAAAAACAGTAAATTGCCACCATCTTCCCAGACTCCTTCTTAACTGGGCTTTCAACTCTCCAGTGAAACTCAGAACAGGGTTGATAGAAAAGAATACATCATTATTCTTGTGGACAATATAATCATTCACTGAAATTCAAATTTGGTGTGCTTCCTCTAGAAGGTTGTCTCCAAAGGTTCTGGTCTGTATGCATCTCTCGAGGTTATGAAATAATTTTCTCGGCCACCAAGAAAACGTGGTCGATATTCCTCTACCTTCTCACAGCTGAAGCTCCTTCCCTCCCCCTGCCTTTGAGGCTCTGCCCCTCCTCTGCCCTCCAGGCCTAAGAACAGCTTCTTTTCTGGACTCTGCTTCCACTCTCACATCCTCTTCCTCTGGTTCTGGCCTTCCTGCCTCCTCAGCCACCAGCAGGTTGCAGGTGAAATTCGGACCCAAGAAAAGGCCTGGGCAGAGGAGCGAGGTGTGGGGCTTCTGGCCAGAGCGGGGGCTCAGTGCTGGAGTTCGGTGGGCAAAGGAGCACTTGCCAGATGTCCCCAGCCTATGTTTTCTTTCCGGAAGTTTGTGGGTTTAGGTCTTACGTTCAGGTCCTCAATCCATTTTGAGTTAATTTTCATGCTCTGGGCAGCAATTTTAAATATCCACAAGATGAGGAGCAGGAGGATAAAATTATCACTGTCCTCCTTCTGATTTTCCAAAGAGCGTGCAGGAGCTTTTCTGAGTTGCGCCCAGGCTCTGAGACCCGGTCCATCCACCTGCAGCATCCATTGATGAGTGTGGTTGTGGGTGAGGCCCGGGCTGACAGTCGGATGCCTGACAGTCGGGTCCCTGACCAGAGGATGTGGGGGTAGCAGGCCACATATAGTAGCCATGCTTTAGTGGGAATGGATCAGAGAGAAAGCAAAGGAATGCCAGAAAAGCATCTACCTCTGTTTCATCAGCTACACTAAAGCCTTTGACTGTGTGCATCATGATAAACTGTGGAAAGCTCTTAAAGAGATGGGAATACCAAACCATCTTACCTGTCTCCTGAGAAACCTGTATATAGGTCAAGAAGCAACAGTTGAAACCCTGTCTGGAACAACTGATTGGCTCAGGATGGAGAGAGTACCACAGGGCTGTCTGCTGTCACCCTGTTTATTTAATCTATACGCTGAACACATCATGAGAAATGCTGGGCTGGATGAGTTACAAGCTGGAATCAAGATAGGTGGGAGAAACATCAACAACTCTAATCGTAGAAAGTGAAGAGGAACTTAAAAACTTCTTGATGAGGATGAAGGAGGAGAGTAAAAAGCCAGCTTAAAACTAAATATTAAAAAAAAATCTAAGATCGTGACATCCTTCCCCTTTATGTCATGGAAAATAGAAGGGGAAAAGGTGGAAGTAGTGACAGATTTCCTCTTCTTGGGCTCTAAAATCACTGTGGATGGTGACTGCAGTCATGAAATCAGAAGACAATTGCTTCCTGGCAGGAAAGCTATGACAAACCTAGACAGTGTGTTGAAAAGCAGAGGCATCACTGTGCCAATACAAGTCCCTATAGTCAAGGCTATAGTCTTCCCAGTGGTCACGTGTGGTTGTGAGAACTGGACCGTAAAGAAGGCAGAACACCAAATAATTGATGCCTTCAAACTATGGTGCTAGAGAGGACTCCTAGAGTCTCTTGGACAGTAAGAAGATCAAATCAGTGAATCTTAAGGGAAATCAACCCTGAATGCTCACTGGAAGGACTGATGCTGAAGTTCCAATACTTTGGCCACATGATGAGAACAGCTAACTCATTAAAAAAGTCCCTGATGCTGGGGAAAACTGAGAGCAAGAGGAAAAGGGGGCAACAGAGGATGAGATGGTTGGATGGCATCACCGATGCAATGGACATGAACTTGGGCAAACTCCCAGAGATGGTGAGGGACAGGGAGGCCTGGCATCCTGCAGTCTATGGAGTCGCACAGAGTCGGACACAACTGGGTGACTTAAAATACCAAAAAAAAAAAACAAAAAAAAAAACCTGGAGGTAACAATGCAGCGGAATGTTCAGAAGACAAGGCTTAGAAGCGTAGAGCAGGGAGACAAAAAGATGGTTAACAGCAGAGAGAGGACAATGGAAAGACTGTGTAAGGGGATGTTATCAAAACAAAAGCAAGAATCTTCCCAGCCCTCAAGGACACCGGCTGCGGGGTGGTAATGGGACTCAGACCATCACAGCAGCCACCGACCCAGTCTGAAAGTGTGGACTGTGCAGATTGGCACCGTGAGGCAAGAACCTAAGGTTTAGGGTCTTCTGAGGTGGGCGGAGCTGGGGAGAAACGCCTGGGACTTTATGGGAGGGTGACAAGGGGCTGGGGCTGCTCCTTGAAGAGCAGGGCGTGGAGCAGGGGCGCCCTCCCGCAGCAGCCTTCCTTAAAGACCAGATAGTGTTTCCCGTTCCTCTCCTCTCATCAGCCACCTGGGGACTCTTCTTATCAGTCAGCTCACAGATCTTTGCAAAGCAAACCCCCCTCCTTCAGTGTGCCAGGTCCAAAGTAGCTGTGGCAGGTAGATTTATCTTTATTTCCCCAGAAAGACTGTGTTAGCCGTGAACACTCTCCTCTGAAGGGATTACCTGTTTCACAGGCTCCTGTTCCTGCTGGTGTCAGGGTGATGCCTTTCAACTGAGGTTGAAATTAAGTGAAGTCAAAACAAAGACGTGGTTCATGTTGCTCTGGGTCTGGAGACTCGACCTGGCACCCGGAGAGAGGACAGGGAGCAGGTGAAGGTGAAGAGCGGGCATGGAAGCGAGCGAAGGTGGCACCCTGCTCTTTCCTGGAAGACAGTGGGCTGTCTGCAGGACTCAGAGGTGAGAGGCGTCTGCAGTGAGGGGTTGGGGAGAGCAGTATCAGGACGGGCTCTGGGGACTTCGGTTCCTGAGGACAGTCTATGGTGGGGACGGGGAGGGCTCAGGCTCTGTAGGGTCTGAACTTAGGCAGGTCAGAGAGCCTCTTCACGAAGAATTCAAATGGACAAGGTGTGGGCACCTCGGAAATCAGTTCCCTGGGACAACATTCCTGCAGAAGCCTGACAAGGGGGAGCTGGCACTGCTGTGACTGAATGACCATTGGCTCTGGAGTGTTTCTTGGGTTTGTTTCAATATAATACTTCCTTCCTCCACAGTGTGGTCAGCGTGCTTATAAACCAAGCAGAGGAGCGCTGGTAACCATTTACCGGGAGAAGCTCAGCCAAGGGAAGAGTGATGCCCTGAAGCCACTCTGGCCTCCCCCTGGGGATATGGACACCCAGGGACAGGAGGATCAAAGAGGATGGACACCAAGGTCTGGATGGTTCAAGTACCAGCAGGGGAAGGGGGCCCCAGCACCACAGTGCCCCCCCTCCCAGACCATTTGCCTGATGCAGGGCCAGTGAGAGGCGGGCTCCCCTCTGGGCTTGCCCAACATTTCCTGGGGCCTCTTTGCTTTCCTGAGACAAGTGCAGGTAGGTTCTCATCTGAAGAGTTCTGACCCCTCCTTGGTCATGGGTCTTCCAGGTCCAGGGGAGCTGATGCCCTCGAAAGGGAGTGGCCAACCCTAGGTCTTGGCAGTGCAGGACCAGGGTTCCAATTTCTTCTGGAAATGATGCCAACCCTCAGCTGTTCAGAGATCCTGGGGCTCTGCCATCACTGCCTGGAACATCATTGCCAAGACCACGCTGCCCTTATCTTTGCCTAGACGGTGCAAAGGCCCAGCCCTCAAAACATACCTGACTGGGGGCAATCAGCCGAGGCCTTGGCACAGAGGCTGGGGAGCAGCTGGCTGGGGTATGAGTGACCAGAGCCTGAGATGGTCACTGCTTCTCACATGCTGCTGAAATGCACACGGAGGTCAGACAGGCAATGTCACAAGAAATTGGTCTTACTTCTTGGAACGAGAGATGGGGGCATGAATCAAGACCAGCTAGACTGAGCCAGGGGGAAGTCTCAGTGATGGGCAGGAGGAATGACTTTCCTTGCCTCCCCACGGGCTCGTCTTGTTTGGGCTGCAGGGCTCTGGATCTTGGGGGTCTCGTGGTCTGCAGGGCTGGACACACCCAGGCAGGAGTTTGGATCCACCACCTGCCCACGGAACAGCGGGGTTTCGGGTCTGCAGGGGAGCCTGTCCCAGAGGACAAGGTGCATTTTGGCTTTTGAAGAGCCACCCGAGTGTGAGAGTCTCTGTCATTTTATTTGCCAATTTGCTGAGCTTTCAAGATGACATGTTCCCCAGCGACTTTTCACATCTGCTAATGAATTCAATAAAGCACTTACTGGCGACTTTGTCTGGCCTAATGGTGGTAATAACCTTACATGATTAAACTTAATCAAATGCCGTGTCATTAATGAAGCCGTGTGTTTTCTGCTGACAAAATTCATAAATGAGATGTCACAGCCCATATGTTCACTTCAAGTGACTCTGCAGGGCCTTCTGCGTGTCCACAAAGTTACACAGTCAGGAAATTTCCTCACTCAGCAGCTTCCAGTCAGTTACCACACTGGAGTCTGGAAGGTGGAACTGCCGTGAGACCGTCAGCCCTGGAGCCCTGCTGCTGAAGGTGAGGAGGGCAGACAGCTGACTCTCCCCACACCATGCCCTCTGGACCCAGCAGCTCTTTCTGAGTCCCCCGCCCAGTGCTCATGGTCATGCTCAGCACCATTTAAGGTAGCAGAGTCGAAGACACATGTTTGATCGATACAACCAAGCAAGAAGCTACACTGGTGATAAGTGGGGAGTGGGGAGGTTTCGTCACGTGCCGAGGCTGCTGGAAAAGAAGGGAATTCTCAGTGTGCGACAGAATGGATGAGTCTGGAGGACGCACACTCAGGGACACAAGCCGTCCCAGGACAGACACAAGATGGCACTCACACATTCCAAGGACTAGGGCCTGGCATTTACTTGTCAGGGGCAGGGGAGACCAGGGGAGGCAGGGGAGCGCCACGTGTACAGCATATGACATACGCCGTGTGGGAGCCACCGCAGGCTGGGAGACAGCCCTCCAGCTGCCTGATGATCCGGCCCCTCCTCTGGTCCTGGTGTCTGAGCCTCTTCCTGCCTCTCATACTTTTCCTTCTAGACCCCAGGGGGCTTTCTCTATCCTTGAAGTCTGACTTACTTAATCGAGGTGTTTTATATCCATCCTCTTGTATCATCTTTTATTCCTGGAACACACGACCAACAGATAAAAAGTTTTCATTTCTTAAGAGATATGTTTATGCACTCACATCTTGAATTTCCCCCTTTATTTCTTCTGTTTTTATCTTTAAGAGCACCAATTATACACAGGTTATTTCCCATGGCTTCCACCCTCGGCCTCCGAGTCTCTTAATGGCTTTGCATACGCACACCTGGCGTCCTGAGTGACTCTAGGTTTACTCCCTGTGCCCAGGACAGAGCTCTCCTTGAGTCCTTATACCTCTTCCTTCTTCTCTTTTCCTAAGAGAGCTTGTCTAGGCTCTCATTTTGTTCACTGATATTGTTATTTCTTATTTCTTTGCTTTTTTGCGATTTTGAAAAAAATTTAAAGATACAGGAAAAGTACAGAGAAATTTTACAAAACACATGGTGTTCCTATAACCCAAATTTAGCAAAATTTATTTTGTCATATCTGTTTCTAATCCCTTTAAAAAAAACATAAAAGATACAGCTTAGGAATCCTTTACAAACAACACACAGGCCTGTTCTCACTGATCCACTGGTAAACAGTTTGGTGGTTTGTATTATTATATTACTTTAAAAACATTTACATCTGTACATAGTCTTAATAGTACATAGCCATCATAGTCAACAAGAGAGTCCGAAATGCAGTAATTGGATGCAATCTCAAAAACGACAGAATGATCTCTCTTCATTTCCAAGGCAAACCATTCAATATCACGGTAATCCAAGTCTATGCCCCGACCAGTAACGCTGAAGAAGCTAAAGCTGAACAGTTCTATGAAAACCTACAAGACCTTTTAAAACTAACACCCCAAAAAGATGTCCTTTTCATTATAGGGGACTGGAATGCAAAAGTAGGAAGTTAAGAAACATTTGGAGTAACAGGCAAATTTGGCCTTGTAATACAGAATGAAGCAGGGAAAAGCTAATAGAATTTTGCCAAGAGAACACACTGGTCATAGCAAACACCCTCTTCCAACAACACAAGAGAAGACTCTACACATGGACATCACCAGATGGCCAACATTGAAATCAGATTGATTATATTCTTTGCAGCCAAAGATGGAGAAGCTCTATAGAGTCAGCAAAAACAAGACCGGGAGCTGACTGCGGCTCAGATCATGAACTCCTTATTGCCAAATTCAGAAGTAAATTGAAGAAAGTAGGGAAAACCACTAGACTATTCAGGTATGACCTAAATCAAATCCCTTATGGCTATACAGTGGAAATGAGAAATAGATTTAAGGGCCTAGATCTGATAGAGTGCCTGATGAACTATGGATGGAGGTTTGTGACATTGTACAGGAGACAGGGATCAAGACCATCCTCAAGAAAAAGAAATGCAAAAAACAAAATGGCTGTCTGAAGAGGCCTTACAAATAGCTATGAAAAGAAGAGAAGTAAAAAGCAAAGGAGAAAAGGAAACATATATCTGTTTGAATTCAGAGTTCCAAAGAATGACAAGGAGAGATAAGAAAGCCTTCCTCAGTGATCAATGCAAAGAAATAGAGGAAAACAACAGAATGGGAAAGACTAGAGATCTCTTCAAGAAAATTAGACATACCAAGGGAACATTTCATGCAAAGATGGACTCAATAAAGGACAGAAATGGTATGGAGCTAACAGAAGCAGAAGATATTAAGAAGAGGTGGCAAGAATACACAGAAAAACTGTACAAAAAAGATCGTCACAACCCAGATAATCACGATGGTGTGATCACTCACCTAGAGCCAGACATCCTAGAATGAGAAGTCAAGTGGGCCTTAGGAAGCATCACTACAAACAAAGCTAGTGGAGGTGATGGATTTCCAGCTGATCTCTTTCAAATCCTGAAAGATGATGCTGTGAAAGTGCTGCACTCAATATGCCAGCAAATTTGGAAACTCAGCAGTGGCCACAGGACTGGAAAAAGGTCAGTTTCATTCCAATCCTAAAGAAAGGCAATGCCAAAGAATGCTCAAACTACCACACAATTGCACTCATCTCACATACTAATAAAGTAATGCTCAAAATTCCCCAAACCAGGCTTCAGTAATACGTGAACCGTGAACTTTCAGATGTTCAAGCCGGTTTTAGAAAAGGCAGAGGAACCAGAGATCAAATTGCCATCATCGAAAAAGCAAGAGAGTTCCAGAAAAACATATATTTCTGCTTTCTTGACTATGCCAAAGCCTTTGACTGTGTGGATCACAATAAACTGTGGAAAATTCTGAAAGGGATGGGAATACCAGCCATCTGACCTGCCTCTTGAGAAACCTGTATGCAGATCAGGAAGCAACAGTTAGAACTGGACATGGAACAACAGACTGGTTCCAAATAGGAAAAGGAGTACATCAAGGCTGTATGTTGTCACCCTGCTTATTTAACTTATATGCAGAGTACATCAAAATTATAAATTTTAAACATGCAAAAGTAGTTGTTATTGTTCAGAGGCTAAGTCTTATCCAACTCTTTGCAACTCCATGGATTGCAGCACACCAGTCTTCCCTGTCCTTCACTATCTCCTGGAGTTTGCTCAAACTCATGTCCACTGAGTCAGTGATGCTATCCACCCATCCCATCCTCTGTTGCCCTTTTTCTCCTCTTGCCTTCAATCTTTTTTTCCAGTGAGTTGTCTCTTCACATTATGTGGCCAAAGTATTTGGAGCTTTAGCTTCAGCATCAGTCCTTCCAATGAATATTCAGAATTGATTTCTTTTAGGATTGACTGGTTTGATCTCCTTTCTATCCAAGGGACTCTCAAGAGTTAGGCCCAGTAGTGTAACCCATTCCAGCTTCAGTGATAATCAATTCCTACCCAATATGTTTCATCTATGTCTCCCCCCGATCCCCCAACCAGGTACTGTATCATTCCAAGCATTTCTTAAGCTATTTCTTTACACACATTCTTTAAAATCAGCTTTTTAAGTGCTCCACAACTTTGATGGAGCTTTGATTGAATTATCATTGAATTTAAAGATTTTGGAGAGCTTGCTTGCACAATTGAATCTTTCTATCTATGAAATTGGCTCTTCTCCCCATATATTGAATGCTTTCTTTATATTTTTCAATAACCCATTTGTTGTTTTCTCTGTCAAGAGCTTGCATACTTGTTAGCTTTTGCCACAACTATGAATGTCATTGATTTTACTGTGGCTGTGAGTGTTTTATAATTCCCACTTGTTATTGCTGTTGTAAAGAAATACTATAAACTTCGTACATTTCTCTTGTTCTCTGCAAATCTTACTGAACTTTTATTAATCAGGATATTTTATTGGATTTTATACACAGACAGTCATATCATCTGCAAGGAAATGATCATTTTGCTCTTAACTATTCCTGAACACTCATTGTTTCTATTTTTCATTTTGCTGCAAAGGCTTGTTGCTCCAACGCATGGTTGAGAAGGGAGTGCTAACTCGCCTGAGTTTGGCCCTCACATCCGTGGGTCACGAAGGTTTCCCATCCGCCTACAGTCTTCTTCCTGCCCAGCTGTTTGATTTGTTTCCAGGTCTCAACCCAGCCCCAGGCTGACTCTGAGCGGTTGTCATTCATCTTTGGGGCAGTGGATGGGCTGAGCCAGCCTGGTCCTGAAGGCCCACAGAGGGAGGGATGGGCTGAGCTGCAGAGAGACTGTGACTGCCACCTGGGCTTGCTGTCATCCCTCCAGGTGCCCCTGAATCACACTGAGCGACTGCTGCCCCCCGCCACACCCCTCCCACACTCCGCCCCCCCGCCCCACCACCTCATTCCCCCACCACCCCCGCCCTGCCACCTCCCCTTGGCTAACTTCCCCAGCTAAAAGGCTGACTTGTGGGCAGTAGAGCTCCTGTGCAGGCTGGCCTTCGGTTTTTGTTTTTAAATAATTTTATTTGTTTAATTTTGGCTGCACTGGGTCTTTGTTGCTGTGCGGGCATTTCGCTAGTTGTGGCAAGCAGGGGCTACTCTCTGGTTGTGGTGCTCAGGCTTCTTGTTGTGGTGGCTTCTCTTGTGGTGTACAGGCTCTAGTGCACGCCAGCTTCAGTAGTTGCAGCCTGAGGGCTCTGGGGCACAGGCTCAATAGTTGTGGTGCACAGGCTCAGTTGCTCCACAGCAGGTGGGATCTCCCCAGACCAGGGATCAAACCTGTGTGTCCTACATCAGTAGGCAGATTCTTTACCACTGAGCAGCCAGGGAAGGCCCTGGCCTTCAGTTTTACCTCCTGCCTTGGAGATGGGTCTCAGTTCCCCCGTCTCAGGCCCATCAATCTGGGAATTCTCCTGCACCCCCACCTCTGGGATATAGCTAAGCTCCAGAAGCAGGTCGAATGGGGAAGTACCCCCAGTGGCCGAGCGCCTCCACCCTAATGTGTCCTCGAGACCCCACTGCTTTCTCTCCCTGGCTCTGTTCTGTGCCTTGGGTGTGTCAGGGACAGGATGTGAAGATGAGTGGGGGCAGGAGGCCCTGGGCACTCAGGCTTTCTTTGCTCCCTCCCCTTCTGCACCTGATTCCCAAGACTACAAAATGAAGCTCTACTTCCAGCCTTCTGTAAGGTCAAGTTGAGGAAGACCCAAGAGCCTGTTTTTCCATAGTTCACCTCAGGACATTTGGACATCGAATAGTTTAGCGGCAGGAAATAAGCCACTGTGTAAGCAGAATGCTTCTCAGTCAGAAAACAAGCAATCAGAGAAAACATATTTTTAAAAAAGAAGATTTAGTGGGTGGGCCAAGTTTTCTATCTTTCACCTGGTAGATTAACGATTACATGGCTGCACAGTGGCAGCTAACATTTTCAAACAGGAAGACATATGATTAAATCTCTTTTGATGTTTTCTTCAAATTGTTTCTCTTCTCTGAGCTCTGCTTCCAAAGGGTCATTCTCCAATTAAAGTCAGAGATGATTACTGTGGCAGCAGCCCTGCCTGCTTCAACGGTGAATTCTTCAAAGAATTAGCCTACATGCAGTATCTTGTAGCATGTTGGGCCCTCAACATTTTGTTCTTTTCTATTAGTAACTAGAACCAGTTCATCTCATATGTGAGTACGTGTGTGTTCAGTCGTGTCTGACTCTGTGCGAACCCATGGACTGCAGCCCACCCGGCTTCTTTGTCCATGGGATTCTCCAGGCAAGAATACTGGAGTGGGTTGCCATGCCCTTCTCCAGGGGATCTTCCCAACATAGGGGTTGAACCTGTGTCTTTTGTGACTTCTGTGTTGCAGGTGGAATTTTTACCACAGTGTCTCCTGGGAAGCCCACTTCGTCTGATGCTTTTCCAGTAGAATGGAGTTCTTTGCTACTCCCGCCCAAGGCCCCTGTGACCTGCCACAGGGCACAGACAGCCCTGTGGCTGCTGCTCTCCTGGCCCTGGGCAGACCATTATGCCCCCAGGACTGATTGATTTCCACTCAGGACATTTGCTAAGGCCTCTCTTGAAGTAATAGATTGTTTGCTCTTGACAACTTATTACTACTATTGAAGTGGACCTTGAGTCAGGGTGAAGGGTTCCTAAACCTCTAATGGTCACTGGTGAGCAAAGTGAGGTGGAGGAGCAAAGACTAATCAGGTACCATGTCCTCTAGTTTCCTTTTGCTCAATAGTGACCACTAGAGGTCAATTCAGATTCCTGGCATTAGGTCATTTTTTGAAGAGTTAATTGACGTTATGGGCTTCCCTGGTGTCTCAGAGGGTAAAGCGTCTACCTGCAATGCAGGAGACCTGGGTTCATTCCCTGGGTTGGGAAGATCCCCCGGAGAAGGAAATGGCAACCCACTCCAGTATTCTTGCCTGGAAAATCCCATGGACGGAGGAGCCTGGTAAGCTACAGTCCACGAGGTGGCAAAGTGACATTATATAAATGATATTGACTTGCTTTAAAAGAAGGCTGAGCACCGAAGAGCTGATGCCTTCAAGTTGTAGTGCTGGAGAAGACTCTTGAGAGTCCCTTGGACAGCAAGATGAAACCAGTCGATCCTAAAGGAAATCAACCCTGAATTGCAAGGACTCATGCTGAAGCTCCAATACTCTGGCCACCTGATGGAAAGAGCCGACTCATTGGAAAAGACTCTGTTGCTCAGAAAGATTGAGGGCTGGAGGAGAAGGGGGTGACAGAGGATGAGATGGTTGGATGGCATCACATACTCAGTGGACATGAGTTTGAACAAACTCTGGGAGACAGTGGAGGACAGGGAAACTTGGCGTGCTGCAGTCCGTGGGGTCACAGAATTAGACACGACTTAGCGACTGAACAACAACAGCAACTCCCTCTTTTCTGAGTGAGCTCCAAGCTCTCGTGGGTGAGATGTCTGCCAAGTGAATAGACCTAACCAGTCTCGCCTGAAGGCGCTGGAGGAGGCGCCTCCCAGGAGTTCCTCCTGGGCCCTCGGCCTTCCCACTTGGCTGGGGCTCCTTCTGGAAGCAGTGGCCACACCAGACTGGCTGGCTGTCCAGTCTGCTGGCTGCCTCCCTCGAGGTTCCCAAATGAAGGTATGAAAACCCAACTCTACCTCCCAGTTGCTCATGAACACACACTTGGTATTATTGTACTCAGAATTTTTGTTTATTGGGAAAGAGTATAATGACAAAAGGGTACTATTTGTTCAGTAACATTTAACAAATAAGTGTGTTATTAATCAGAAACACATCTAAGTGTAAGGTCGGACCCTGGAGGCCATGATGGGCCGCCCCTCCTCTCCCCTGCCGGCGGGGGAAGTCCCTAACGGAGGGAGCCTCCCAGATGCCAGGGACCAAGGACAGCACACTCCGCCAGCTAAAGCCGCCCCGCCTCAGCTGCATGAACCGCGCTGCCTCAGCTGCATAAGCCACCCCGCCCCAGCCGCATAGAGAAACCTATCAGCTCGCGACGCGGCGAACCAGCAGCCTATCCAAACTCCTATCCTCTAGCCCAGCCATCCCTGCCAAGTGCATATATAAACAAACTCCCAGCGCGGTTTGGCGCGGATTCCCTCGACCTGCCCCGTTCCGGTCCGGGAACCCCGCCCGGGAGCACTCCGCCATTAAAGCCTGTCAGAGATTTTTTTTTGGTGTACCTGGTCCTCTTTTACCTAACATTAAGTACATACATACACAAGGAGCCACGGCAAAAGATGTTTGCTTTTTGGACCACGCTGAGTAGAGGGTCCCTGTGACACACGCTGCCAAGGGTCCCAAGACCCCCAGCCAAGCCTGCAGTGTCCAAAATGCATTTTACTGCCGAGCCTGGTATACAAGCCCTCAGCTTTGAGTGTCCTCTGGAATGAGAGCTTTATTTACTTGTTTGGCTGTGCTGGGTCTTAGTTGTGGCACGTGGGGTCTTCAATCTTCACTGCAGCATGCAAACTCTTAGTTATGACGTGTGGGATCTAGTTCCCTGACCAGGGATCGAACCCAGGCCCCTTGTGTTGGAAGTGTGGAATCTTAGCCACTGGACCACCAGAGAAGTCCCTATGAATGTATTTTTTATTGAAGTAAGTACAGTTGATTTACAATGCCATGTTAGTTTCAGTTGTACAGTACAGTGATTCAGTTATAGGCATATAACTGAATATATATTGCTTTTCAAATTCTATTCCCATATAGGTTATCACAGAATATTGAGTATAGCTCCTGTGCTGTCTGGAAGGTTCCTGGGGCAAGAGCTGAGAGCCTTGAGCTCATAAGGTGGCCTTCCAGCCTCCAGGCTCCCAGTTGGCACTCAAAGAGCCTGGATGTTACCAACCCTGTGGTTTTGCAACAAGTTTAAGAAGCCAACAAGTTGAAAACCAACAGTGCTTCTTAGATCTGCAAGAGAACTGCGATCACAGGGCAAACCCAAGGTCTCACCTGCGGTGGGGAGGAGGCTTTTGTGAAGGTCATATCCCAGGCACAGGCGCCCTCAAGCCTGAGATGCAGGCCCAGCCTCCACTCCTGACACCCACGTCACCGTGGCCTCAGTGGGCCTCGGCCTGCTGCAGGATTCAGCTCCCAGCCAGAGACTGAGGTCGGGCCACGGTGGTGAGAGTGCTGAATCCTGGCCGCTAGACCACCGGGGACAGTGACAAGGCCCTGGCCTGTCAGCTTTGTGAAAGTGAAATTCCACAAAGAGACAGAAGGAGTGAAAGGAGTAAAGTATACTAGGAGGAAAAAGAGTACGTGTAGATAAACCCCATGGAGAAGGCGACAGCAACCCACTCCAGTACTCTTGCCTGGAAAACCCCATGGAGGGAGGAGCCTGGTAGGCTGCAGTCCATGGGGTTGCAAAGAGTTGGACACGACTAAGCGACTTCACTTTCACTTTTCACTTTCATGCATTGGAGAAGGAAATGGCAATTCACTCTATTGTTCTTGCCTGGAGAATCCCAGGGACGGGGGAGCCTGGTGGGCTGCTGTCTATGGGGTCACACAGAGTACGACACGACTGAAGTGACTTAGCAGCAGCAGCAACAGACAGACCCCCAGTGGGCTCAGAGAGGGAGTCACGCCCTCGGGGTGGTCTGAATCGATTATGCAGGCATTTCTTCCGGTTTCCTCTGGCCAATCACCTGGCTCTGTCTGACTCTGAGTTCGTGTCTGAAGTATCTTGGGGTCCTTCCTTGTGTACATGCGCGTCTCTTAGCCAAGACAGATTCCAGCACAGAGGCCTGTGGGCAGGTTGACATCACCTGCTGTGGGGTGGGGCCACCTCTATTTGACCTTCAAGGAGTCTTTCTGCACATGTGTACTTAGGAAGGTCTCCTTGACGTTGAGAAGGAGGAACATGTGATCTCCTTGGCTCCTATCTGGGCAGGGCTCAGCTCCTCCTCCCTTCTGCCATCACCTTCATCTGTGAGTCTCTGTCCACAGGGGACAAACTCCAGCTGCTCAGCTTGGACCCTGTCCACCTCCTGCCCCACCCACACCCACACCCACACCCCCGTTCCCCACATCCACATTCCCTGCCTCCTCCCGCCCCCCGCCACGGCCCATCAACAGGGTTCCAAACAACAGGGGATTCCTGTGGAAAACACTGCACATCTCAGCCCTTGTTGACGGGGACCTGCCTCTCCTCACTTCTAAACACTAACTTGTTCAGTTACACATGTAACAAACCACCTCACAGGAGCCAGAAAAAGAACCAAAGTCCACGTGCGGATCCACCGGAACAGCATCATGTTGGCTACTAAACAGCAATAAGGAAAAGTTGCTCTGTTTCCATAACCATAAACCTCTTGTCCTGGGTTATCAGGAGGTCTTCCTTCAGATGGCCCGGTCTCTGCAGCCTTTGTCCTGGGCATTGACTCTGCTCACCCAAGGACGACAGGGGACAACACGTTCCCCAGCCCCGGGGCACTGCACTATTTTCCTGGGTGTCCAAAACCCTGCCCACACGTGTGTACATAGTCCCTGTGTTAAACCCTCCTTCAGCTACCCCTGTGTGAAGGTTCCATCCTTCCCCGCAGGGCTCCTGTTACACCTGAGGATGGAGCCCGGGGCCTACTAGGTAATACAGACCTCTTTCCACTTGCTTTGGCAAAATAAATGCCTGTAGTTTTGAGAAAAAGCATATTGTGTTCTGTAACTTACCCCAGACGGTGTAAATGTGTGACATTTCATCGAGTCATCCCCCTTCCTCTGGGGAGGCTGCAGGTAGACAGGACATCAGAGGACAGCTCAAAATAAACCCTCAGAAGCTGGAAGAGCCACAGAGTTGTATTTGTTGCACTCTAGGCAGCTATCTAAGGAGAAGGCAATGGCACCCCACTCCAGTACTCTTGCCTGGAAAATCCCATGGATGGAGGAGCCTGGTAGGCTGCAGTCCATGGGGTCGCTAAGAGTCGGACATGACTGAGCGACTTCACTTTCACTTTTCACTTTCATGCTTTGGAGAAGGAAATGGCAACTCACTCCAGTGTTCTTGCCTGGAGAATCCCAGGGACAGAGGAGCCTGGTGGGCTGCCATTTGTGGGGTCGCACAGAGTCGGACAAGACTGAAGCGACTTAGCAGCAGCAGCAGCAGCAGGCAGCTATGTGCAATAGAACGCTATTTTTTTTTTCCACCACCCCCCCACCTGCCTAGAATGCTATTTTCTTTTTACTTTTGCACTTTTCTTAACCAGAGTGCTGTCTGAAATACTGTTACCATTTTCCTGTTGCCACTGTGAAAAGTCCTGCTGGGGAACTGACACTGAGTTAAGTCAGCTGAGGTAATTTAACATTTAGTTTCGTTTCAGAAATTGTGGTTCTCTGCTCTTGACACCATTCACTGGAAAAGTCCCCACTTGCTCTAAGGGACCAACGTCACATAGGAGGTTGAGCAAATGTTTTCCACGCACGTAGTGTTTACAGAGCAGGACCAATCACGTTTTAATTCGGGCCACAGTGACATCAAACTTCATCAAGTAAATCAGCAACATAGTCTGGAAATATCTCAATTTACCAATCCTCCTGGTATAGTCTTTCAATTGGGTTCAATAGAATCTTCTGGTCTAGAACAAGAACATGTATATTGAACATTTTTCATATGAAGGATATGTATCATTCATTTGCTCATTTACTTATTCAGCAAGTATCTGTTACATGTCTAGTACAGATCAGGTATTGTTTTGGAAGCTGGGGTACATTGGTGAATAAGAGAAAAATTTTTTTGCTTTGGTGAAGCTTACATCCCGGGGGTGCCTGCTCAGTCGCTTCAATCATGTCCGACTCTTTGTGACCCCATGGGCTGTAGCCCATCAGGCTCCTCTGTCGATGGGATTCTCTAGGCAAGAATACTGGAGTGTGTTGGCATGCTCTCCTCTGGGGGATCTTCCCAACCCAGGGATCGAACCAGGGTTTCCTATGTCTACAGCATTGGCAGGAGGGTTCTTTACCACTAGTCCCACCTGGGAAGCCCTATCCTGGGTTGTAATTAATAAATTAATTAATAAAGATGAAAAATAGACCAGTGTGAAGGGGTTTCTGAGTGCCTGAAGGCAGTTACAATTTTAACTGAAACACTGCAGGTAGGTCTAGCGAGAAGGTGACTTGGGAACAGAGCCTTGCTAAGGCAGGAAGTCATCGTTTGCAAACCTATGATGTGCGGGCCACCTGAAGGCCCAGCATCCACAAGACCCTGTGCGGACACTGTCTACCAGGCAATTTCCCTTCCATCAGTTCAGTTCAATTCAGTCGCTCAGTCGTGTCCGACTCTTTGCAACCCCATGGACCACAGCACGCCAGGCCTCCTTGTCCATCACCAACTCCTGGAGTCCACCCAAACCCATGTCCATTGAGTCAGTGATGCCATCCAACCATCTTATCCTCTGTCGTCCCCTTTTCCTCCTCCCATCAATCTTTCCCAGCATCAGGGTCTTTTCCAATGAGTCAGCTCTTCGCATCAGGTGGCCAAAGTATTGGAGTTTCAGCTTCAACATCACTCCTTCCAAAGAACATCCAGGACTGATCTCCTTTAGGATGGACTGGTTGGATCTCCTTGCATTCCTAGGGACTCTCAAGAGTCTTATCCAACACCACAGTTCAAAAGCATCAATTCTTTGGCACTCAGCTTTCTTTATAGTCCAACTCTCACATCCATACATGACCACAGGAAAAACCATAGCTTTGACTAGACAGACCTTTGTTGGTAAAGCAATGTCTCTGCTTTTTAATATGATGTCTAGGTTGGTCATAACTTTTCTTCCAAGGAGTTAGCGCCTTTTAATTTCATGGCTGCAATCACCATCTGCAGTGATTTTGGAGCCCCCCAAAATAAAGTCAGCCACTGTTTCCACTGTTTCCCCATCTATTTCCCATGAAGTGATGGGATCGGATGCCATGATCTTAGTTTTCTGAATGTTGAGCTTTAAGCCAACTTTTTCACTCTCCTCTTTCACTTTCATCAAGAGGCTCTTTAGTTCCTCTTCACTTTCTGCCATAAGGGTGGTGCCATCTGCATATCTTAGGTTATTGATATTTCTCCCAGCAGACTTGATTCCAGCTTGTGCTTCATCCAGCCCAGTGTTTCTCATGATGTACTCTGTAAATAAGTTAAATAGGTAGGGTGACAATATACAGTCTTGACATACTCCTTTTCCTATTTGGAATCAGTCTGTTGTTCCATGTCCAGTTCTAACTGTTGCTTTCTGACCTGCATACAGATTTCTCAAGAGGCAGGTCAGGTGGTCTGGTATTCCCAGCTCTTTTTGAATTTTCCACAGTTTATTGTGATCCACACAGTCTAAAGCTTAGTCTCTTCCATACTGGGATAATAAAAGGCAGAGCACGGGGCCCTTCACTTCTGACAGCAGGGATCACGGCAAAGCTGTGCTTCCTTCTTATAAGTGCCCTTTTAAGGTCTCATCACTCTAACAACTACTGTAGACTGCACAATTATCCTTGTTCGAAGGAGACATGTCTGTATAAATTGCGTATTTATTTTCCTCTCCAGATCTTTCTTTAAAATACATACTATTTCTATGGGACTCTGAGGCTGTCTGGCAAACAGAATGCTGGACGAATATTTCCTACCACTGCACGTATTCTCCTGGCTGGTAAGGACAGTATCTTGAAATATTAATCTCCATGACTTTCTTTTATCGACTCCCTTGTACATGACTTTGCATGAGTTAGAACATCTACGTTGCCTTGAAAAGAAGTAGGAGTTTTGGAGCTGGAATGAGAAGCAGAAGGAAGGGAAGATGTTTGATTTATTTTATTGCAACTCGCCAACCTGAGTCAGTAGGGCCAACAAACAGGAGCTAGGCTACTGTTCCCAGGTTTTGCTATATCATTGGGGCAACTTGATTGAGTCACTTAAGCAGAGCAGCCAAATCAATCCCTGGAATTTCCATCAACAGTTGCCTATGTGTCAGACTCATGGATCATGGCGATGGGACACTGACTGTGCACAAAACCTCACTGAGTCCCAACTGAGAGGCTACACTGGGGACCCACTCTTATTGCAACCCAGGACATAGGACAAGTGGAAGTTCCCTCCCGGTTTGGTTGTGTCTCAAGGTTTCGGCAGGATATCTATAAACTAGGCATCTGGAGTCGGGCTCCCTGTCTAAGCATGTTCCTAGCATCGGCATTTGCTTCTCCTTGCTTCTTTCCACTCAGACAGGTCAGAGAAGTTCTCCAGGAAGAATGACTTGAGCAGAGACGCTGCAGGCAGTACGTGCTGTACTCTACGCAGTCCTTTCAGTGACACTATACCTGCCAGAGGCTCAGGTCACTTACATTGTCCCAGGTTTCAGGCTGTAGTAAAAGAAAAAAGTGTTTGTTGAAAGACTGAGCAGAATTTTTGTATTTTTGCTGTCCTTCACTTCCCCTGACCTTGGGGTTGGGTGAAGACACCTGGAATGATGCTCTGTGGGTCAGTATGTGGAGGAAAGGTGAGCCGTCATGGGGCCAGGAAGTACTTCCCCTGCTTACATGTCCCTGTGAGCATGAGCTTTGGTGTGCACAGAAACAAACTTTGCCCTTGTACACATCCCCTCCCCTGGCTGCAGTCGCCTTCATCCAACTGATCCAGACTCCTTGATGACACAAATTCACCCCCTTCTCATCCTGCCATTCTCAGCACTTCAGAGGAAGATGAGATTTCCACGTGAACGGAGAAGCTAAATTTCTGTGTTCTGGTTGTATATTTCCATATGTGCATTAGATACTTGTCTCCAAAAGATGAGGCTCATTTCTGTCGACGTTTTCACCCATTCATTTCCCCTTGCTTTTCTAAATTATTTGGATTTGCTTTAACTTCATTTTCTCCCAGACATTGGAAGAATGATTAATGCAGCTCATTAACCATTTTATCATTTTATTGCTCATAATCAAACCAGAATTAATTTTCCAAAATTATGTGGCACATTACTATAAAGATTTACTAAAACCCAGATGCATGTAAAATACTGCCTTTCTATTGTTTCTGTTTATTTTCAATTCTATCAAAAAGCAGTAAACTTCTGCTGGCAAAATTGCTTGGAAAAACCCAGCTGTTTAACAGGCAATGTTGCTGTTTTCATTTACAGGTTTTTACCATAGCCCAGGTGACAGGGCATCTGTACAGTTGCCTTCATTTGTACAATTAGTGACTTGATCAGAAACTCGGAAAATTCTCACGACTGGAGAGGAGAGGCCCCGCTCATGCATTTCCTCACAAAGAAGGATCCCCTTAGTAGACTTTGCTCATCTTCCGGAGGCTGTGCCTCTGTGCTCCTTCCAGGAGGATACGGTCAGTTGTCCTCCTACTCAGCAGAGGGACAGGAGACCAGGGTGACCATTGGTGAAGTGTGAGCCAGTCAGAGGGCCACTCAGCAATGCTACTGATAAAGGCTGCAGACACCTTGCCAACCGCACCCAACCCATGGTGGTCTCCCATTTGATGGATGTAGAGCAAAGAATCAAGAATTCCAGGCTCGGAGGACAGCAGACACAGAAACCCATCTGCCATGTTTGCAGTGGGAGGTTGGGCCCAGCTCTGCTGCTCTGGTGGACCAGCTGAGTCATGAAAATGGGGCCTTATCTACAAGATTAGCCTCCAGGCACAGTTCTCTCTTGGTTCTAAAGATCTATGGAAGTTTAATCTATGGCTTGGATCTCATACAAAGCAACATAGAAATAAAAGAAGCACATGCTAGCATGGAACTAACCATGCAGAAAGTGAAAGTGTTAATCACTCAGTCATGTCTGACTCATTGCGACCCTATAGACTGTAGCCCGCCAGGCTCCTCTGTCCATGGAACTTTCCAGGCACAAATACCAGAATGGGTCGCCATTCCCTTCTCCAGGGGATCTTCCTGACCCAGGGATCAAACCTGGGTCTCTTGCATTGAAAGGCAGAATCTTTACCATCTGAACCACCAGAGAAGCCCCAAGCAGGCAGATGCCAAGCCAGCTCTCAGTACCGTATATGAGGTGACTCTGAAGGCGGACTTGTTCCTGGTCCTCGTGTTGTGAGATCCAATGGCGTTGGCTGGATGGGTAGCTAGCCTCTGTCTGCCTTCTCCATGGAGAATTCGGCTTTCAGGGCTCTGTAAAGAATCAGACCCTAGTCCCTGCCTTCAGAGAGCTTACAGTCTTCACGCAAAGCTCGGGGCAGGGCAGGGCTGGGATTTAAGAGACTGAAAGAATTTACCAGAAACTGCAGTTGTCTTTTGTTGTGTAGCTGCTAATCTTGTTCATTTCTTTGTGACCTCATGGACTGTAGCCTGTCAGGCTCCTCTGTCCATGGGATTCTCCAGGCAAGAATACTGGAGTAGGTTGCCATTTCCTACTCCTGGGGATCTTCTCGACCTAGGGATCGAACCCCAGTCTCTTGCATTGGCCAGGAGGAATCTTCACCACTGAGCTATCTGGGAAGCCTTTGTGGTTTTCTAGTGACTAGTAAAGACTACAAGCACTGGAGGGCTAGGGGAAGGAGCCCCTGCCCAGTGGGGTGCCTCCCAGGGAGGATGGACACACAGTGACGGTGTCAGACTAACCAAGTCATACCCTGGAGTCAGCCTACTTGTGGGCTTCCAACAAGGTCGCCGAGCTTTCTGGAAGCCTCGGGCTTCATCTTCAAGACATAGTAATATAGGACTGACCTTCTAGGGTAATCTTGGACATAAGGCAAGCACAGCATCTGGCACAAAGCCCGGGGTGCAGTGAGCGGGAGGTAAAGGTCAGCCACTCACGTCAGCATTGTCATGATCAGAACGGTCGCTGTCATCACCGTATAAGGAGAAGGTTGGTGTGAGCCTTGAGGTTCAGGATTGTGTGGACAGATGCTCCCTTGAACTTGTGGATGGAATTTCAAGATCCAGGACTGGGAGAGACTTAGAGACCTGGCATTTTTTGTTTCGAGATTGGAGTACCTGCTATCTGGGCTTTACATTTGAGGAAAGGGAGCACGGCTCTAAGAGATGCTGCCGAACACATGTGCCCGACAGATTCCCTGCTAAGTTAGGAGACTACGCTTTCCCTCCTCACCTGCCAAACTGTATTTCA
Source organism: Oryx dammah (assembly GCF_014754425.2). NCBI lineage: Eukaryota > Metazoa > Chordata > Mammalia > Artiodactyla > Bovidae > Oryx > Oryx dammah. The sequence continues at coordinate 10,809,469 of NW_024070186.1, read as the reverse complement.
GTATCTTCTTTCACTGCTCAGGCTAAAGTGATTTCTCTGCATTGATGATCCCCTCATCAAAGTTTACTAGTCATTCGTGCGACTATTTTGGCCCTTCCTTGGGTTCTTTTGAATTTTTATTTAAATTTTTGATTGCTCTCTAACATGCATTTCCTGCCTCAATTGTTGTTATATTTCCTGCCTCGATTATAGAGCACAAACTCCTAGTTGTTTCCATGTGTCTCTGCACTTCCCACAATTCTTAATATGATTCTGGGTGTGGGGTAAGCACTCAACATATTTGCTGGTTGTTTGCTTTTTTAAATTCAACATGTTGCATAAAATTTGATCAGGAAAAGTCAGATAGAAATGTTTTTGCCAATGAGAAATATGTATTGGTTTATTGAGGTTTAACATACTTCCAGTGACATGCTCCGTGATATTTAACAAATTCATATTCTCATTCCAAACCACCCCAGAAAGTTGCCCTGTCTCTCCTCTGGCACCACAAAGCCACCACAGGTGTCATTCTATTACGTTAGCTCTGTCTGTTCTAGAATTTCACATGAATGGAGTCACATGGCATACGCTTCTGTGTCTGCATTCCTTCACTAACATACTATCCCTAATAAGCATCTACATTGTCGCATGTATCAGAGGCTCATTCTCCTCCACTGGGTAGTGGTCCATGGCTTGAATATTCCCATCTGTTAGTCCACTTCCTTGCAGACAGCTATCTAGGTTGTTCCAACCAATAAACCACTATGAGCATTATTGTACATGCCTTGATACCAAGCAGGACCCCATGAGGCTCCTGGGCACAGAATCCTTGGAAATAGGCTGCATTCAGCCTCCATGACCTTCTCCAAGTTCCAACAGACAGGTTCAAGCAGCTGTTAATTAGGGAAGGGAGTGGATGCGGAGACAAGAGAGGTACTGTTAGAAGAACAATAATATATCTTTGAAGCAGGGTCCTGGTTCCCAGTCGGAGGATACACACATTACCTTTGAGCAGCAAGGCTATCTCTAACTCCACTTGCAGATATGTTTATCTGCCTACACATGCCCCAGCAGAGTCCACCCTCAGTATTTATCAAAGATAAATGAAAACATGGCCACAAGGAGCATGTACCATACTGTTTACTGTACACCAGGCACTGTCCTGAATGTTTTGAGCATGTTAACTCACTTCTTATCAAGATCCGTGAGGTAAGTGCCTCTACCGGCTCCATTTTACATGTGGAGAAAGCGAAGCAGAGAGAGGTTCTGGCCTCAGTCAATCCCCAGCCTCCTGCCTCTGGTCCTGCTCCACAGATGGGGGAGACTGGTCACAACCAGGGCCCTGCTCCTCCCCTGCCCCCAATACCCCACATTCTTGTCTCCTTACTGGCAAAATGCCACAGGCTGACACTTCCACCTCCAAAAAATGAGCAGTACTCTAAACTGTTTATAAACACAAATGACTTGGGCCTTAAGCTCAGTAGTTGTCCTTGCTCAGTCGCTAAGTCTTGTCCGACTCTTTGCAACCCCATAGACTGCAGCATGCCACGCTTCCCTTACTTCACTATCTCCAGGAGCTTGTTCAAACTCATGTTCATTGAGTAGTTGATGCCATCCAACCATCTCCTTCTCTGTCGCCCCCTTCTCCTCCTGCCCTCAATCTTTCCCAGCATCAGGGTCTTTTCCAATGAATCAGCTCTTCGCATCAGTACTTTCAGTGAATATTCAGTGCGATCTTGATATATTAATATTAAACTCAATATACAAGGTAATTAGGTGCACAGGGTAATTGGCCGTAAAGTGAAGCTGCTGCTGCTGCTGCTGCTGCTGCTAAGTCGCTTCAGTCGTGTCGACTCTGTGCGACCCCGTAGACGGCAGCCCGCTACAATCAGGAATTTCAGATGGTTTCCGGGCAGCGGTTGGGTTGGAAAGTTGAGCAGGTGGGGGTGATCCGATCTGCAGTCCACACGGCAGTCAGGACCCAGGTAATCACAACCTTTAGGGTACCTAGGACCCCGCAGCGCCGGTACACTCCGGTCCGGGCCGCACCCACTGCGAACTGGCAGTCAACAGCTCAGTCAGTTAGGGCAGGCAACGCCCACTGCGCACGCGCGCACCGCCGGCTCCTGGATCAGGGTAGCAACACGGCCTCGAGGAGCCGCGCCGGCCAATCAGCGCGGCCGGGGGCGGGGCTTTCCCGTGGCGCTCCCGGGTAGGCGGCGGGCAACTTCCGGCAATAAAGCCTGACGCTCCGCCGTCAGGTGCGGGCTGTGGGCTTCTGAGCGCCAGGTGGGGTCGGGATCGTCGGCGCGCTAGGTAAGGAGTGCGATGCTGCGCGCGCCAGGTGGGGACTGTAGGCGTTCGCGCGTCAGGTGGGGACCGAGGCAGCCTTCCGGCCTCAACCCCGCGCCCACCCTCCGCGACACGCCGTCCAGCTTCCTTCACGACCCCCCCCTCCCCCCGCCAGTCCTTAACCGCCTCCCGCCGCCGCCAGGTCGGCCCCCTTGCCCACCGCCCCCCGTCCGCCGTCTCCGACATCCCCGTCCCTCGGCCGGGCGTCTTGTGAGTCCGCCCTCCGGCTCCGCCCTCCCCAGGCCAGATCCGTCCTCCCGGCGTCAGTCGTCTGCCCTCGCTCGGCTCCGGCCCCTCTGCGGTTGCCTTCCTTGTTTTTCTTGAGCTGACGCCTCTGCATTTTGCATCCTTCTCTTCGCGGTAAGCTCCGCTTTGCCCATTCTCCCAGCCCTGGCCTGCTAAGACTCATCTGAAAGGAGTCCTGAGGAGCCTTCCTTTCCTGCCTCTCGCAGACCCTTCCTTACAGCCCTAATCAGAGATAACTCGCGTTCTCTTTTCTTTCCTATTCCACTTCCCCTCTTTCGGGACTGTTTTTCCGTTTCCTTATGGCATCTGTGATTATCTCTCAGGCTTTCTTATGGTAAAGCCCATTTCTGATTTCCAGCCCTCGATTCACCCCTGTTTGATCTCGCTGGATAAGATTCTTCCACACTTAGAAGCCATATTCATGTTTTATCTGTCAACATTATTTGGAAGTCTTGTAAGGAAAAGAAAGCAACAGAAAAAGTCAAATGCTTATCAAATGAAGAATCAGGCATTCTTATTTCAGAACAATGGAAATTATTTTCTCAAAATTGATGATGAAAGATAAATACTGGAGAAGAATCTCTTTGCCAGCTTTTTGTGTAAATACGAAACTGCCTTTTATTTTCGTCGTAACTTGTTCTTGTTTCTAGTATATATAGCAATAGCTCTTGCTCTACAGTTATAGTTTTTATTGTTTTGAAAATCAGTTTAGTGATTGAGATAAGTACTGTTATTCCATTTCCTTTCTGTCTGACTTTAAAAAAGCAAGGTATATGTAGCCTTTTAAGACGTATTAGCTCTGTTTCCTTTCATATGTTTTCCTTGTCTTGTGTTTTATATTTAGATCAACCATTACTTTCAGTTCAGTTGCTCAGTGGTATCCGACTCTGCGACCCCTTGGACTGCAGCACACCAGGCCTCCCTGTCCATCATCAACTCCCGAAGTTTACTCAAACTCATGTCCACTGAGTCATTGATGCCGTCCAACCACCTCATCCTCTGTCGTTCCCTTCTCCAGTCTTCAGTCTTTCTCAGTATCAGGGTCTTTTCTAATGAGTCAGTTCTTCGCATCAGGTGGCCAAAGTATTGGACTTTCAGCTTCAGCGTCAGTCCTTCCAATGACTATTCAGGACTGATTTCCTTTAGAATGGACTGGCTGGATCTCCTTGCTGTCCAAGGGACTCTCAAGAGTCTTCTCCAACACCACAGTTCAAAAGCATCAATTCTTCGGCACTCAGCTTTCTTTATAGTCCAACTCTCATATCCATACATGACTACTGGAAAAACCAAAGCTTTGACTAGACAGACTTTTGTTGGCAAAGTAATGTCTCTGCTTTTTAATAAACTTTCTAGGTTGGTCATTACTTTTCTTCCAAGGAGCAAGCGTCTTTTAATTTCATGGCTGCAGTCACCATCTGCAGTGATTTTGGAGCCCCCCAAAATAAGGTCAGCCACTGTTTCCAGTGTTTCCCCATCTATTTGCCATGAAGTGATGGGACTGGATGCCATGATCTTAGTTTTCTGAATGTTGAGTTTTAAGCCAACTTTTTCACTTTCCACTTTCACTTTCATCAAGAGGCTCTTTAGTTCTTCTTTGCTTTCTGCTATAAGTTTATGGCATTACTTTAGATCATATCTCATGTATGACATATAAGCCAAAAAATATAAGGGAAAAAAACCCTGCAGTTTTATGACATCTGTTTTTATATAGTGTCCTGGAATTGCTGTTATAAAAGTGTTGTGATAGAGATGGATGGTGGTATCGAGGAATTGCTGTCATAACAGTGTTGTGCTAGGGATGGATCATAGATTGAGATTCCATGACTGTAAATCCCAGCTCCACCAAAATTGGTGCCTCAGTTCCTTCAGCTGTAAAATAGAGATTTAAACTCTTAAAAGGGGATTGTAACATTTCCTGCCTTTTAGGGTAGTGTAAGGACTAAATGAGATAGTAGAGGTAAATTGTCTAGAGTAATGCCTACCCCATACTGAGATCTAGTAAATGTTTGCTGCTGTTATCATTAGTTAACAGAAAGTTAACTTTTTGAAGGAAAGACATTTTTTGGTTACTTCTGATTTGCTTGTGCAGGAGTTTGAGCTGGTAAATGAAGTTCATGAAGTCTTGTTCTGTTGCAGTGCTTCACCTCCATGTCCTGCTGTATAGAACAGACATCAAGGGAAGGTTTACAATGGAGAGCCCCATATGCTCTCTGACATTAGTTGGTAAAATGTGCATAATATTGCAGATTGAACCAGCTATTTCACAAGAGTAGCCACACTTTGAGTTGTTACTCTTACACATTTAATACTTTTCAGGAGTAATTTCTAGTTTTTATTTTTGTATTTGGAAATTATTAAAAAGTAATTTTAAGTAAATTTGTAAAATGCTTGCAGTTCAGATCTTTTAGTAGAACAGATAGATATATTTCCATACAAGATGATGGGTTGTCATCATTCCAAAAGTTTAGCAATACTGTTTTTCAATATGCAGATTTGTTAGATGTCTCACACTGGGAACATTTTTGAAAATTTCAGAGCCAAGTCTTTCATATTGCAAGTCATGTTTTTTCTTTTTTTTCTTTTCCCTGATGGCTTTTTTTTGGGGAGGCGGGGTGGTTTACTGCTTGTGATCACTGTGCTTCCAGATCTCTGCTTTAGTTTATGAACTAAAGCATAAAGATTACATTTGAGTATTATATAAGGTTATATATTATAATAATCTATGATGGAAAAGAATATAAAAAATATGTGTATGACTGAATTACTTAGCTATACACCTGCAGCTAACACAACATTGTAAATCAACTATACATCAATTTTTGAAAAAAGGTTATATGCAAGTATAAAGCATAAGTATGAAGATTATTCACATTTATAGGATGAAATACACACATTTGTTTTGAAACAAATCTTTTACTCGTGTTGAAAATAAAACCCTTGGAAATGTACTATTATTATTTCCATGGCCCATTTAGCTGCATTTCACTGCCTAGCAGCTGAAAAATTAAGGCCAAATTTGTTTCTCACAGAGTTGTTGAAGTCACTGTGATTATCTGTCAAGTTTTGGTAGTTGTAAAGGAATCGATTATCTTACTGGAAACCCCAAGATGACTCTTAACTTTACAGTAGAAACTTGGTGTAAGTGTTATAGGGATTGCTTGTGAGGTCCGAATATAAATGCATTAAGCGGTGAGTGGGCATGGTGTTCACATAGGCAAGTACAACGTGTGTCATAAAGTCTTAAAATATTTTGTTAGCTGAGGTGTTGACAAGAGGTTTCTACTGCTTAAGTAGTTGTTCTTTCTGCTTCTGTTCTCCCCTTCAGTTTATCTTTCAGACACTGGCAAATGATTCTCAAAATAACACTGCTCACATTGCTGGATTGCTCAAAACTTTTAATTACTTAGAGAATACAGTCCAATATCTCTGATATTCAACATTCTCCTGGTCTCCTTTTCAACATACCTGCCAGCCTTGCTGTAGATTTCTCTATTTCAGCCAGCCTGTTCTACTTATTCTCAATCATGTCACATGTATTCCTGTCTTCATATTTTTCTCACCCATCGTTTCTGTGATTGGTATTTTTTCTTTCTTCTCCATTCACTTAAGGTCTAACCATGCTCCAGGGCTAAGCTCATGTCCTCATTTTTCTTCGGGTGTTTCCCAGATGGTTTGCTTTTTACTCAGAATTTCTTTTAATCATTCTCTCTTCACTCACTCAGTATTCATATTACAAGAGTACATGTATACATATAAAATTTTTTTTAATGAGAAACCAAGTTTATTAATTTAACTATACAAAAACTTCTAAATTTTACAAGAAAGGAAAAAACTAAAATAATAAATTTATTAAACCTGTGAGCTTACAAATCATAAAAGAAAAAAGAAACAAATACTGAGGATAATTCTTCAACTACATCAGGAATCAAATAATATAGGTTAACAATGTCACCATTTCTGTCTTTCACATCAGCAAATTGTGTTCTCTAAAAATTGTCACATGGTTAATACATGTTTACCTAAGAAAATAAATATTAAAAATGTCTCAAGAAAAAATAATGTACTTGAAATTCAAACATGAAATCACTTGAAATTCAAACATGCAGAGGTATCACTGTTTACATTTTATCTGCTTTTAGACTTTTTTCTGTGCACACATGTATAAACTTGTGCTCACATGTAGAAATACACAGAAGTATCATATATTTTCCTAAAACTTCTTCCACTTAATATACTATGAATATCTTTTTATGATAATAAATAGTCACACAAATTATTATTTACAGTCACTTACACCCCTGGTGTAATAACATATATTAAACAAAGCCTCTTTTAGATATTTTAATTGTTTTTAATTGTTACAGTTTGTTCCTGTTAAAGAGAATTCTTCAAGGGACATTTTTTTACATAACATCTCCCCTCCCAGTTTTACTGAGATACTAGTGACATATATTAGTGACATATGAAAGTGCTGTGAAAGTGCTGCACTCAGTATGCTAGCAAATTTGGAAAACTCCCACAGGACTGGAAAAGGTCAGTTTTCATTTCAATCCCAAAGAAAGGCAATGCCAAAGAATGTTCAAACTACCACACAATTGCACTCATCTCACACGCTAGCAAAGTAATGGTCAAAATTCTCCAAGCCAGGCTTCAGCAGTCCAGGAACCGAGAACTTCTAGATGTTCAAGCTGAATTTAGAAAAGGCAGAGGAACCAGAGATCAAATTGCCAACATCCATTATATCATAGAAAAAGCAAGAGAATTTCAGAAGAATGTCTACTTCTGCTTTATTGACTACGCCAAAGCCTTGACTATTTGGATCACAACAAACTGGAAAATTCTTCAAGAGATAGGAATATCAGAGCACCTGACCTGCCTCCTGAGAAATCTGTATGGAGTTCAAGAAGCAGCAGTTAGGATTGGACATGGAACAACAGACTGGTTCCAAGTTGGGAAAGGAGACAAGTCTGTGTTTTGTCACCCTGCTTATTTAACTTATATGCCGAGTACATCATGTGAAACACTGGGCTGGAGGAAGCACAAGCTGGAATCAGGATTGCTGGGAGAAATATTAAGAACCTCAGATATGCAGATGACACCACTCTTATGGCAGAAAGTGAAGAGGAACTAAAAGAGCCTCTTGATGAAAGTGAAAGAGGAGAGTGAAAAAGCTGACTTAAAGCTCAACATTCAGAAAACGAAGATCATTTCATCTGGTCCCATCACTTCATGGCAGATAGATGGGGAAACAATGGAAACAGTGACAGACTTTATTTTGGGGGGCTCCAAAATCACTGCAGATGGTGACTGCAGCCATGACATTAAAAGATGCTTGCTCTTTGGAAGAAAAGCTATGGCCAAGCTAGACAGCATATAAAAAGCAGATATTACTTTGCTGACAAAGGTCCGTATAGTCAAAGCTATGATTTTTCCATTAGTCATGTATGGATATGAGAGTTGGACCATAAAGAAAGCTAAGTGCTGAAGAATTGATGCTTTTCAACTGTGACGTAGGAGAAGACTCGAGAGTCCCTTGGGCTGCAAAGTCAGTTGTAAAGGAAATCAGTCCTGAATATTCATTGTAAGGACTGCTGCTGAAGCAGAAGCTCCAATATTTCAGCTACCTGATGAGAAGAACTGAGTCATTTGAAAAGACCTTGATGCTGGGAAAGACTGAAGGCAGGAAAAGAAGGGGACAACAGAGGATGAGATGGTTGGATGGCATCACCAACTCGATGGACATGAGTTTGAACCAGCTCCGGGAGTTGGTGATGGACAAGGAAGCCTGGTGTGCTACAGTCCGTGGGGTCGCAAAGAGTTGGACACAACTGAGCAACTGAACTGATAGCACTGTATATAAGTTTTTAAATGTTTTTATTTTGTATTGGGTATAGTTGATTCACAATGTTGTGATAGTATCCAGTGAACAGTGAAAGTATCAGGTGAACTGAGCCATACGTATACATGTATCCATTCTTTCCCAACCCCCCTTCCCATCCGGGCTGGCACATAACATTGAGCAGAGTTCCATGTGCTGTACAGGACATCAGTGTTAGTTGTCCATTTTAAATACAGCAGAGTGTACATGTCCATCCCAAACTCCAAAACTGTGTCTTCCCTTCACCCTCCCCCCACCCTCTCCAACCATAAGTTTGTTTTCTTAGTCTGTGAGTCTTACTGTGTGTATCATCTCTTTTTAGATTCCACACATCAGGGATGTCATACGATACTTCTCCTTCTCTGGCTTAACTTCACTCAGTATGACAATCTCTCCGTCCACCCATGTTGCTGCAAATGGAATTATTTCATTCTTCCTAGGGGCTGAGTAGTATTCCATTGTGTATATGTACCACGTCTTCTTTATCAGGCCTCTGTCCATTGTTTCCATGTCTTGGCTATTGTAAGCACTGCTGCAGCAAACATTGGGGTGCATGTGTTTTTTCAGACCATGTTTTTCTCCAAATATATGCCCAGGACTAGGATTGCAGAATCATATGGTAGCTTTCTTTTCCCTTTTTTAAACCAAATGTTATATGTAGAGCATGATGATCTGGTTTATATACATCACGAAATGAGTACCACAGTAGGTTTAGTGAACATCTATTATCTCATATAGATACAACAGAAAAGAAATAGGAAAAACAGCATTTTTCCTCATGATGAGAAGTCACAAGATTCACTGTTTTTATAACATTCATATATAATGTACAGCAGCTTTAACTAGCTTGTTGTACACTACATCCATTGTACCTGTTTATTCTATAACTGTAAGTTTGTGCATTTTGACTACCTTCATCTGCAATTATGTTTAAATGTATTTACATATATTGTATGTAGAGGGGGCTCTCATTTGTTTTTTTTATTTCGTCAAAGGAGTATACTGGTATACCTTTAGGGAAGGGATGCATAATGTAACAACCAGTTCAGTTCAGTCTCTCAGTCATGTCCGAGTTTTTGCGACCCCATGGACTGCAGCGCACCAGGCCTCTCTGTCAATCACCAGCTCCCTGAGCTTGTTCAAACTCATGTCCATTGAGTCGGTGATGCCATCCAACCATCTCATCCTCTGTTGTCCCCTTCTCTTCCTGCCTTCAATCTTTCCCAGCATCAGGGTCTTTTCTAATGAGTTAGCTCTTCACATCAGGTGGCCAAAGTATTGGACTTTCAGCTTCAGCATTCAATGAATATTCAGGACTGATTTCCTTTAGGATGGACTGGCTGGATCTCCCTGGTATCCAAGGGACTCTCAAGAGTCTTCTCCAACACCACAGTTCAAAAGCATCAGTTCTTCGGCACTCAGCTTTCTTTATAGTCCAACTCTCACATCCATCATGACCACTGAAAAAACCATAGCTTTGGCAAAGTAATGTTTCTGCTTTTTAATAAGCTTTCTAGGTTGGTCATAACTTTTGTCCCAAGGAGCAAGTGTCTTTTAATTTCATGGCTGCAATCACCATCTGCAGTGATTTTGGAGCTCAAAAAAATAAAAGTCTGTCACTGTTTCCAGTGTTTCCCCATCTATTTGCCCTGAAGTGATGGGATCGGATGCCATGATCTTAGTTTTTTGAATGTTGAGTTTTAACTCAACTTTTTCACTCTCCTCTTTCACGTTCATCAAGAGGCTCTTTAGTTCTTCTTTGCTTTCTGCCGTAAGAGTGGTGTCATCTGCATATCTGAGGTTATTGATATTTCTCCTGGCAATCTTGATTCTAGCTTGTGCTTCATCCAGACCAGCATTTCTCTTGATGTACTCTGCATATAAGTTAAATAAGCAGGGTGACAATATACAGCCTTGACATACTCCTTTCCTGATTTGAAACCAGTCTGTTGTTCCGGGTCCAGTTCTAACTGTTGCTTCTTGACCTGCTTACAGATTTCTCAGGAGGCAGATCAGGTGGTCTGGTAGTCCCATCTCGAAGAATTTTCCACAGTTTGTTGTGATCCACACAGTCAAGGTTTTGGCATAGTCAATAAAGCAGAAGTAGATGTTTTTCTGGAAGTCTCTTGCATTTTCAATGATCCAGTGGATGTTGGCAATTTGGTTTCTCTGCCTTTTCCAGCTTGAACATCTGGAAGTTCACGGTTCACGTACTGTTGAAGCCTGGCTTGGAGAATTTTGAACATTTCTTTGATAGCATGTGAGATGAGTGCAGTTGTTCAGCAGTTTGAGCATTCTTTGGCATTGCCTTTCTTTGGGATTGGAACAACACATTTAGTCTGTGTTTATATATTTGTCATTGAAGAAATTGTATCTTGGACCTATTGGCAATATTCTGTACAGTTGCCATTTGATTCTTCTAAAATGCAGTTTAAATATGATATTGAAAGATACTTTGGCAATTGTAAGAGTGGTCCTAACAGACATTTTTCTCTTGTTTGTGTTTTATCTGGATTGACTGGACAGGGGTGGTGGCTTTTGCTTTTCAGGGTGATCTGTAGTTGTGAAACAAGAGTATAATATGAGCTTTATTTATGTACTGTTGAGATTTAAGGAATTGTTTTTAATTATTTTCTAAAGCAAGAATTTAAATAATATATGACTAAAAAAAGATGTATTCTGATTATTAATTAGTTTAACAAGGTTTTGAGATCCTCTCGGTATGGCGGAAAATTACTTCATACATTTCATGTTGGGCACTTGCAGTTAACTCAGGAATATTGTTGAAGGCTTATAATTTCTCTCTGAAATTGTTTTGTCTTTTTAAAGCCCGTATGAATGCCTATTTAATAGCTCATTTTTTGTGAGTTATATTAAATATATTTGGGAGACGGTATTGAAACCCTTTAATCTCCTGTGTACTCTGTAATATGATGTGTGATATTAGGGAAATACCCCAGGTTTACTTTGGACATGAGGTTAATATGACACAGTTACTCTGTTGAAACTTTCTGTTGGATTATGAAGTACCTTTTTGTACAGCTGAATTCAGTGTATACTTTTAAGTTCTTGCCATGCTGGCTTCTTGATCACACTTGCTTCCTGGTTGATCGTTTCTTTCTTGAATCCGTCCTTGCCTTGCCTCCCCACTTCCGCTGCATCTGTGGCTCTTTCTTTTTGGTGCCCTTTCTTGGCTCATCTTCATCTGCCGGTCCCTTACATGTCGGTGAGTCTTAGCGCTTGTGCCTTGACTCTCTCCTTGCCCCACTCTGTTTGGTCTCTGTCTGAGACGCAGTTCCTGTGGTCATACTGTCTGGATGCTGATGGTTTTCCTACCTTACTCTCTTGGCTCACCCTCTCCTCTGAGTCATGGATCTGCTTGTGTTTCATTCATTCTTCCATTCATGCCGTGATCGGTGAGCTCCCTTTGTGCCTGGAATCATTCCAGGTATTGGGATACAGAGTTGAACAAGACATGGTATCTTCTTGAGGAAGGCGGGCAGCAGCCCTGTAATTTCAGAGGACACTTATTGCTGGGAAGACACGAGGTGCTGGCAGAGAGACTGAGTAGCCTGAGGTCTTTGTGAAGCTCAGATCTGGTTGAGTCGCCTCCCTGCAGAGGTCCCTTTGTTGGCCACTCTGTGTCCTCAGAGTGCAGTCCAGCTCCTTTGAGTCGTCTGCAGAGGTGGCCTCTGCGTTCTCATGCCAGCCACTGCCCGCTCCTCCCCTTATGTGGTCAGCTTCACCAAACTCGACTGTGTATAGGGCTGAGCATCAGTGTCTCATGCCTTTGCTTCTAACTTCTGAGTGGATTTTCTGTTTAGTGTCATTTCCCACTTTCTTCCTCACTCTCTGACTGCTTGTTCTTCAGGCGTGAGCTGGGATGTCAGCCCTGGGATACCTTTCATGACACATGCAGGATTGAGCTAGTAAATCCACCAGTCCTTATCTGTCTGACCCTGTTAGGACAACTGAGGTACTGTGTAATCTTCACTGTCTTATCTTTGTGCGTAGCCGGCATGTAAGGCATATACAGACATTTAAATAGCATTGTACTCATTAAAATTAATGAAGACATGTTCTAAATGAAAAGAACCATATCAGTTACACCTTTTAAACATAAAGTAACCCATGTTTTATAGGCAAACTATGCCATTTTTGGGCCAGGACTGGAGATCTCCGGGATGGAGTTGGATGAAAACCGAAGACGGCTGGAAAAGATGTGATGCGTGGAGCCAAGAACTGGAGGGAGAGAACAGCCAGTGTGACATTGGCCCCGGCATGTGAGTCTAGCTCAGCAGAGCCCCGGCGTGTCCCGTCCAACATTGATGTCGCGTCTGCTGAAGCCCCAGCACTTACCAGTTGGCTGAGAATCGGCCCCAGACTGGCTGGTCGGGGAGACAGGTTATTAGCCAGAGTCTCAGCCTGGTGGAATGCCTGCTGCCCACACACAGATGCTGCTATCTTCTTTTTATTTTAAGCGTTTACTCCTTACAGCTTTCTGAGAGTTAGGTGTTGTTATTATTAACTTCCGATTATGGCTGAGGATGGGGAAGGGAATGGCGACCCACTCCAGTATTCTTGCCTGGAAAACCCCACGGACAGAGGAGCCTGGCAGGCTACAGTCCATGGGGTCACAAAGAATCGGACACGACTGAAGCGATTAAACATGCATGCATAGCTGAGGAAGGAGAAGAAATGGAAAGACGCGGTGCTGGTGGCTTACGTCCGAGGCCCATAATGGCTTGCACCAGACGGGAGAGGTTTCTCTTGGAGGCCTGAATGGCGCTGTGACTTTGCTCGGGGCTGAAGTGACGTGTCTTGTTGCTCTGTGGGTCCCTGTGCAGTTCAGGGTGCAGCTGCACCCCAGGGCTGCCTTCCTCCTGGTGAGAGAAGGGAGGAGGGAGACGCCCGTCCCCACCTCATGAGCTGGTGTGTGAGCGACAGGGGACGCTGGGGGCCGTGGTCCTCCCCAGATGGAAGTGGGTGATTGCAGACGCAGGAGCAGGCTGGCGGGCCATGGCGTGTCACTCACCGTCCGTGTCACAAGTGTCCTGCAGCGTTTGGGGAGTGGGAGGTCTGGGGACCTCTTCCTCCGAGTCATGGGTCTTGCCGTGGATCATACTGCATATTTTTATCTCACATTGACCTAATTCTCAACTGTATTTTGAACGGACAGCGTGAGCCAGACAGCTTAAGTGCACAGGTGTCTATGCTTTCTCCTGGACATTTGTCCCGGACCGTTCCCTCCCTTCAGATGAGGGGCAGTCTGGCGGCCTGGCCTGTCCGGGGCAGAGTTTGGCAGAGCACACGTGGGCATGTCTCCCCAGTGCCCCTCACTGCTCTCGCACAGCCAGACGTGTGTCTGAGCCTGCCTTTCCTGGGGCGGGGCGTGGGGTGGGGGGGTGCCGGGCAGCTCCCTCATCCCCTGCGCTGGGTTCCACTTCTCTGATGTCTTTCTGGGGAGCAGTGTGGTTCCGCTCCTCCTGGATGCCTTTGTGATTGTCATTAGCAAAGCTGTTCAGATTTGAGAGCTTCTGCCTTTAGTGCTTGAATCAGTGACAGCAAACTAGTGTGTGACTAGGTATGAGATACAGACAGGATCATCCAATTTCTATGAATTGGTACTTAGCACCTGTCACTGAATGTTAAGGTGTTTGTTTCAGGTAAGTGCTCTTTTGCCTGTCTTGATGATTTACAGTTGTTGCCAATGTTGTTTAAGTCTGTTCTGACAGTGATGAATGCATTCATTTGGCAAATTCAGCTGTTCTTATTAAAAGTGAATTCGGGTTAGTGGATGGTGCCTGTGTACAATTTTCTTGTCAGAGAGTGGTGGCAAGGAAGCCAGTGGTGTGACCTCCTTGGTTTTGAGCATTGGTGCTTGGACCTCTGCTGGCCAGAATCTCCAGGGAGCCCCTCTTTGCCACCAGCTGGAAAGCTGTCCAGGGTCAGTGTGCTGAGAACAAACACTGCATGCATCTTCACTTTTGAAGTGGGTGGGCTGCGTTTTGCCTAGTCTTTTTTTGTTTTTAACTACAAGGAAGATTTTTTTTTTTCCCCTAAAGAAAGTGTTTTCAAATTGTTTAGGTATCACCTTATGATTTTATTATCTTGTTTCATCCAAAAGAAAAAAAAATGGGAAAGCTTTAAATTACATGTATTTCAGTGGATAAAAGACATGTTTTACCTCATCTGGCTTCAGTTAAAGGCCTTAATAGGCAGCATTATTTGATTGATGCTTCGTAAGAATACGTGCCAGTGCAGTAATAGTTTAGTTGAGTCTTTGGAAACGTGGGGACAAGCAGAAATGTTGGGTGTTTCCTCAGCATTGGATCAGAGACAGCAGATCATTAGTATCAGGTACTTTTTCCCAGTGTATAGATTTTAAATATTTTTATAAAGTTTTAAAGTCTGAAATGACCTTGGTTGAGCATGTCAAAATCCTTAGGAGATTCTAAAACGTGTACATCACTTCCTGATAAAACTTTCTGATAAGAACCAGGATAAACCTCAGATTTCTCAGAACAAACAAAAAACTTAGATATTAGCCTTGTAATTTCAAACATGTGATTTATTGCTTTGAAAATTAAATGATTGCCTTCAGATTTTAACATGATTTTTATTTTGGGCTCCTGAATTGTAAAAGTATTTATTGTCCAAATAAACCAAAATTTATTTATTTATTTTACAAAAGAAAATCCAAATGAAGGAATCCTTGTAAAAATTTTTAATGTATCTTTGTTTCAGTATCTTAAATAGTGAAGATGAAGAAATATTCAGTAATGAAGAGCATGAATATGCATCCAAAAAAAGGAAAAAGGACCATTTTAGAAATGACACAAATACTCAGTGTAAGATCATTTTCATTAATAATCTCATGATGTTTGCTTGTTGACTGTTTTGATAAATTGGATTGTGTTGACAGTGCTTTTCTAGGGCAGAAATGCTGATCCAGTTACATAAGCAATAGTGTGTCCAGAGGTCAGACTTGGTGGTCAGAGTCTTGCAGCTCTGCCGTTTGCTTGACTAAGATATCAGTAAGATTTACAGCAAGAAATAAAAGACAGGAAAACCCACAGAACAGCCTGTCTGAATGTTGACTTATGTGTGTTTAGTTGCTATGCCCTACTCCTTGCGAGCTGCCCAGGCTCTTCCGCCCATGGAATTCTCCAGGCAATAATACTGGAGCAGGTTGCCGTTTCCTCCTGCAGGGATCTTCCCAACCCAGGGACTGACCCCTGAATGTGTCTCCTGCATTTCAGGTGGGTTTTTTTTTTTACCACTGAGTCACAGTAGCGGTCCTGAATTCAGGTCTGTTCACTCCCAAGCAGTGAAACTGACCTTTAGAGGCCTTGACCCTGCTTTGGTGCAGGAGACACTGCTGGTTCAGAACAGGAAATAGTCGTGGTCAGAGGTGGAGCCTGTAGGCAGGGTGGGCGAGGGCCTGGAGATGGGGCAGCTCTGAGAGGGCGCCTGTGCGTGTGCTCAGCCCTGAGTCACTGAGGGCCTGTTAGTGTGATCAGTCGTGCGCCCCCTGGAGGCTCCGATGGACAGTGTAGTCTCAATCCGTAAAGCTCTGGGACAGGAGTTACCTGGAAAGCGTATTTAAATGGAATACCATATAGGGACAGTGAAAGAGGAAGAGAATTTTTATTAGGGTATATACAAAATGCACATTTATAGCCATTTATGTTTGGAGATGGCTGAAGTCACTGGTGACACTGTTTTCTTCTAAGTCACCAAGACGTGGCCGTGCCATGACATCTTTCACACGAAGACGTTTCAGCACTTTGTAAACTGATGTTGGGAAGCGAAGCAACGTGGCCGAGTCAGGGGGTCTCCTGTCCACATGGCATCAGTGTTGTTACACGTGCAGCTTTTGAAGCTCCTCAAAATCTTCATTTGGTAATGAGTCACGAGATGTTAAAAACAATTTTTTATCCTAGGTTTTTATCGTGAAAACTGGATCTATGTCCATAAAGAAAGCACGAGAGAAGTAAGTATTCTGTTGTAAATAAGAGTATATTTTGTATTGTTTCTGTTGGTTGTGTGATGTCACATTAAGTAAATTCTTTTGCAATATCAGATCAGTGTCCAAATTCTGACAGGTGAAAGCTTTCTGAGGGTCTTTCAGACAGTCTTTGCATGTGCATGAGTGTGTGTGTGTGCGCCTGTGTGCTATATGTGCCTGTGTGTGTGTGTCGTGAGTGTGTGTGTGGTGTATGTGCCTCTGTGTGTGTGTGTGTGTGTGTGTGTGTGTGTGTGTGTGTGGTGTGAGTGGTGCATGTCAGTGCCCTGTACAGATCTTATTCATCTGAGGGCTGTTTCAGAACAAGTTTGGGCCCACAGGTGCTTTGGTATTTTCTCCCCACCCTCCCTGAGCTGTTCACAGTAAGCTGCTGTTGCTGGTGGGGCTGTGTCTTGGCCCCTGTGTGTTCTGGGAGGGTGGGAACAGCTTGTAAACCCTCGTTTATTTGTAGAGTAGTGAAGGTGGTGTTGGTAGTTAAGTTGGAATCTGCAAAGAGCAGTTCAGGCCCTGCCATCCCCCTTTCTTGGCGGAAGGTCTGGTCTGTTCACCTCAGCTGTCTGTTTCCTTTTTCTCTGCTTGGTATCTGGGGAAGCTTGCTTCCATCTGTAACCTGAAAGACCCTTTTGCTTTTGCCTTATTTTGTGACAATTGGGGGAAATGATTTGGGAGGAGTCGTTTAGCATGTGTTTAGACTAGGTTAGCGTGAGTGAAGTGTTTTGGCAGTGTTGGTAGTGGATGTTCTGAAGCCAGCCACATTTCCTAGAAGCTTAAGGGTTAGTTCCTAAGACAAGGAGTTAATCTGAGCTGTTTGGCAGTAGTCGCTATTGTTAAATGGATGTGCCGCTGGGAGAACCTGTATGAGCTCATGAAAGACTCCGAGACAGAGCAGGGTCCTGCTTTGGTGCACACGAGGCAGCAGGGGAGGGGCCGCGAGGCTTCAGACGGTGCTGGGTCCGCGGGGCAGGGGCACAGGCAGGCGTCGAGAAGGCCTCCCCTCCACGTAGCATTGCATTTTTGAGCTTCTCCTCTGGGCCCACCAAGTGTCTGCTGCTTGTGTGTTTCACACGTGCGACTCCCAGCCCTGTTGTGAGATGGGTGGCTGCCCGGGAGGAGTCTGCCACACCAATGTCTGGATGCTGTTCACTGAGAAAGAGAAACGTTACCGGCTGTGATGGGTTTCATGTTATGATTGACGCTCCCTCCACAGCTCCCAGGGAAACATTCTGCAGCTAGTGGTGTGAGCATTTGTGATGAGTGTGTCTTGCTGACTTCTGTGCACCTCGAGGCTGCTGCGGTTTGGAGGTGTGTCTCGTGTGGGAGACAAGGTGTCCACTGCGCCGCCCGCCCTGCTGGGGCTGCTCCTGTCTCTGTTTGAAACATGAGGTGTGTCTGTCTCCTCGTGTTTTCTGTGATTATTCCCACGCTTTATTGTCACAATGCTGAACTGAAAACCTCTTTGTGTTCTAAATGTTCAAAAACAGAGATAGAGTTTAAAGTGTCTTCTGAAGCCTAGGGTTCAAATCTGTACAGCACTTAATATAGAACATGGGGCATATCATTAAGGAAAAACATCTGAAATAGCAGTGTTTCTGGTAATGAAAGAAAAGTCACGTTTCCTTCATGGTCTTTGACTCTTGAACCCGTGAGCCTTATTACCACATGCTTGGGTTTTGGGGTGCTCGGCCCCCTGTTCCCAGCCTGAACACTGCCCGTTGTCACGTCCCATTGCCTCCAGCCCTTTCCACCTAAACACTGGTATTCAAACCTCCTGCCCCACTCAGGTGCGTCTTGGCCTTGACCCTGAGTGGCTGGACGAACACAGGACTGCCTGCAGAGGAATTGAATGGCAACATGTGTGTTCATAGAAGAGGCCTTTTTATAGTGGCCACGCATGATTTATGTATTTGTAGTTGCATAGCCTAGAATACATCTGGTTATTTTGTAATTTTAGGCTTAATTTGGGCCTCCCCAGGTGCATGTCAACAAAAGAAATTGACAAGTATAAAGCAGAGACATTACTTTGCTGACTAAGGTCCGTCTAGTCAAGGCTATTGGTTTTCCAGTGGTCATGTATGGATGTGAGAGTTGGACTGTGAAGAAGGCTGAGCGCTGAAGAACTGATGCTTTTGAACTGTGGTGTTGGAGAAGACTCTTGAGAGACCCTTGGACTGCAAGGAGATCCAACCAGTCCATTCTAAAGGAGATCAGCCCTGGGATTTCTTTGGAGGGAATGATGCTAAAGCTGAAACTCCAGTACTCTGGCCATCTCATGCTAAGAGTTGACTCATTGGAAAAGACTCTGATGCTGGGAGGGTTTGGGGGCAGGAGGAGACGGGGACGACAGAGGATGAGATGGCTGGATGGCATCACTGACTTGATGGACGTGAGTCTGAGTGAACTCTGGGAGTAGGTGATGGACAGGGAGGCCTGGCATGCTGCGATTCATGGGGTTGCAAAGAGATGGACATGACTGAACGACTGAAGTGAACTGGACTGAATCTGTTTATCTTTGTATCTACAGTGGTGTAAAGTGTAAATGCATATACATAATTGATTATACATAAATGACAGATTTGGAATGGCTTTAATTTTACTCTAAAATTAAATCTAAATATGGAATAAATCATAGTAAAAATGAATATCCTTTGCGAAAATTAAAAAAAAAAAGTTGCACAGACTAATTCCCGTTAGCTGTCCATTCATTTTGCCTGATTGGCTGATCTGATGTATTGTAACTTGTGTCTGTTTTTCCAGAGACACGGCTACTGTACTTTGGGAGAAGCTTTTAATCGCTTAGACTTCTCGAGTGCGATTCAGGACATCCGAAGGTTCAATTATGTGGTCAGGGTGAGTATTCATCTCAGAGCCACCAGAGGACACGTGGAGTGGTTGCACCCTGAAGATTATCATGTCACATGTTTAAGATGCTTTTGGCAGCTGTGTAAAGCTGTGGTTGTTCCTGGTGGAAAACCATGGGATGGGGGGTGGGGGTCAGGAGGAGGAGGATTGAAGCTCCCTCCAGCCCACCTCACATGTCACGTTGGAGACGGAAGGAGAAGCGGGAGTTTCTCTCAGGGTTTCTTGCCCGGTGGTTTCATATGCATTTTCTACTTTGTGTTTTTCCCAGAGCATGAGCCCTGCTCGATAGAGGGGAGCAAGCTAGTGGAGAGAAGGGAATTGATACAGTACAGAGCTGCATAGAAGTCTTATTGTGTTAAGGATACATTTTTAGAAGAAATTTTTACCTTTTCCTGAATTTAGAAAATAAGGGATCTCACTATATATTCCATTTATTGTTTGTTTTTATTTGCAAGTTTATTCACCTGACTGTCCTAGGCCAAGAGTAAGTGATGAGTCGTGAAACTGTTAATTGGGATTTTTAATAGTACCACGAGGCTGTGGTACGTACTCGGCCTGTAGGAATGCTCCTGTAAGGACAGAGTGCTGGCTGGTGGCGTGGCCTCCCGCCGGGCCTGGGGTGCGGTTTCTGTGATCACTGCAGCACAGGGCGCATGTGTGTGGAGACACTAGAAGGAGCAGCGTGATCCTCCCCAGAAGTTACCGTGTGATTCTCATGTTTGTCGTTTTGGGCTCCACAGTCAACACAGTAGTGTGAGTGTGTGTGAGAGTGTGTAAGTGTGTGTCAGTTGGCCCTTTCTCTGCTCCCTCTGCAACTGACAGAGGCAGCAGGGAGGGCTGGAGAGGAGGGATGAAGAATCCTTTTTCAGAGACACAGGAGCAGATGTGATCTGGGTTCTGGAATGTGTTTGCGGCTCACCCAGAGGGGCTCAGATTGCTCAGGAACAGTACGGGTCGCAGTAAACGAGTGTGCAGGTGCGGGTCTGCCCAGCACCACAGACAGGCGTGGCCACAGTGAGGGCAGCAGCCACAGGATGTGAGGGGGCGGGAGGGGCTGACCTGGGGCTCCTGATGCGGGGCACAGAGCTGGGCATGGGTCACTGGAGACTCCTACAGATGAGCGGTGTTTGTGATGACCGGTGTCCCTGACGTGCAGAGGGGAGGGGCAGCTCTGAGACCGAGAAGCTGGCCCTGCTGCCGCGTCCCTCCGGGTCCTCCCCGCTGATCTCCCTGCCGGCCACCAGGACCACTCCTCCTGCAGAGCCGAGGAGGAATGCAACGGCTTCCATGTGCTGAGAGCAGCCAGCCTCTGATGGAGGAGGGGCCTGGGAGGCAGGTGGACATTGGGGCCGGATGGACCCGCAGGAGCAGTGGGAGGGCAGCACTGGCAAGGAAACTGGAGGGACAGACAGAGGGACAGATGTGCTTGGGGGCCATCAGGGAAGGCCTGGCTCATGTGAGGCTGGGGCAGTCAGAGGGGGCACAGAGTGCAGCAGGGGTGGCCGGGACACCGGCTGGGACTGGAGGGTGGAGGCTGAGCAGCAGCCCTACCTGCACCCTTTGCTTTCTTCTTGGGTTACTGGGGTGGGGAGGTGGGCTTCCTTTCAGAGGTGATCCTCACCTATAACCCGCCCCCCACACCCCCACCCCCGCCCCAAGCTGTTGCAGCTGATTGCAAAGTCCCAGCTGACCTCGCTGAGTGGTGTGGCCCAGAAGAACTACTTCAACATCCTGGATAAGATCGTTCAGAAGGGTAAGGCGAGCACTGGCGTTTTCACTGATCTCAGTCTTAGTTAGAAACTTAGTACAAGGAGATTGGATTTTTCTTTCATTTACCCCCAGTATTGATGGTGTCAGATAATGTGATGTGCTCAGGTTGGCTGCTTGGTACTTGATATTCTTGGTGGTGTTCCTTAAAAGATGCTTTTGGACACAGAAGAATATATTGTAATGAGAAAGACAGGTTGGGGGGCATACCTTGAGGCATGTGGGATCTTAGTTCCCCCACCAGGGATTGAACCCATGCTTCCTGCAGTGGAAGTGCAGTCTTACCCACTGGGCTGGCAGGGAAGTCCCTGAGAAAGTAATCCCTGAGTTTTAAACGGACACGTACTCCTTCATGGTTAACTAGTCATAGCTCAGTTTTGCTATATAGTGATTCTGTAGTTAGCAAGGTTGTGACTTAGTTCTTATGCATCAGATAAGCCTGTAATTTTCTTTTTAACTTAATGTTTGTCTTGATTAGTTAATGGCCAATAATAAATGGAACTTTAAGAGTTTATGCATATATGTGCCATTTTAACTATCAGTGCTCTTTATGATTCAGTATAAAAGAAAGTAGAGATGGTTTTAAAGACAAAATTGTAGACTCAACCATAAATACACTATCAGACAGCATTTGGAAGTTTTCGAATCTCATCATACTTGTGATACCTCAAAAATGATGCCACTTTGGATAGGCAGTGAAATTAGATCATTATTTTCTTTTTGTGGTGAAATATACGTAAAATACCATCTTCCCTGTGTACCTTGAGTGCACAGCTCGGTGGCACTGAGCATAGTCACATCAATGCGGCTGTGGCCTCCACAGCGGTGACACGCTGTCCGCAGAACTGACACACTGTCCTCATACACACTAATCCTGCCTCCCCAGCACCCACCATCTACGTGCTCTGTGAATTTGACTATTCCAAGGACCTCATATCAGGAGCATCAAACAACACTTGTCCATTTGTGACTGGTTCTTATCATAGGGTCTTTGGGTTTCATGTGACGCGTGTCAGCATTTCTGCCCTGTTTGAGGCTGAGTGATACTGCACTGTGTGTATAAGCCACAGTCTGTTTACCTGTGGTGTCTGTTGAGAGGCCCTTGGGTGTGGAAGCAGGCCATTTGAAAGTCCTTTTGCTCCTTTACTTTTGGCTGCGCCGGGCCCTGTTGCTGCATGGGCTTTTCTCTGGTTGTGGAGGGAGGGGGGTGCTCCTCTCTAGTCGTGGTGCTAGGGCTTCTTGTCATGGCAGCTTCTCTTGTTGTCGAGCACAGGCTCTAGAGCTCTCAGGCCTTGATAGCTGCAGCCCATGGGCTCAGTAGCTGCGGCTCCCAGGCTCTGGAGCCCGGGCTGAATAGTTGTGGCTCACAGGCTTAGTTGCTCTGAGGCATGTGGAACCTTCCCGGATCTAGGAGCAAACCCGTGGCTCTCCTGCATTGGCAGATGGAGCCTTCACTGAGCCCCCAGGGAAGCCCAGAAGCAGGTCATTTTTGACAATGGGGGCTGACTGTACGGTTGCATTGTTTCGTTTTTGCTTATTCCAGTTCTCGGTGACCACCAAAATCCTCGCCTGATCAAGGATCTTCTCCAAGACCTCAGCTCCACCCTGTGCATTCTGATCCGAGGAGTAGGGAAGTCTGTGCTGGTGGGAAACATCAACATCTGGATTTGCCGATTAGAGACCGTTCTCCGCTGGCAGCAGCAGCTGCAGAATCTTCAGATGACGGAGGTATGTGCTTTCTGGCCTGCAAGTGAGTAGTCTCTGCTGTTACATCACAGAAGCCATTGCTACTTCTAAGTGTATGTGGAAGATTATCACAGCTTTTCCAAAGGTTTTTTTCTCTTTGCATTTCCTGAATACATATTAAACTGTTGTAAGATGGATTCAGGCCAAAAGACTCTTTAATGGCTTATAGGTGTCGTTGGAAAGACAGTGGGGATGGTAATTATTAAAAACAGCTGGTCCTATGGGTGATGAGGGGGTAAATTAATTTACCTTGACAGCAGATTAGATATTTTAGACTAGAATAACACTGGGTAAATTAAGACTGCACCGTATAGTGGTGACTCTGTTCACCTGCTGTTGCTTCTTGGGGTTGGTGTTTTCATCTCCATTTCTTGCTGTCTTCGATGTTTTGTGTTTATTCTGATAGTTGGTTTCACCAAGAGAAATATTGACCCCATTCACGAACGTGTCTTGGATTGTGTTTGGTTTATCTCTGGTTGGGTTCAGAGGTGACCTTGGGCCATGTATTTGTCATGTAAATGCGAGATTTATAGGGAGTGATGATTCCCTTGCTAAGGCCCTGCAGTTAGCAGGGGTGATCTGACATCCCATGTCCAGGCAGCCTCATTCCTGTGCTCGGGGGCTTGTGCTGAGAGGGCCACTGGCCTGTAAGACACTTCCATGTGGGGTGTCTGCTTTCCAGACCGTGAGCAGGCCATGTGCCCCAGGTGCCACTGTCCCCGAGCCCCTGGTGTGCACTGACGCCGTGTCACCCGGTGAACTCTGGGACGCGGGTGTCAGTGTCCGGGACCCCAGGCCCAGCCAGGGTCGCTGCAGCGGGTCATCTGGCAGGAGTGGGGAGGAGGGAGACGTCACTGTGACCGATGTGCTCCTGCATTCCCGCTGGAGTAAGTGTGCGGGCCCTCCCAGCAGGTGGATAGTGGCCTGACACTCAGCGACCTTCCTGTGCACATGCTCAGCAACATCCTGTACAGGTTCTCGGATGGGTGGGACATCGTCACCTTGGGTCAGGTGACCCCGACACTGTCCGCGCTCAGCGAGGACCGGCAGCTGTGGAAGAAGCTCTGCCAGTACCACTTTGGGGAGAAGCAGGTGAGTGGAGGTTGTGGCCCTGATGGCTGAGCCTGGCCGCTTCAGGGAGTGGACTAGAATCACTACGGGAAAGCCTGCTTTTCATGTGGAGAAAGCCATAATTTTAAAAATGACCCAGAACAGAGCAGCAGAACCGGGCAGTTTCTTCCTGTCAAGGATGGGCCATTAGTCTTTCCGGTAACTGGAGGCAGCGTGTCCCCTTGGAGACTCACAGGTAGGCACCTGCTCCCTGCACCTTGCCCTCCCAGGATGGGGCCAGCCTTGGGTTCTGGTGGATGCTGTGTGTCTCCCACTTATCGCTGCCCCTCCCTGCCACCCCCGCGCTGTGTGGTTTCTGGAGCACAGCACTGCCAGCTGGGTGCCCATGACACACACAGCAGCATGCAGGGCCAAAGCAGACAGTCTTGCCCCAGGGAGGCCCCAGGGAGGGCCAGATGTCATGTGTCTCCTCAGACACAGGCTCGCAGACCTGAGGGGTCACGTACCTATCCAGGAGAAAGTCAGGAGGTGGAGGCAGCAAGCAGGTTCCCGGCTGAATCAGAGGGTGAGGGTCGGGCACAGCCAGGCTGCAGGGCCACCATGGTCGCCTTCTCCTGGGGGCACGGGGCTCACGAGTGGAGGGTAACATTGTGAGGAACCGTGAAGACGCTGCTGCATCGGGCAGCCCCTGGCCACGCCCAAGCCCGCCTGCTCAGCATCCCATCCATGCCTGTTTCTCTGAGGGTGTGGTTGCTGCCCCGGAGGGTGTGAGGTGCCATCTCTGGGGCCCAAGACACCGAGCATCTTTTCATATGCTTGCTGCCTGCTTGTGTGTGTCTCCAAATCCTTTGCCCATTTTGTATTTGGATACTTTCTGTATTCTGGTTACCAGTCCCTGTCACACTTGATAACATGTAACTTATTTTTAACTTAATAGACATCATGGACATGCTCCAGATAAAAACCTTTAAGTCTGTTGAACAGCTGCATGGTATTCCATTGTATAGATTCAGCTCAAATTTAATTTCAGATAATTGAATGTTTCCTGCAGTGTGTGGCCTTTTAAAGTTGTTGTGCACATGACGTTGCTATGAAAGTCATCTGCTTCTGAACAGAAGTCTGTTTGTCTAGTTTTGTAGACACTTGATCCTTTCAGAAAAAGGCCATGTGGAGTGGAAGCTGATGTATTTTGCGCTTCAGAAGCACTACCCCACCAAGGAGCAGTACGGAGACACCTTGCACTTCTGCCGGCACTGCAGCATCCTCTTCTGGAAGGTAAGGGCGGCGCCGGTGCTCCTGGAGAGACACACTGTCCAGTGAGGGGCAGTGAGTGATGGCACGATGGTGCCTCAGTAGGGACTGTCCACCTGAGCGTAGAGTGTGATGACACGATGGTGTCTCAAAGGGACTGTCCACCCGAGGGTAGAGTGTGATGACATGATGGCGTCTCACCAGGGACTGGGGCCAGGGGCAGGTTCACCAGATCAGAACTGTGGTTGGACCCGAAATTGGGGCCACCAAACCTCATCTAGCGCAGGATAGTAGGGCATGATCTGGTCCCTGGCCATGAGCACGCTGACTGTGCTGCGGCCCGAGTCCTGGCGGGCTGCTTCCCCCGTTCTCATGGCTCAGCCTGAGAGGAGGGTCGGGATCCCCGCCTCTTCTGGAAGTCAAGGGAGGCCATCCCCAACCCCCATTTTCCACACTTGGCCTCTGCTCCAATGTCAGGACCTCCAGCAATGGTGCCTCTAGGGGCTTTCCTCACAGCACAGCCCTGGAGCAGAGGAGAGGCCCATGAAAGCGCCCAGGCTCCTCCTGTTTTTTTGAGCCGAGCTTAGCATGTCTGGTTCTTGTGGAGACTGAGCTGTGTCCGCAGTTGTCAGGCCCATCCTCTTCCTCTCCTGTCCAGTCTCTGATAAAAACAGTTTTCTGGGGGAGGTATGGGTGCTTCTGTTCACCTCCTCTTAGAAAGACCATTTCCGTAGTTTGCCTTGAGTCTGAACTTGTTAACGTTGTGAAATTTCACTGGGGAGAAGGGTGACAGACCGTCTGCTGCTGCTCGGGGTCCTCCCATGGGGCCACGGGGCCACGTGCCTTCTGCCTGGTCTGAAGCACCATGGCTGTTTTCTGTTTTTTGTTTATCTGTAATTTGTTGGCTGGATTATGAGGTAAACTCTAAACTGCTAAAAAACAAATGACTACTTTAAATTGTTTTCATTTCAGGTTATATACATGATAACGTGGGTTTTTTTTTTACCTGTACCCCTGTGGTTGTACGGTGGAAGTCCCTGTGTTAACAAGGCTTTACTGCTGGTGCTGCAGGGGGCCAGCCGGAGACCACTTTATTTCTGACTTGTTTTGGAGTCTGGCATGGCTTGTGTTGCACAGTTGACAAGAGGAAAGGTGTTGCACGGCTGCAGTGGTGGTTCTGTGGAACCTGTTCTTCCAGGCCAGGGGCACCTCACGCTCAGTCTTGCCAGGGTGCTAGCGGGACACAGGTGAACCAGTCTGCCACAGCACACAGAGGGTGGTCCCAGACATGTGGCAGCTTCAGGGCCGAGTCAGCGGATGAGACGATCTGGTCACTGCTCTGTATGATGCTTCCCCCGAGCCGAAGGCTTATTCCAGAGACACTGGGAGCAGTGGTGTGTCCCCATCTTTGCATGTAGCAGACCATCTGAGAACACTGTCTCTGACGTAGTGAACAGGAAAACTCCCTTGCTACTTTGTGTGTTGACTTACAGAATGTTCAGGTGAAGTATCAAGAAGTAGGGGTGTTCTGGATTTTTAAAAATTGAGAGGTAATTTTTTGGGTTTCCAGAATTTGCCTACAGATTCTTTTGTTTATGAAAATTCAGAACGAGTGTCTTGCTGGCCTTTGGGCTCTGAAATGTTGTTCACAGTCTTGCCTTGAAGGCCGAGCGCCTTGACCTCTGTGCAGCCTTGGGGACTATCTCTGTCCATCTGTGGGGTCACATGGCAGCTTTTTCTCCCAGAGGCCATTCCACTTTCTTCTGAGTCTATGGGTGGAAATTTAAAGAAAAGACGAGTGTCTGGAATTTGCGGTGGACCCTGCTGCCTGTGTCAGCTCCTGAGCAAGTCCCCCGGCTGGCCACCGCACCCACACACACAGCTTGGCCCCCGCAGGCCTCAGCCCAGTTTCGTGGTGCCTCTGTGAGGGCAGGCCTGCTGCGTGCAGGCTTCATGGTGCTCAGCCGCAAGTGGGGCGATACCCCACTGTGGCCGTGCTGCCCGCGTCCCACCGGACCTGTCTTCTTCCACACACATAGGCTGGGGCTCTGCTGCGAGCTCACGCCGCCGCCCCAGCTGCCCCAAGCCATCCTGTCTGACCTGGCTTCACTCTCTGGACACTGTCAGTTTTTCTGCTTTGCCTTTGGGGGAACGTTGGCAAGGTAAAAGGAGGTCTTGGAGTTGCACACAGGCTCAGCTCAGGTCTTTCTGCCTTCCACGGGGTGGCCTTCATGTGAGGCCACTGTGCTCACCCCGTCTTCTAGCTGATTTTCAGGAACTTCAGCTAAAGCCAGGTGTGGAGTGGGCTGGAAGCCAGACAGAGTGAATGCAGTCAACGGCGGGGATCGGGAGTGTGTCCACTGCCAGGCCCACACTGCAGTGTGCAGCGGGGGCTGGGAGGCCGCTGGTCCCGCCCTGTGCCGACAGCTAGCCCGCGGACCCCTGGGCTGTGGTGAGGGCTGGGGGGGGGGGGCAGCCAGCCGGTGGCGAGAGGGCCAAGTTGCTGCTGACCTCGAGTTGAAAACCGTGGGTGAGCAGGAAGGAGCTGGCTCCCATGGCACCTACATTGTTCACATAATTCCACTGACTCAGACTGTAAAGAGGGAGTGAGTGGGGCTTCAGGGAAACCTGCTAGAAACGTTCCCAGTGTGACCCGCTGCTCTGCATGTTCTCAGTGAAGTCGTGACGGTCACTTAGCTCTGCTGTCTCACCAGCTGTGGGCCCAAGACTGGAGGAGGTGGAAGCCAGGTCGGTCCCAGAAGCCTGTGGGTCCTATGGCTTCTGGCTGCTGCGTGGGGCCTCGGGGGCAGCTCTCCCCTCGATCTCACTGCCCAGTCATGTTGGTCGTTTTCATAAATGATGCATGTTCAGCCTGAGTCTTGGTGTGGCCTGGCTCTCCCTAATCCTGTTTTCCCTTTTTCCTCCCTCCACTGCTCTCCTCCTCCGCCGCCTCCAGGACTGCCGCCTTGCTTTATTACTCGAGGTACCTCCTCTCTGCCTGCGTCTGTGCGCGTCCCCTGTCTGGGGCTGGGCCGATGAGGCCGCAGCCTCTGCTGACGTGTGACTGGCCTTCCTACTTGTCCACCATCGGGGTCTCACGAGCTGCCTTTAGACCAGGGGTGTAGGCTTGGCTGGGGGGAGCAGTCCCATCTCCAGACACTGGCCTAACTCACCCCCAGGTCCTGAGGCTGTTCTGTCTGCTGACACAAGCGAGCCCTGGGTGTTTCTGCTGTGGTTCATGGTGCTGGGCCCTCGGGTGAACATGGGTGGGTGGTGCCCAGAGCAGTTCCAGAGTGGATCCTGATCCACCGCTGGGGGAGGGGGCAGGATGACCAGGGCGGGGTGGGGGTGGGGAGGAGGGAAGTGCGGGCTCCTCCTGGCCCCCTGACTCAGGGCTGCCTGTGCCCCATGCACTGGCATAGAAACTCTCCCCGCTGAGCAGCCACATGTTCCTAATTCTCGCTTGCTGTCCACATACCTGTGCAGTGGGGTCCAGGTGCATTTAAGTGAATGCCTGGTGACTTCTGAGCTGTCTTCCCTCCCGGCATGTGCAGTAACGCCCTGCCCCTCCCACAGGACTCCGGCCACCCCTGCACGGCCGCCGACCCGGACAGCTGCTTCATGCCTGTGTCCCCGCAGCACTTCATCGACCTTTTCAAGTACTGAGGGCCTGGCCAGGCCCACCGTAACCTGGAGCCTGCGTTGGAGACAACGTGAAAAGGGCCGGTGGGCAGGGGCGCCTGTGGCTTCCACCTCTGAAGCTGGGTCAGGGAACCCCAACAAAATCCACCTTTGAAATAGGGTCAAGGAACCCCCGCAAAATCATTTCTGCTTCTCTCTTTAAAAAATTCTTCTAAGCACATTAAAATTTGGAACTTTGTGTATTTGTAAATATGGTTCAAAAAGAGTGTTTTCAGCACCACATCCTGTGCTGAACTGACACCAACAGCCAAGAAGACTATGCCTCTTAACGCAAATGATGGTTTTCCGATTTTGTAGTGATTGGGGTGAGGGTAGATCACTGATCCTTGTAATGACATTGTACAGAATATTTATTTTTCTTAAGATGT
Organism: Oryx dammah; assembly: GCF_014754425.2. NCBI lineage: Eukaryota > Metazoa > Chordata > Mammalia > Artiodactyla > Bovidae > Oryx > Oryx dammah. The sequence goes on along the minus strand of NW_024070186.1, from coordinate 10,780,221 downwards.
ATATTAACTGTTTTGGTTGTGTCTGCACGAGTCTTCTCAGATACAGAAGGATCCAGGGAAGTAGGTGCCTGTCTCCTGGATGCTCAGCAGTGGGTTGTGAATTGTGCAGATGGCTGAGACCCACAAGGGCCTGCGTCTGGGGCTGTGGTCCTGGGCTCGTGCCCAACGCTGACAGGCAGGACCCTGACCTGGGGGAGCCTGGTGTGGCCTGCACCACACTGCTTGGAATCCTCTTCTAGCAGAGTAATAAATCATGTTTGTTTACCTATTTTAACTTTGTCAATTTTGCATCTTACTGAAAAAAGTAGTGTCAATGATTTTGATAATCGTTTATTGAAACCTCTCAAAGATCATTTTATTTTAAAAATATTGCATGTATGTTTTAGAAAATTTTGAAAATAAAGGTTTATAAGAGGATAAAACTGGTGCATATCCATGGCACCCAGAATATCTGTGCTTGCCAGAAAGCACGTTGGAATGGCCCTGGCAGACGCAGGGGAGCAACGAACAGGGTCAGGGACCCGAGCCGTCACTTCTGCTTCCTTCTTCTTAGCAGGTGGACACGTGCGGTCTTGCGTATTTGTAAATGAAGAGTCTATGCTTTCTGCACACATTCTGTTACTGGTGCAGCCAAAACTAAGCTTGGCTGTCAGATGATAGTTTCCCTGTGTGTGAATCAGGTGGAAGCTTTTCATAAAACCATCAACGGCATATAGATTGTTTCCATTTTACAGCCAGCTCTTTCTTCACAAGAATTTGTGGAAATACGGTTTTTATTGGTGACACGGTACCATGCAGCTGGAAAGAATCACTCTGTGATCAGCAACACTGCACAGATGATGCTCTCCTCAGGTCAGATAAGCAGCAGAGCCCGGGAAGCAAGTCAGAAATCTGCAGGGACATTCCCAGAGCAGTGGCGAGAGTGGGTGGTGGCATCTTTCTCCCCTGAAGACGGATGTGTGAAGAGGCTGTGGAGGGGGCGTTTCTCCTGAAAGCTTGCTGGTCGCTTTTATCTCTGTTCTGTTTTACTTTTGGCAAATTACCTAATGTGTGTTTACTTTTGGGGTGTTGGTCTTTTTTGTGTTAATTTCTTAAGAAGACATTAACCTCCTAAAGTGAGTTCTTCCCCCTCAACAACATGAAAAGTCTTGGGAGACGTGTGTAGCTGTTCCCCATTAATCAGCCCATCTCCACAGGCAGTAGATATGCTTGGACCGGAACCTACATGCAGGACTTCCAGCAGTTGTGCGGGGCGGGGATGTGACTGGGGTACAGTTGGGGAGGGGCAGAGAGACCATGCACACTGTCCCTGGGCCCTGACCCGTCGTTTCCCCATGATCGAATGGCACAGATCAGGAAGAGGGGGGCTGTCCTGGGCCGCAGCTTTTTGTGGCATTCCTGAGCGTCGTTCCCTGCCCGTGCTGTGGGACCTGCATGCCCTCTGTGCTTGCTGGACAGCTGCAGGGGACCCGCAGCACCCCTGTGGGAAGCCTCGCCCCCAGGAAGCACCATCAGCACATCCATGGTGTCCGCCTTGGCATTGAGGTACATTTTCTGACCCGGGTTGTGACTTGTGGGTCGGGAGGAGCCACTTGTGGGTCGACACAGGAGCTGCTTTCGGGGCTTCACATGGTCGGCTGTGCGTGGTCAGGGCTGTCCACAGAGAACCATGTCTCCTTTTGGGACAGTATTGAAGGGTTTGGAGTTAGTTTTGCTGTAAATGCCACTTTTAGAATCATACACAAACAAGATGTAAGGTGTTTGTACACTGATTCTGTATCCTCTTAAGAAAGAAAGAAAGTCACTCAGTCGTGTCTGACTCTTTGTGACCCCGTGGACTGTAGCCTACCAGGCTCCTCCGTCCATGGGATTTTCCAGGCAAGAGTACTGGAGTGGGTTGCCATTTCCTTCTCTAGGAGATCTTCCCTACTCAGGGATTGAACCCACATCTCTCACATGGTAGCCAGACGCTTTACTGTCTGAGCCACCAGGGAAGTCCTCTTAACTTTGCTGCTTTTGAAGCTGAAACTCCAATACTTTGGCCACCTGATGCGAAGAGCTGACTCATTTGAAAAGACCCTGATGCTGGGAAAGACTGAAAGCAGGAGAAGGGGACGACAGAGGACAAGATGGTTGGATGGCATCACTGATTCAATGGATGAATTGAATCATTGAATTCAATGATTCAATGGCATCACTGAGTCCACCCATGCAGTCACCCATCCCTGGGTGGACTCCGGGAGTTGTTGATGTTGGAGTTGGAGGCCTGGCGTGCTGTGGTTCATGGGGTCGCAAAGAGTCAGACACGACTGAGTAAACTGAACTTTGCTGAAATCACTAAAAAGATCTAGTGGTAGTTTGTAGACTCCCTGGGATGTGGATGTACATTGTTGAGGTCTGCACGTGAACGGGGCTTATCACCTCCTTTCAGCGGGATACCCTTTTTTCCTTCCTTGCCAGCTTTCCCGCCAGACCCCCATGGGTGAGGACAGTGGTCCCTGAGGGCTGTCTGTCCTTCGCCTGTGGGTGTGCTGCAAGCTGGGCGTCTCTGGGTGCCTCAGGGTGAGGTGTTCCCTTCCAGCCCCATGTTGTTGAGGGCATTTTACATGAAAGGGTGTTGGGTTTTGTTAAGTTCCCTTTCTGCATCCACAGAGGTGGTCACGTGTCGACTTGTTGGCTGAACCAGCCTTGCACTTGGTGGTTTTAGTTGGTTTCTCTGGACTGGACTGCTGAAGACATGCTGCATAACAGGCATCTTTTAGTATCTGTCTCCACGTTGTAGCGTGGCTTAGGCTTTCCCTCCCTTGTGGGCTTCCCTGTCCTCCACATTCTGCTTCTTCATCACCTGCTGGTGTGGAGGTGCTCCCTAATTGGAGCTGCTGTGAACACGCTATACAAATCTCTCTTTGGAGATATACCCACAAGTGGAATTGCAGGACCGTATGGTAAATACACGTTTAATATTCTGAAGAACCACCATACTATTTTCAATGGTGGGAATGTAAAATGGTGCTGCCTCTGATAGTGTGGAGTAGTTCCATTTCTCACCATCCTTGTCCTCGCCAACACTTGTTAGGTTATGGGGTTGAGTTTTTGGTTCGATAGTTGTCATCTAAATGGGTGGGAGGTGGTTATTTCATTGTGGCTTTGATTTGCATTTCTCTGTCGTGGAGTGATGTTGAGCATCTTTTCCTATGCTTGTTCAAGAACTTGCCTGCCTTTTAATTGAGTTGTATGTGGTTTTGTTGTTGAATGTAGAAGGAACTACTACAGCTCTGGACACTTAAGCCCTTATCAGCTAGATGACTTAAAAATGTTCTGATTCCCTAGGTTGCCTTTTTCACCCTATTGATTGTGTCCTTTGGGGGCACAGACTCTTCACAATATGAACTGAAAGACATTTAGGTTAGAGTAGTGCTTTTTCTGAAAACTTAAGTGCATTCAGCTGGCTGAACAGTCTGGCAGCTGGCCAGCACCAACTGGACTGGGCTGGGCTAGGCCAGGATGGGATGCAACACAATTACAAACTATAGAACACAGCTGTGGGGACGTGCACTCACCACACCAGCATCACATGCAGGCCCCTCAGACACTCATGGTGAAGCAGCAACTACAGGAAGTGGCGGTATCTGTCTTTGGGGCATGGTGCCATGGAAGCCCCTCAGAGGGTTCCTTGCCTCACACCCACCACCAGAAGCACACTTCTGCCAGACAGCAAGTGGCAGCCACTGCCTTGGTCAGTCACTCAGCACCATCTGCACCCTCTGTGGGCTATTTTATCAGTTACAAAAATTTTAGCCAGTTCCTATCTTAAAGCTTACTATAAATAGTGTCCTGCCTATCTTTTGTTCAGTCAAGTATCAATTGAGACTTAACCATAAAATCTGGAAAGAAGCTAAATGGCTAGAAGTAAACTGGGCAGAGAGAAGAGAAGGCCCTTTGCCTGCACAAGAGTCGGAGCATCTGGTGAAGTGAGTGAGAACCCGAGGGTCGGCGTCTGAGGCTACCATAGAGGCGCAGGCCCCCAGGGGAGGGTGCGGAGCAGGACTTGGGGGAGGGCACAGGCCACGAGGCTGGCAAGGACAAGGCTGCCCGGGACACACACCACTGGGAAGGAGGCTGGTGGGATGCACGCTCACCACCCGGCTCGAGACGGCACCGCAGGTGCTACCCAGGTCCTAACGGGAGTCAGGGTTTCTCGCCAAGAGGCCACTGTTTGGAAAGAAGACTTGAAACGTTAAAAGATGATTAAAGAACCTACTCAGGCTGGCGGCTGAAGGGGAGGCTTGCTTCAGGCTCCCCTTCAAGTAACTGGAAAAAAGCAGGGCCCAGGGCGGGTGGCTCAGACATGGGGCTCTGCTGCTGCTGCTGCTAACTCGCTTCAGTCGTGTCTGACTCTGTGCGACCCCATAGCTGGCAGTGCCTATTACTCCAAACAGCGTCCGAAGGCTGTTCATATGTAAAAGCTACATCGTGATGACTGAGGTTGAAGTTGGTCATTTATCCATGAATCTACATATTTCATTGGCATCTTGAAAGACACTGAAAGCGGTGAGACGATGTCATCAGCTCTAAGTCGTCAGAGGCAGATGTCAATAACCGTGCAAACTAACAGGATATAAACCATGTTTTTATTTTAAAAAACTTCAGCATTACGGATGAATTCAACTTCCTTTAAAACCAATCAATTTCCTGTTAATGACAAAACAACAGGCAAAAGAGCAGACACGTCACTCTTCAGAGAAGCTGTGCAGTTTACAGAATTTAGACAGACCCGCTCTCTCATCAGCCAGTGAACAAAATAAAGTTGCTTTGGTAAATTCCATCAAGAAAAAAATATCTTTCCCCCAAAGCACACCAATAAATATTTATATTAAAATCCACAGTTATTTTAATCAGATACAACAGAAGAAAAATTCATTTTTACATTAATGTTTGTAGATAAGAAAAGTATTATTCACGTGCACAATCCAACCCCCCTCTGGCTTGCATTCGGTTGTGAGGAATGAGGGGTATGAGGGGCCGTTCTGCCGGCTGTGCATCACGTGTGTCCCCAAGGGGGTCACAGGCACTTAGCATCACAGCACACCGGCACAGGCTCCCCGAGCTGGAGGCTGTCCCACCTGCCCCCCACCCCGAGCACTCTGCCCAGAACCTCAAACACACAAGTCCCTTCCCTGCACCTCATCACAGGATTAGCCCAAGATGAGCCCGAAACTCCTGCTTCAGATAGCTCATCTCAGTCACAGCAAGTGTCTCTAGGGAGAAGGCCTCCAGTCAATGAGCTGAACTGTTTACCTGAGGAAACACGGTTTTCAACTCCGCTATTAACCACTTCAAGGTTCTAACACAAACAGGATTTTACCACCACTCACATGTCCCCCTTTCAAGGCTCGGTGAAGTAAACTTGTCTATTAGAAAGAGAAGGACATCGGTGATTTTGACAGACGCTACACAGATGACAGACACAGATGGTTAGGTGACATGTCGATTGTGGCTAGACGGCTGGTAGTTAGATGACAGAGTGTGCACAGACTGATCGACCGAGAAATGGCAGGTGACAGGCAGACACTCTGTCACCCCCTTCACCCCTTGGAGTCCACAGAAACGCTAAAGGACACCCCTTGTGTGGAACAGCACAGAACTGCTCACTGAATACCTTGAAGACAGTGGCTTTCACAAGAGAGGAATGCACCGGGTAAGTGGAGGTTTTTCTTTTTAACCAATACCCCCTACACCTGTTCTGACCTCAGAGACACGTGGTCCTCCTGTGGGTTGGGTCTGTCTTGCTAAGGACATGTGTGCTGCGTACCTGACCTGGGGCCCACCTGTCAAGGAGACAACGAGCAAGTTCAGAGACACAAGAGATGTTCAGTGACGCTCCTGAACCAGCCACAACACACAGCTTCTCAGGGTCCAACAGTCTCATTTGGAAAAAACAAAACCCTGGGTGTTACAGAAAAGAGGCACTTTCAGCATTTTACCTACAATTTCAACTCTTAACAAGCAAGTTAATATTTTCCAAACAAATTTAAGTGTCAAGTTATTAAAACTGATCCATGCTTTATAGCATTCTTTAGTCTGCAATCAAAATAAGAGAACAAACTTTAGAAGAAAAGAAACATCAGTATTTAAAACTTCAGGAACCTCAAGATGGGAACACTGTCACCATCTAATATGCTTGTGGGAGGTGAAGCTGTGTTTGCAGTGTATTTCTGGGGATCAGATACAGCCTTCACTTCTCCAGCGTTTAATTTGCTTGCATATTTTACGGTTTAATACAAACGAGCTAGCACAATGTGACTGATGTGACCTTTGGAAGATTCACGTTACACCTGGATTGCAGGTTTCTGACAACAGAAAAGAAGTGTGTGGCCGCTACATTCTTGTGTCATAGAGTACAGGTGTGTGCTACATGCAGAGACAGGGATCAAGTCGCAGAACACAGAACCGCAACTCAGGACACAGAAAGACAGTTTTCTGGCAAAAAGCAAATCCCCACCGTGGTGAACTTCCCATCTAAGGTCAGCGGCACACGGATGACAGGTGGACCCTGTGCGTGTCCACTGAGAACTCACAGGACGCCTGGAATTTCCTCACTTGGCATTTGAAGAGGAAAGCCAAATGAAACAGCACAGAGCAGATCCTCTGTGATTTTCATCTGGGAAAGACCAGACGGGACACTATACTAATAAACACCACGATACCGCAGACTCTAGGAATGCGAAGGAGATGAGATTCAAAGGTGCACGATCAGGCAGATTTTGGTGTGAGGACATGTGGGGGCTGGGCGGTCACTCCAGCTCCTCCCAGTCATCCGTCAGGTGGCCTCTGCTCTGCCGGCGGATGCTGACCAGCTTTCCGGCCGACCTGAGGCTCCAGCGCGAGCTGCTCCCTGCGACGGCCAGGCTGGTGTACTTGGTGGAGCCCTTGGTGTCCTCCGGCCAGCCCGGCCGAGACTCACGGTCACTCGCAGGGCCGCCCGAGTCTGCTGCCACATCTTCCAGGGCAAGTTTCGGAGGTTCCCAACCTTCAATCTCATCTGGTTTCTTAGACTGTATGTTCTGTTTCAAAACCAAATTGTCCCAAAATCCAGACTTCTTCTCTGTCTTCAACTCTTCTTTTAATCGTAAGTTAGTGCTACAGGAGATGAAAGAGTTAAGTGTTGGTGATCAGTCATCCTAGGATGTCAAGCTGTATTTATTTTATAAATAAACTCAGATAGATATGTAAAACCTGAATATTAATGTGGAAAAATCAGTCAGTACATGTGATTAACAAAATTTGTGAATGCCATATTTAAGTACCACCACTTGGCAAAAACTCAAGCAAAGTCAGCCTCAGGTAGAAGACAGAAAAGCAAGCTGTCTCAAGGCACATAGAAGGCCGAGCTTGTCTCTGAAGATATGTGAGAAAAGAAGCCCCAGATCCCAGATTCAGAAACAGAGATTATTCCCTGTACCAAGTCGGTTTGCCACAGGCTTATTCAGCTGCAGCCTCAGATGTTCCGAGCTCAGAGCACTGTGTGCCCTGAGGAAAATGTAGCCAACTGGAAGTGGGTCCCCACAAACGACACAGCACCCTGGCCGTGGGTCCCCTGGCCTGGCTGCAGAGAGCATCCCCAGAACATAGGCCCAACCTTCCAAGTCCTGTTTAACTGGACTGAGGGGCAGAACACACACAGGTTCAAGGCCCCCAGGAGATGCTGGCCTGTTAGCTGCCACCCAGACAGCCCAGAGGACTGACTGACACCGTCCTCAAAGAGGGGGTGGGGAGGTCACGACCACGTGGTCAGAGGAGGGGGAGGACTGCATGGCTCTGATGGGTCCTGAGCGCTGCCAAGGTGCCCTGTCCACAGAGGAGAAGCCTCTCTATGGTCAGATTCCACAGGATTCACCTGCTGTTGGCAACACCATTTATATTTTCAAATTTAAATTTATATTTTCATCTTTAAGTACATTTTTTTTGTTGGCCATGTCACATGGCTTGTGAGATGTTAGTTCACCCTCCAGGGATCAAACCCAGGCCCACAGCAGTGAAAGCACCAAGTTTTAACCACTGGACTACCAGGGAATTCCCTAAATATATATTTTTTAAATTCAAAATATTTAACTAGCAGCATTGTCAGCACGTAAGTACAGTTTACAGGCAATCTTTGCATTTTTAACTGGGTTTTTCCTTGATTCTCTAGAACAACTGCTACCTGTCCACCTAAAACATGTGGCTACCATCTGCTTTAAGGTTTGTAAGTTCAGTTTACAGCTGGAAGTTCAAGAGCTGGTCTGAGAAACTTAAAAAAATTTTTTCCATTTTTCCATAGTCTTTCAAAGTGCTTATACTTAGAACAACTCATTTCCATCTCCTCACAGGGGAGGAAGCCCCTCTTGTCCCCTCTCATGGCCCTGCCCTCTGTCTCTGGAATGCCTGCTCCCCTGACAGCGGCTACTCACGCTCTGGACTTGGGGGATTTTCGCCCTTCCAGCAGCTGCTGCTCGTCATCCTTGTTAAATAGAGAAGTCACTTCTTTCCAGCCTCGGAAACTCGCTCCTGGAACCTAATGAGAGGTTAAGAGGAGATCAGACCTGATGCAGTGCATACTCGGGTCACAGTCGAGTCACCCAGTGGTCGTAACACTGACACTTCAGCGGAGAAGCTGGTCCGCACTGCCTCATCTGTGTCTGCACAGGGAGCTCTCCCGTTAGCTGCGGGCAGTCTCCATGTGGCTGCAGACAGTCACCGCGTTTAGTGACTTCAGCCAAACCATGTCAGGTTGAAGGGGCTCCCAGCCGAGGGTGGAGGGGTGCTGAGGGGTAGGGAGGCTGCACCACCACACATTTTGTAGATTCTTAGAAATGATTTTGTTACTTTTTCATTTCTGAAATCAGGATATAATTAACGCCTGGCACCTTAGATTCAAAGAAATAGAGTAATAAGGGATGGAGAAAAGGAAGTGCATCTGCAGGGCTCTCCTGTCAAATGCCTTTTCCTGGAGTCACTCTGATGGCTCTGGAGCCTGAAATCACAAAACAGCAGGCAAATGTGATACCACCTAGTTCAGTGGCTCAGTTGTATCTGACTCTTGGAGACCCCATGGAATGCAGCACACCAGGCCTCCCTGTCCATCACCAACTCCAGAGTTCACCCAAACTCATGTCCATCGAGTCGGTGATGACATCCAGCCATCTCATCCTCTGTTGTCCCCTTCTCCTCCTGCCCCCAATCCCTCCCAGCATCAGGGTCTTTTCAAGTGAGTCAGTTCTTTGCATCAGGTGGCCAAAGTATTGGAGTTTCAGCTTCCACATCAGTCCTACTGATGAACACCCAGGACTGATCTCCATTAGGATGGACTGGTTGGATCTCCTTGCAGTCCAAGGGACTCTCAAGAGTCTTCTCCAGCACCACAGTTCAAAAGCATCAGTTCTTCTGTGCTCAGCTTTCTTTATAGTCCAACTCTCACATCCATACATGACCACTGGAAAAACCACAGCCTTGACTAGATGGACCTTAGTTGGCAAAGTAATGTCCGTGCTTTTTAATATGCTGTCTAGCTTGGTCATAACTTTTCTTCCAAGGAGTAAACTTCTTTTAATTTCATGGCACCTAAGGGAGCTAATAAAACTTCAATAACTGACCTTAAAGAAATGTGGTACCTATGAACTATCAGAGAATTCAAAATAACCCTACTGAAGTTTAGTGAACCACAACAACACAAAGATAACTAAATGAAATTAGGAAAACAACACATGGAACAAACAAATAGGAACCATAAAGAAAAAATCTTAAAAACATAATCACAAAACAAAAATTTTAATAGAGAGGGTCAAAACTAGCCTTGACAATGCACAGACACAAAGACATCTGAAATTATCCAGTAAGAGAAGAAGGAAAAACAGAGAAAGAATGAAGACAGTCACAGGGACTTGTGGAGCACAATCGGGAGAAACAGTATCTACACTGCTGGAATTACAGAATAAAAGAGAAAGGGACAGAAAGTATACTTAAAACAATAAGGGCTGAAAATGTCTCAAACCTGGGGGGAGAAATGGATATCCAGATCCATGAGACCAAAGGACCCCAGATAAGTCGAACCCAAGTAGATCGACACCGAGACACATAATTAAATTGTTCAAAGACAAAAATTTTGAAAGTAGTGAGAGAGACTAGTTACATACAAAGGAACCCTTCACCCCAATATGGAGAGATTTCTCAAGAGAAACTCGTCAGGCCAGGAGAGGATGAGATGATATACTACTACTACTACTAAGTCACTTCAGTTGTGTCCAACTCTGTGTGACCCCATAGATGGCAGCCCACCAGGCTCCCCCGTCCCTGGGATTCTCCAGGCAAGAACACTGGACTGGGTTGCCATTTCCTTCTCCAATGCTTGAAAGTGAAAAGTGAAAGGGAAGTTGCTCAGTTGTGTCCGACTCTTCACGACCCCATGGACTGCAGCCTGCCAGGCTCCTTGGCCCATGGGATTTTCCAGGCAAGAGTACTGGAGTGGGGTGCCGTTTTTAAACTACTAAACATTTTCTTAATTTACTTACTGAATTATAATTACCATAGGATATTATAACAAAAGAAAAAAACCCTATCAACCAAGATTTCTATATCAGCAAAACTGTTCTTCAGAAATGAGGGGAGATAAAGACTCTCCTAAGCAAACAAAAGTGGAGGGAGTTTGTCAGCACTAGACCTGCCTAACAAAAAATGCTTAAAGGAGTTCTGTGAGTGAAAATAAACAAGAAGCTAGAGTAAAACTCACTAGTACAGGCAAATTTATACTCAAGAGTGTAATACAGTAATAGTGGTGCACAAATCACTTATAATTCTAATTTAAAAGTAGGAAAAAAGTACTAAAAATAATTCCAACTACAGTAATCTGTCCTTGGATACACAAAAATATATGTAAACTGTAATGGGTTAACAAGACCCAACTATAGGCTTCCTACAAAGAGACTCACTTTAGCTTTAAAGACACACATAGCCTGAGTGAATGGATGTAAAACTAACTTCAAGCAAATGGTGACCCAAAAACAGCAGGGATGGCTATACTTATGTAACACAAAACAGACTTTAAAAATGGTGAAGAGGGACAAAGAAGGTCACTATATAATGATAAAGGGGTCAGTTCTATCAAGAAGATCCAGTTATTAAATATTTATGCACCCAACACTGGAACACATAAATGTATAAAGCAGAAATTAACAGAATTCCCTGGTGGTCCAGTGGTTAGGACCTAGCCTTTTCACTGCTGAGGGCCTGGGTATGATTCCTCGTTGGGGAACTAAGATCCCACAAACTGCATGGTGCAGCCAAAACAACTACTACTAACAGCTAAAAAGAGAAACTGCAGTACAATAATAGCTAGGGAATTTAATACCACACTCTCAACAATGGATACAGATCAGACAGAGAATCAATATGGAAACAGTCTGAACAACATTACAGATGAAATGAACCTCACAAACACATACAGAATATTCTATAACGTGACTGCAAAATACACATTCTTTTAAGCACACATGGAACCTTTTCTGTGATAGACTATATATTAGGCCACAAAACAAGTCTGAGCAAATTTAGGAGACTGTAAGCATAGTATCTTTTTTGACTGCAACATATACCATCAGAGGAGGAAAAGTGGAAACTGCATGAATACATGCAAACTAAACAATACTCTCCTGAACAACATCAAAGAGGAAATAAAACTGTATCTTGAGACAGACAAAAAACAAATAAAAAAAAACACAACATACTAAAACTTACAGGATGCAACAAAAGCAGTTCTAAGAAAGAAGTTCAGAAGACAAAATAATGATCCTGAATAACATAATTCTATGCCTTAAGCGATGAGAAAAAGAACAAACTGAGCGCAAAGTTAGTAAAATAGTGACAAAGAGGAGAAATAGAGAACAAGGAAATGACAGAAAAGATTTATAAAAGAGTTGGTTCTTTGAAAACATAAAATTGAGAAACCTTTAGCTAGACTCACCAAGGAAAACAAAGAACCAACTCAACAAAATTCTAAAAGAAAGAAACATTACAATTGATACCATGTAAATATAAGGATCATTAGAAGTTACTGTGAGATTACAATTGATTATCACCCTGCTCCCCAGATGGGGGCTCTGCATTCATCTGGCTGACCCTTTTAATCTGTTAGGATGACACTCAGCAGTAAACTCTACAGAAACTCCTTAGACTAAGTAGAGAAACAGCTAAGGCTTCACATGACTTGCTCTGAAAACTATGTACTGTACAATGGTCTGCTGTGGACCTGCTCCTCAGTGGAAATGCACAGATCAAAGTGACTCACCAGCAGAGCACAAGAAGACAGGCAGTTGTTGTAGAGTGTGTGATGCTACAACTGCGTTTGCTAATAGTAACAAACACATGTAGTAGTCCTGAAATGTGAAAAATGTTCCTGATCCACCAATTAAACTTTGAGTTCTTGGTTTGTTTGGTCACTTGTGCAACAATGTTTGTATCTTTTCAATACGCAAATCAGTTGACAGTCAACTCAATTATTCATGCTATTAGAAGAGAAGAGAGAGGTTCCTGATTCAAAGCCAAGTGCATCTTTGTGCCAAAAGCATGAGCAGTAAAATGCACTGTGGAATCCTGAGGGGGTGGCCTGAACGTCTGTCAGCTGAGGCCTCTTTAGGCAGGCAGAAGGGGCTGTGGGGACTAACCCAAGCCCACCAGCTAGACGCCAACGTGCTACCAGCTCTCTGTGCATATCTGGGGACTCACACGCTCACTTTTGGTACATGTGACATCTGTGTACATGTGTGCATATTGACATGTCCTGTGTTCATACATTATATGCAGACAGGACCTCTGGAGGGAGGAGCAAGAGCTGTGAACTGGAGAACTGGGTGGCAGGCAGAGATGAGACCCACCACATCCCCTGCAGTCCATTTTCAGTCTTAGATCACGTGTCCCTGCCGGAAGGAGCAGGAAACAGGGCATCCTGGAGTGGTGGACTGGCCATGGGAGGAGGCGGCCCCAGGAAACTAAATGACAGATGGTGGGCAGAAAGAGCATGAGGTGTTGCCAGGCAGATACTGAGTTTTCTGGGAGGAGGAGAACAGGGAAAATCACCAGACAGAAACTGATGCAGGGCAGAGCTAAGACACTCAAGATATAAATGCAGTTAAGAGGAGTTTCGTGAGGAAAATCAATAAAAGGCAGATGCGCAGTGGCCACGAGAAGCAGCCCCCAGTTCAGAACAAAGCTCCCCACTGTGGGAACCACAGCTCTCAGCCACTGGAGGACAGTGCCCGCCTGGACAATGCAGAGAGGGACATGTCCAGCAATGCAGCCTCAGATGTTAGCAGATGTCTGACCTGCAACAGAGGCTGTGACGAGTGGCGTCTTCCAGGGTCTGAGGGCAGGCAAGTGTGTACCCAGAAATCTAACAAGTCTAATAAAATACACCTCACCCTGCCCCCTGGGAAACATCTCTCTGATGCAAGGGAAAAGCCTGCTCTGAATAGCACCCTCCTCTGAAACACAGTAGCAAAGAGCAAACAGTTCACATGCACCGGGCTCAGTCTCTAGGGAGACCACTTTCCACAGGGTCCCACTGCAACGTGAGACAGGCACTGAGCTTGCAAACCTGCTCGCAGGTATCTTGAGAAAGAGCTTCAACATTAACAGTGGTAACTTCTGAGAGAATTCATGGTGGGGAGGGGAGAAATGGGTACTCTTCTTTTAATTATAAACTTCACAGTTCTTCCTGAATTTGAAAAACAAAAAGACAAGCTACTTTGCTAGCAAAGATTGCAATGTATAATGATAAAAAACTAATGTCTTCAATATAAAGAGTTTTATAGAACAATTAAAAAAAAAATCAAACGACCTAGTGGGAAAATGGGCAAAACAAAACAGAACCTTTTGACTTGGGAAGGCTCTCCGAGTATGTGGGAGAAGCCAGTCATGTGACTAGGTCTTCAGCCCGGGTGTCTCAGGAGGAGACCCTGTCAGGCGAGCCTTCTGGTTCTGGACCAGAGAGAAGGGTGGGCTCTGGGCCTGAAAGGACTTGGATCTTCTGTCACAGACAGCACCCAGCAGCTCTGCACGCCCTGCTGCCTAGGACACTGTCTGCTCGGTAACATGCCCTTTTTTCCTTTGGTTTTCTTTCTCTTGTTTAGCAGTCAGGGTGCAGTCAGGAAGTGTTATTAAGAGTCTTGAAGCTGGTAAAAAGTCCCCAACAGATCTATTTACCACATGAGGTGTGAACTGAGATTTCCAGAAGGAACAGGGTAGCAGCAGGCACTGTCCCCAGAGAGGTGGGTGGGTCTCTGCACCTGCTTGGGCACCACCTTGTCAGCACCCAGCACCTCAGGGGGGAGAAGGCCAGTGCTTGGCTGCCCCGTGAGCACTCAGCCGCCTGCACGCTCGGTTCCCTGTGAGCATTCAGCCCTCTACACTCCCGGTTCCTCGGGAGCACTTGGCTGTCTACACTCCCAGTCTCCCACAAGCACTCGGTCCTCTATATTCCCAGTTCACTGCAAGCACTGCCCACCTACACTCCAGGTCCCCAACTTCTTCGTGCTTCACTGTCTCAGGAAGTGAACACAGAGATCTTGGTGCATTTAGAATCGAACACACCAGAAGCTATTCAGAGACAGTGATGAGACGTAAAACAAAACAACTTGTCCTCTGCTTTGCACATTGGGGAACCAAACTAATACATTAATTCAGAGTTTTTAAACTGCATTAAAAAACTTCCACTTTATGTCCTTTTAAGAGCGATTTGAAAACTAAGTGGCTAACTGTAGTGGTAATTAATTGTGGCAGTTACTTATTCAGAGTAGGATTATAGCGGGGAAAAGCAAATTTTTCCTTTCCACACCAAATTTTTTAACAAACTGTTTAGCCGAAATAAAAATTAACCTTAAATGATGACTTAATTTATGTAACTAGTATAAATTACAACCTTCACATAATCTTGTAGGCCTGATGAAAACAAACATCATTTATACATGTGGCATACTTATGGAACTGAAAATCAGAACCTCTACACACTGCCCACTACAACCTTCCTCAATGCAAATGGGGTAGCAGGTCTGCCAAGTGCTGGAAAGGACCCATCCAGCAGGAGGGTTAACTGTCCATGTGAATGCACATTGGCCTCTGAATGCTTGATGGCTTTAATAACAGGTAAACTCTGGGGCCAGAGGGCCTGCCAAAGGGAGAAACGTTGGTCTTTGGCTCATCGAAAGCAATGGTCTAAATGGATGTCTCTCCCTAGAATTCCCCTGCTGAAATCCTAACCCGGGACGTGATGGTATGTGGGGGTGCGGGGGGTTGATCAGCCCTGCAGGTGGAGCCTGGCGATGGGATGGGATGCAGCCCAGCAGGAAGTGTCCTGCTGGTCTCACCAGAGCCCTTTGAACCCCTGTCCCTGGTGTTATGTTACAGCAGCCTGATCCCATGAACACAAAGGTGCCACAAAGAAACTAGAAAAAGCAATCCTGATGAAGAAACACAGGCCTTCACTTTGCCAACCAAAATCCAAAATATGTGGGTTTTTTGCTAGAAATATTTTAGACAGATGAACTTAACCTGTTGCGAGAAGCCAAAGGAAAATTCCATCTGCTCCCCCTACTTCCTGCAGCTTCTGAATACCCTCTGCAGTCACAGCAATGGGAATAAAAAGCTGACAAAACCCAACATTATCAGATAACCAATACATCAACGAGGCTTAGGTAGAGAGAGCAAAAACAGCTCTTCTCAGAGCCCAGACTTCATGCGGTGCAGTGTATGCCCTCCGGGGGGCAGCCCTAGAAGGAAGTGGCTGCCAGGGAGCAGTACAGCCAGGTGGGCCCTGGGCCCGAGGGCACCTGGGGTGCTGGATCCTGCTCTCCTCCAGCTGGCCTTCCTGCTTCTTGTGAGCAGGGGGCAGTTCTGGGGCCCTGCCGAAGGGGTAGGGCTGGAGCCCCGCCTTTGCACTGGGTCCTGGGCTGTTTGCACCTCCCTCTTGAGCCAATGGCACCAACAGCACCACCACGGGCCTCTGTCCCAAGAAAAGGCCAGCTCGGCTGTGGCCTCAAAGGCAAGCCGCTGAGCTCTCACAGGCAGAAGGGGTGCCAGTGAGCCGGCGGCAGTGGGTAGAGCAGGAAGGGAAGCTGGTGGAGTGCCCACCAGGTGCCCCTCAGAACAGTCCACAATCCTACCAGAAATTTAGGTTCCATTCTCCACTCCCACAGTGAGATGACAAGCTGATCGTTAACTGTATATAACAACCATATACTCATGAGCAATACTAAAATTTTAAGTATCTGCAATGATACAACTGAAAATAGTAGTAAGAACCTAACCTAATTTGTTCTAAGTGTCAAAACAGAGGAATTCCAAATTGCATAAACAGACATATAAGACAAAACAAACATATAAAACTCAGGCCAAAGGAAGCCAGTGATTACAGGTCACGACAGTATTCTAAGTTACTACTGCAAAAATAAACTTAAAAAGATTGATGGGTATATGTAAGAGCTGGAAATAACAATCAATAAATAAAATAAACTCACATCTTAATCCCTTGTTCCCTTTGAAAGTTACTGGAGACAGAAAGATACACTCAGTAGCATCGATTCTAAATGCTGATTTTAAACAGTTGATTCCAGCAATGATAAATGAGAGTCTGACCTCGGAGCAGAGCTGCGCCCGCAATCACAGTGTGGCAGAGGGGTGTCCTCTCTCCACACAGTCAGATGATTGCCAGGAACAGCGGAATTAACACAAGACTTCTATCTCATGCACTCCCACCCCCTCCATCATCATTTTGAGAAATGAAATGCATGAACTCAAAATTAAGAAAATGTACAAAAGGCAAGCAAGCCCTGGTTGCACCTGAACTCAACCACAGCCCCCAGGCCCCTGGCTGGCTGTAGCTCAGAATCCAGTCTCCCCCAGGCTCCTGGTGAGGGGCTGGGCTTCTGCACTTCTCATCCTGAGGCTCCCCAGGAATGGGCCCCAGAGGGGGCTCCTTCCTTCCATCCAGCCCCCCTCAAGGGACAGAGGCTCACCTGGCCTGGCTCATGTAGTGGCAGCCCGAGTGCACCAGGAGACCCCAGGCTGCTGCTCACCTCTAGCAAGCTCTTGGCTCCAAGAGTGGATGCCCCTCAGAGAGAAGCCTGTCATGGCCTCTACACCCGCTCCAGAGCCTGGCTCAGAGGCCCTTCAGGAAGAGCAGGACACGAGACACAGTGAGCCTGCAGGAGCTTCTGGACCCATGGACCAGAGACCTCCCACAGGCACCCACCTTGCTGTAACAGCACAGAGGAGCTGTCCAGAGCAGGAGGTGGTAGGGACCTGAGATGCAGCCAAACTGAGCAGTGAGACTGCAGGAGACCCAGCAAAGAGAAGCCAAGGGGCGCCCCTGAGGTCAAGCCTCAGGCATGCCTCCCTCAAAGGAGCCAGTCAGAGTAGACACAGCTCCAGAGCAGTTCCCACCCCTCCCCCGACTACCACTGAAAATAACTGAGCAACAACCTGAGTAAGAAATGGGCAGAGGATCTCAGCATGTTTTCAAAGACAACATACAGCTGGCCAACAAGTATGTGAAAAGATACTCAACATCACTAGTCCTCAGGGAAATGCAAATTAAAAATCACAAGAAATCACCTCACACCTATGAGAACGGCTCTTATCAAAAAGACAAAAAATAACAAGTATTGGTAAGGATGTGAAGAGAAGGGAACCCTGTGCATGGCTGGCGGGAATGTAAATTGGTGCAGACACTATGAAAAACAGCATTGGGATTTCACAAAAAATTAAACATAGAATGACCTAGCAATTCTCCTTCTGTGTATTGATCCAAAGGAAATGAAAACACTAACTGGAAAAGATATATGTACATCATGTTCATTGCAGTGCTTTACAATAGCCAAGACATGGAAACAACCTAAATGTCCATCAACAGGTGAATGAATAAAGATAATGTGACGTGCACACACACACGGTTTATTATACAGCCATAAAAAACGAAATCTTGCTGTTTGCACCATGGATGGACCTTGGGGACATTATGTTCAGTGAAATAAGTCAGACAGATAAGGACAAATACCGTGTGATCTCACTTATATGTGGAATCAAAAACAAAGCAAAACAAAAGAGAACCCGGCACACACGGCTTCCCAGGTGGTGCTAGTGGTAAGGAACCTGCCCAACAGTGCAGGAGACTCGAGAAACGGTTAGAAATATCCCTTGGAGGGAGGACACAGCAACCCACTCCAGTACTGGAGAATCCCATGGATAGAGGAGCCTGGTGGGCTACAGTCCCCACAAAGAGTTGAAGCAACTTAGCATGTACACACAGTACTCACAGAGACAGAGCAGACCACGGCTGTCAGAGGCAGAAGAGGAAAAGGCACAAACTTCCAGTTATAAAGTATGTAAGTCATGGGCATGGTGCTGTAACGTGCAGTGTGGTGACTCAGCTAATGATACACGTGTAAGTTAGCATCACAAGAGAAAGCTTTTACCTGTGTACGGTGATGGATATTAACTAGACTTACTGTAGCGCTCATTTTGCAGTACACATATCGAATCTTTATGCTGTACACCTGAAACTAATATCCTGCTATATCCTAGTTATACCTTAGTTTTAAAAAATTTAAATAGAATAAAATGTCCATTTTCTAATGAAAAATTCTGAAGCAGCCAAAAAAGGAGGAAAGGAAGACCCATAGACCAAAAAGAAAGTGGACAAACAAACGGACTCTGAGAGCAAACCAGATGTTTGATTTGACAAAATAGCTATCATAAACACATTCACAGGACAGAAGGAAGTGCTGTTAAAGAAGCAAAAGAAGGCAGGCCAGCACTGCAGCACCCAATAAAAAAAGGGCAGAGGCAGAAGCAACCAGAGAGAACCAGGCAGAAATTCTGAGGGCAAAAAGTACAACAAACAAAATTACAAATTCACTACAGGAGCTCAAAAGTAGGTCTTAATTTGGAGAATGAAGAATTATTGAACTTGAAGCCAAAAACCAGAGAGAAAAAATGAAAAAGATGAAAAGCTTCAGAAAAATGCATCATACCATTAAGCGTATCAACATATGCAAAATAGAGTACCAGAAGAAGAGAGAAATTAGTAAAAAAAAAAAAAAATCAAAGAAATAACAGAACATTACCAAATTTATTGAAAACCAAAAATCCATACAACAGGAAGCTCAAGAAACTCCAAGTAGGATAAACAGAGACCCACAAGCATACACACTGTAGTAACAGTCAGAGCCAGCACCAATCCTGAGACCCACAAACACACAGACTGCTGTAAAGCAAAGTCAGAGTCATCATCAATCCTGAGGCTAACCACCTGGAGTCTGTCTCGGACTCAGCAGGTTCAAGGCTCAGTCCTCCTCAAGACTGTCTTTACGAAAGTCACCAGCCTCAATTCAGGGGCTCACTTAACCTGCACTTCTGATCAAAGGGATATAAATTCAGAGGGTGGGGAATGCGAAGCTTCCTGCAGTCTCCCTGTGAACTCAGAGTCAGCTTGTCTGCCTTTCTCTTTCACACACACATCAACATGTTCACCAACCATAAAGCTCTACTGAGTCTTTATTTGGTGATTGATTAATCATTGACTATGTGAAAGAACTACGTCTCTAGCCCTCTCTATTCCCTGGGGGTGACATGGCTGAAAACCCCAAACCTCTATTCTTATGCCTAGTCTTTGGTACCAGAACCAAGCCCCATCCTTATGCTAATGGAGGGGCACGGGAGTCACATCCCTGGCATAACAATGACTCCTGAACCTCAGGAATCCCAAGGGTTTAGAACCTCTGTGCTAGGGATGGGGGTTGGAGAGAAGACCAGACATCTTCTTTACCACAGCATACAAAGAGAAAGTCTTGAAAACTACAAGAGGAAAACATCTGGTCACTTACCAAGGAAGCTGCAGTCAGAGTAAGAGCTGACTCTCAGAAAACTAATGAAGGCCAGAAGGGAATAAGACAACATACTCAAAGCACTGCATGAAAACACTGAGAAACAAGAATCCTGAGCCCAACAAAGCCATCTCTCAGAAAGAAGATGAAATAAAGGCTTCCCCAAATAAGCATATCTGAAAGAATTTGTGGCTAGCAGATCTGTCTTATAAGAAACACTAAATAATGGTCTAGACTGAAGCAAGTATCTCCAAACAGTAATTCAAACCCACATGAGAAAACAAAGACCACTGGTAAAAGTAATTATGTAATTAGCAACATAAAACACAGTAAAAATGCACGGTTTTTACTTCTTATAACTAACTTAAAGAGGCATATACACTAATATATTTTTAACGTAATGCTGGGCCTATGTAACAGAGGTGTAATATATTTGCCAATAACAGCATAGAAGAGGCGGGTGGGAATATTGGACTACAGATGGTAAAACAATGAGATATTAAGATGTTACATTAGAAATCTTCCCAACCAGAGATCGAGCCCAGGTCTTCTGCACCACAGGTGGATTCTTTACCATCTGAGCCACCAGCAAAGTCCTATATTAGAAAATACACATTTAATACAGAAGAAAGCACTAAAGGAGGAATCAATGGACAAAAAGGACACGAGACATACAGAAAACAAAATATGGCAATATGACTTCAACCAAGCAATACTACTACTAAATGTAAACTGATCAAACAATCCAATCAAAGGCAGAGATTGTCATACTGTGTTTCAAAACTGATCCAACTAAATGTTGCCTACAGGAGACTAATTGAGATTCAGGGATAAAAAAGAGTAAATGTAAAAGGAAGGGAAAAGTTAAATCAATCAAACAGCAATCACAATAAAAGCTGAAGTGGCTATATCAATAAGATAGACGTTAGAATTTTTGAAGTTACTAAAGATAGAGATTATTTCATAATGATAAATGGAAGGAATGGAAATTTGGATAAACAGAAACTGTTATATCTTACCATCAGAAATATATAACAAAACATATAGGCATATAATAACAGAAAAAATACAGAAAAGAAAAATGTGGAGAAATTAAAAGCGAACTAGACAACCCAACAACAGAAGAGACTTCAGTATCAACACTGGCTAGAACTAGACAGAAATAAACGGCAGAGGACATGAAAACCACTGCAAGCTAAGGAGACCTAACAGGTATGAACAAACACTCCGTCCAACAGCAGAACACACATTCTTCTCAGTGCACATGGAACACAGACCAATGCTAGTCCATAAAGTAAGCATTTGATACTTTTAATAGGATGAAACTGTTCATAGTTCTCAGATCATTCCTCTGACACCGAGGAATGAAACATCAGTAGCAGGAAGAACTCACAACTAGGTGGAAGTTAAACAATGCATGCCTAACTAAACAAGGAGTCAAACAAGAACTCAAAAAGGAAATGAGAAATAGTTTGAAATGAATCAAAGTAAAGACACAAACATTCAAGTTGTAACTGTAGCTTACACACATTGCATAGTTATAATAAAACTGTCAGTATATGTGCTACTTATGGCAGCAATAAGTTTTCAGTGTTTCTTTTGCTTGTTATGCTATTTTAAAAAATCAATTAGTATTTTTTTTAAGAGAGCTCCCTCAATCTGATAATGAACATCTATGAAAAACTCACAGCTAACATCGGACTGTATGGTAAAATACTGAAAGCTTTCCCCCTAATGAGGAATGAGACAAAGGAAAAAGAAATAAAAAAGATCCAGACTGGAAAGGAAAAAGTACAACACTTCTATTTGTAGATGACATATTTTACAGAGAAAATCCTAAGGAAACCCCTAAAAACCTACTAGAATTAACCAGTTCAATGAGGTGACAGGATACATGATCAATATACAAAAATCAGTTGTCAGTATATGCCAACAATGAGCAATCAAAGGAAGAAAAGTGCCATTTACAAACACATCAAAAAGAATACTTAGGAATACAGCTTACAAAAGTTCAAAGTTTTTTTCCTGAAAACTACAAAATATTACTGAAATAAACTTTTAAAAGGTCTGAATAAATGAGAAAATCATACAATGTTCATGGAACAGAAAACATAACACTATTAAGACAGCAATTCTCCCCTAAACAGATCTACAGATTCAATGCACGGCAATTCTATCTGACTTCTTTGTAGAAATTAAGCTGACTCTAAAATTCATATGGACTCACAAGAGACTCAAATAGTCAAAATGATCTTGAAAAAGAACTCACTCTTACCATTTCAGAACATTCTACCAAGCAACAGTAATCAAGATACTACTGGCAAATGGAAAAATAAACAGATCAATGAAACACAACTGTGAATCCAGAAACAAACCCGTACCTCCAAGGTCAACTAATTTTCTTGAAAAGGTGCCAAGACAAATAGAAAAAGAATCACCTTTTCAATAAGTGGCACTGTGACAACTGGGAAAAAATAGGTAAAAGAACAAAACTGGACCGTTATCTCACATCATATACAAATACTAACACAAAACAGATCAAAAAAAAAAAGAAAACAAACTAAAGAGAAGAGCTAAAATTATAAAACTTTTAAAGAAAACACAGGGGTAATCTTTATGACTTTAGATTTGGATATTCTTAGATAAAATGCTAAAACCATGAGCAACAAAGGAAAAAATAAACTGAATATAATCAAAATTTAAAACTTTCGTGCTTCAAAGGACACTAGCAAAAAAGTGAAGACAATCCACAGAATGAAAGAATTTACAAATATATACTTTATCATCTTTGTATGAAATGTTCCCTTGGTATCTCTAATTTTCTTGAAGAGATCTCTACTTCTTTCCCATTCTATTGTTTTCCTCTATTTCTTTGCATTGATCACTGAGGAAGGCTTTCTTATCTCTCTTTGCTATTCTTTGAAACTCTGCATTCAAATGGGTATATCTTTCCTTTTCACCTTTGCTTTTCACTTCCCTTCTTTTCACAGCTATTTTCACAGCCAAGAGAAGCAGAAGCTATTAAGAAGTGGCAAGAATACACAGAAGAATTGTACAAAAAAGATCTTCACGACCCAGATAATCAAGAGCCAGACACCCTGGAATATGAAGTCAAGTGGGTCTTAGAAAGCATCACTCTGAACAAAGCTAGTGGAGGTGATGGAACTCCAGTGAAGCTATTTCAAATCCTAAAAGATGATGCTGTGAAAGTGCTGCACTCAATATACCAGCAAATTTGGAAAACTCAGCAGTGGCCACAGGACTGGAAAAGGTCAGTTTTCATTCCAATCCCAAAGAAAGGCAATGCCAAAGAATGTTCACACTACCACACAATTGCACTCATCTCACATGCTAGTAGAGTAATGCTTAAAATTCTCTAAGCCAGGCTTCAGCAATACGTGAACCGTGAACTTCCAGATGTTCAAGCTGGTTTTAGAAAAGGCAGAGGAACCAGAGATCAAATTGCCAACATCCACTGATCACTGAAAAAGCAAGAGGTCCAGAAAAACATCTATTTCTGCTTTATTGACTATGCCAAAGCCTTTGACTGTGTGGATCACAATAAACTGTGGAAAATTCTGAAAGAGATGGGAATACCAGACCACCTGACTTACCTCTTGAGAAACCTGTATGCAGGTCAGGAAGCAACAGTTAGAACTGGACATGGAACAACAGACTGGTTTCAAATAGGAAAAGGAGTATGTCAAGGCTGTATATTGTCATCCTGCTTATTTAACTTCTATGCAGAGTACATCATGAGAAATACTGGGCTGGAGGAAGCACAAGCTGGAATCAAGATTGCCGGGACAAATATCAATAACCTAAGATATGCAGATGACACCACCCTTATGGCAGAAAGTGAAGAGGAACTAAAGAGCCTCTTGACGAAAATGAAAGAGAAGAGTGAAAAAGTTGGCTCAAAGCTCAACATTCAGAAAACGAAGATCATGGCATCCGGTCCCATCACTTCATGGGAAATAGATGGGGACACAGTGGAAACAGTGGCTGACTTTATTTTGGGGGGCTCCAAAAATCACTGCAGATGGTGATTGCAGCCATGAAATTAAGAGGTGCTTGCTCCTTGGAAGGAGAAAGTTATGACCAACCTAGACAGCATATTAAAAAGCAGAGACGTTACTTTGCCAACAAAGGTCCGTCTAGTCAAGGCTATGGTTTTTCCAGTGGTCATGTATGGATGTGAGAGTTGGACTATACAGAAAGCTGAGCACTGAAGAATTGATGCTTTTGAACTGTGGTGTTGGAGAAGACTCTTGGGAGCCCCTTGGACTGCAAGGAGATGCAAGCAGTCCATCCTAATGGAGATCAGTCCTGGGTGTTCATCAGTAGGACTGATGTGGAAGCTGAAACTCCAATACTTTGGCCACCTGATGTGAAGAGTTGACTCATTTGAAAAGACCCTGATGCTGGGAGGGATTGGGGGCAGGAGGAGAAGGGGAAGACAGAGGATGAGATGGTTGGATGGCATCATAGACACGATGGACATGGGTTTGGGCGGACTCCGAGAGTTGGTGATGGACAGGGAGGCCTGGCGTGTTGCGGTTCATGGGGTCGGAAAGAGTCAGACACGACTGAGCCACTGAACTGAACTGAAACTTTATCATATATCTGATAAAGTTCTTATATGTATCTAGAACACACATAGGAACTTTACAACTCAATAATAAAGAGATAACTAAAATTTTTTACATGAACAAGGCATCAGAATAGACACTTCTCCAGGAAGTTATACAAACAGCCAGGAAGTACACAAAAAGATGTTCAATACATGTGTCATCGGAGAAATACAAGTCAAACCACAGTGAAATACTACTTTACACCCATGAGGATAGCTAGAATCAGGAAGTCAGAGCAATACATATGTGAGGAAGTGGAGAAATCACACCCTAACACACTACTGGGCGAATGAAAAACGATGCCATCACGTGGAGGAAACAGCCAGCAGGTCTCTAAAATGATTACATGCAGAGAAACCATGTGACCCAGTGTCCAAGTCCATCTGAGCCGCTGTTAACAGAAGCCCATGGACTGGGTGGCTTATAAGCAATGGAAGTGTACTCCTTACAGTCCAGAGGGTAGGCAGTCCAAGATGAGGTGCCACCAGAGGCTGAGTGGTGAGGCACTCTTCTTGCCTCACAGCTGGCTACGCTTGGTGTGTTTCCATGTGGTGGGAGAGGCAGGGAGCTCTCGGGGGTCCCGTTCACAAGGGTTCTGGCACATCACCTAATTACCTCCGAAAGGTCCCACTGCTTAGCCCCCATCACATGGGGTAGGATTTAACATATGAATCTGGGAGAATAAACAGTCAGTCTGAGGCAGCTAGAAATTCCACTCCTAGATATATACCCATCAGAAATGAAAACAAGGCCACAGCCCCACAAAATATTTTACACAAATGTTTATAGCAACATTATTCATAATAGCCAAAAAATGGAAACAACCAAACATTTGTGATAAATTCATAAAATGGAGCATGATCCAGTCAAAATAAGTAACTAAGTACTGACATAAGCTATAGCATGGATGAACCTTTTAAAACACTATGCTCAGTGAAAGTGGTCAGTCACAACAGTGCATACGTCACGATCTTCTGTTCAAATAAACGTCCAGGGCAGTGCAGATGCAGTGACGCAGCTGGGCCAGCAGCTGCCTGGGGAAGGGAAACGGTGGGGGAAGAGCCACAGGGCTTCTTCTTGAGGTCCTGAAAGTGTCCTAACTTGGTAGGTTGTAGCCACATATCTGTGACTACACCAAGAATCGTTTAGTGGTACCATTTGAGTGAATGGATTAAGTAAGATGGTTGTACTTTACATGCTGTGGAAGGCGTGCGGGATACACCCAGAAGTCAGAAAGCTTCTTCCCACACCTCCACCAGCCTTGGCCAGCAACAGAGGAAGATGCTGGAACATCTGGTCACATTGCAAAACTCTTAGCAGCAGGTTCACAGGTGCAGCAGTGCACAACAAAAGCATGGCACACACTGGCCTTCTCGCTCCTCTGAAGATGCCTGGACACGATTCCAACGGCCGTGATGCTCTTGACATGCCTGAATCCTGGCACAGACGACTAACAGCAGCCACCGTTTCACACACACATAAATTTAACAGAAAAATATGTCCAACGGCATGAAGACTGAGGGATGGGACTCCACACAAAGCCTGCACGAATGACCCCCAGGAAACTGGACCAGAGCGGGCCTGCAAGGGACACACCGGCCACAGTCACATTAAGCTCCCCTAGACCAACATGCTCAGCAGAAACCCAGTGGCCAGCAAGCCTCTGCCGACCCTGCTGACTCCTCAGCTCACACATGTTGACACAGGATGGCGTCTGGACTAGAAGCTCCATATCAGCACATGGGTGGTTCTCTTTAAGTGGCTGCAGGGATGGGCAGGGCTCACAGGCACTGGGAAATGGCAAACTCAGTTTTCCTGCTCCAGGGTCAGGAGTCCCACGAGACCACGGGGAGAGACCACTGGCAGCTCTCATGGGCCACCACCCTTGTCCCCCACCCCCACCAGAGGCTGCCACCAGCAGGCTAAGAGTATTTGTTTCTGCTCTTGAAGGGCCACCTAAAATAAAGATCCTCATCTCACAAATCAGAGGAACTAGATCTTGATGGACTCAATCCTGAAAAAAAAATCTAGGAAGGGAAACATTTTGCAATTCAGATTTTCCTACCCTTCAGCTAATATTTCTGAATAAAGATATCATAAATACTGGGAATGCAGATCAGGTCAGGGCCCCGCGTATATCTGCAGTTTACCAGAAAAGCAGCACCTACTCAGCCAAAAACTCATTAAACTTGGCAAATGCTGACCTCCGCCTGAAGAGATAGCCATGGGACTGGATCTTAGGTCCCTCCTCCACCCTCACTTTAAATATAGTTGCTGATCTACATTTTTGATGATTTTTAAATGCTCACTAATCAATCTCTTGGCCAGCCAAAAAACTGTATCTATGAAACCTACCTCTCATTAAACTTACAAATACAGGCATTCAAAACAATGTATAAGAATGCTTACGGTACTTTCAAAATAAATGATATTCTACCTGGCATAACCCAGTAAAGTCAGAAAAAAGATATGGCCGCCCTTCCACATTATTACTCAGTATTATTCTGTAAGTTCTAATCAGTACAAGGCATAAAACAGAAAAGAGTTAGAACTACTGGGAAGGAAAGTACAATTACTATTATTTAGGCAAAGATCATATAACTAGAAGATGGAAAAAGCATCAAATGAAGAACCATTAGACCTAATGAAATGGCTAAATATAAAATAAATGTACAAAACTAAATAGCTTTATTGCAATTAAAGACAATAGAAAAAATGCTGTTCTCAAGAGAACATTTAAAATGTCCAGAAAAAACTTTTACATGTTACCTTGACAGATTATATTTAAAAACTTGAATAAATGAAAATAAAAAAAATCATTACCTAAAAAAGAATTACCTAAATGGCAAGAATAAATATTAGGGAATATTAATTTCTTCTCAGATACAGGTCTGGTAGTGTGCTTTCCACATGAGGCAGGGCAGAGTCAGAGAAGAAAGTCTAAGCCCTGGGCTTCTCCGAGTCCCTTCAGGCAGTGAGCCGCTGCCCCCACTGGCACCACATTACAGCCCTCAGGAGTGTGGAGTACAACGAAAACAGTGAAAATTCTAGAGAGAAGAAAATCCAGACTTGAAGAAAACATCTGCAAAAGACACACCTATCAGGTCTTAAGATACTGTCTAAAACACACAAAATACTGACACCACCAAATGACTCTCATTCACTGCTGGTGAGGTGAGGTGAAGTTGCTCAGTCATGTCCGACTCTTTGCAACCCTGTGGACTGTAGCCTACCAGGCACCTCCATCCATGGGATTCTCCAGGCAAGAATACTGGAGTGGGTTGCCATTTCCTTCTCCAGGGGATCTTCCTGACCCAGGGATAGAACCCAGGTCTCCGGCATTGGAGGCAGACGCTTTAACCTCTGAGCCACCAGGGAAGCCTGGAAAAGTCACTTTGGAAGAGTATGGCAGTTTCTTATTCAAATAAATATACTCTAACTATAAAGTCCCCCTTCATGGCTCACATACAGCCTTGTCATGGCACAGGGTCTTGCATAACTCAATGAAGCTATGAGCCATGCTGTGCAGGGCCACCCTAGATGGATGGGTTATAGTTAAGAGTTCTGACAAAATATGGTCCACTGAAAGAGGGAATGGCAAACCACTAACGTATTCTTGCCGCAAAGAACCCCATGATAAGGCAAAAATATATGACACTGGAAGATGAGCCCTGTGGGTCGGAAGGTGTCTAGTATGCTACTGGGGAAGACCAGAGAAATAGCTCCAGAAAAAATGAAGTGGCTGGGCCAAAGCAGAAACAATGCTGAGTTGTGGATGTGTCTGGTGGTAAAAGTAAAGTCCGATGCTATATAGAACAATACTGCATAGGAACCTGCAAAGTTAGGTCCATGAATCAAGGTAAGTAGGACATGCTCAAGCAGCAGTTGTCAAGAGTGAACACTGAGATCTTAGGAATGGGAATGGGTGAATTTAATTCAGATGACCATTATATCTACTACTGTGGGCAAAAATCCCTTAGAAAAAATGGAATAGCCCTCATAGTCAACAAGAGTCCAAAATGCAGTACTTGAGTGCAATATCAAAAACAACAGAATGATCTTGGTTCGTTTCCCAGGCAAATCATTCAACATCATAGTATTCCAAGTCTATGTCCAACCACTGAAGCCAAAGAAGCTGAAGGTGACTGGTTCTATAAAGACCTGCAAGACCTTCTAGAAGTAATACCTTTTCATCATAGAGGATTAGAATGCAAAAGTAGGATGTCAAGAGATAGCTGGAGTAACAAGAAAGTTTGGCTTTGGAGTACAAAATGAAGTAGGGCAAACACTAACAGAGTTTTGCTAAGAGAATGCACTGGTCATAGCAAACACCCTCTTTCAACAATAGAAGAGATGACTTTACATATGGACTCACCAGATAGTCAATACCAAAATCAGACTCGTTATATTGTTTGCAGCTGAAGATGGAGAAACTCTATATAGTCAGCAAAAACAAGACCAGGAGCTGACTTTGGCTCAGATCATCAGCTCCTTATCCTACTTATGCTTAAATAGAAGAAAGCAGGGAAAACCACTAGGCAATTCAGGTATGACCTAACTCAAATCCCTTATGATTATAATATAGTGGAGAAGTCTAACAGACTCAAAGGACCAGATCTGGAAGAGAGAATGCCCAAAGAACTATGGATTGAGGGTTTGTAACACGACACAGCAGTCAGTGACAAAAACCAGTGAAAAAGAAATGCAAGAAGGCAAAAGCGTTGTCTGAGAAGGCTTTACAAACAGCTGAGGAAAGAAGAGAAGCAAAAGGAAAAGGAAAAAGGGAAAGATATTCCCTATTGAATGCAGTAATAGAGAATAGCAAGGATAAGAAGGTCTTCTTCAAAGAACAGTTCAAGGAAGTACAAAACAACAGAATGAGAAAAACTAGACATCTCTTCAAGAAAACTGGAGATATCAAGGGAACATTTCATGCAAGGATCAGCACGATAAAGGACAGAAATTGTAAGGACCTAACAGAAGTAGAAGAGATTAAAAAGAGGCAGCAAGAATACACAGAAGAGCTATATAAAAAATGTCCTGGATAGCCACAATGGTGTGGTTACTCACCTAGAGCCTGACATCCTGGAATCTGAAGTCAAGTGGGCCTTGGGAGGCATTACTACAAACAAGGCTAGTGGAGGTGATAGAATTCCAGTTGAGCTACTCAAAATCCTGAAAGATGAGGCTGTTACTGTGCTGTACTCAGTATGTTAGCAAATTTGCAAAACTCAGCAGTGGCCACAGGACTGGAAAAGGTGAATTTTCATTCCAATTACAAAGAAGGCAGTACCAAAGAAGGTACAAACTACTGTAAAATTGGACTCATTCTGCATGCCAGTAAGGTTATACTCAAAATCCTTCAAGCTAGACTTTAGCATTACGTGAACTGAGAACTTGCAGATATACAAGCTGGGTTTAGAAAAGGTAGAGGAACCAGAGATCAAATTGCCAACATCCACTGGATCAGAGAAAAAGCAAGAATATTCCAGAAAAACATGTTCTTCTGCTTCATTGACTACACTAAAGCCTTTGACTGTCTGGATCACAACAAACTGTGGAAAATTCCTAAATAGATGGGAATACCAGACCACCTTACCTGTCTCCTGAGAAACCTGTATGCAGATAAAGAAGCAACAGAACCAGACATAGAACAACTGACTGGTTCAAAATTGGGAAAGGAGTACAACAAAGCTGTATGCTGTCACCGCGTTTATTTAACTTCTATGCAGAATATATATCATGGGGAATGCTGGGCTGAATGAATCACGAGCTGGAATCAAGAGTGCCCAGAGAAGTAACAACCATGGATATACAGATGGAACCACTTTAATGGCAGAAAACAAAGAGGAACTAAAGAGCCTATTGATGAAAGTGAAAGAGGAAAGTGAAAAAGTTGGCTTAAAACTCAACATTCAAAAAACTAAGATTGGGACTTCCCTGGTGGTCCAGTGGTTAAGATTCTGAGATTCAGTGGTTCTCAGTGGTTAAGATTCTTTGCCCACCCAATGGATGGGGCATGGGTTCGATCCCTGGTTGGGGAACCAAGATCTCACATGCTGCATGTCTAATAAATAAATAAAATAAAACATTAAAAAAAAAGGAAAACTAAGACCATGGTATCTGGACCCATCACTTCATGGCAAACAGATGGGGAAAAAGCGAAAGCAGTGACAGATTTTATTTTCTTGGGCATCACTGTGGATGGTGACTGCAGCCATGAAACTAAAAGATATCTGCTCCTTGGAAGAAAAGCTATGATAAACCTAGACAGAATATTAAAAAGTAAAGACATCACTTTGCTGACAAAGGTCCATACAGTCAAGGCTATGTTTTTCTGCTAGTCATGTATGGATGTGAGAGCTGGACCATAAAGAAGGCTGAGTGTCACGAATTGATACTTTGAACTGTGGTGCTGGAGAAGACTCTTGAGTCCCTTGGACCACAAGGAGATCAAACCAGTCAATCATAAAGGAAATCAACCCTGCATATTCATTGTACGGACTAATGCTAGAGCTCCAATACTTTGGCCACCTGATGTGAAGAGCCAGCTCACCAGAAAAGAACCTGATGCTGGAAAAGATTGAGGAAAAAGAAGGAGGCAACAGAGGATGAGATGGTTAGATGGCATTTCTGACTCAATGGACATGAATTTGAGCAAACTCCAAGAGACAGTGAAGGACAGAGAAGCCTGGCATGCTGCAGTCCATGTGGTTGCAAAGAGTCAGACACAACTTAGCAACTGAACAACAACAAACTGTAAGGTCCAGCAATCACATGCTTTAGTACTTAACTAAAGGAATCAAAAACTTATGATCACACATAAACCTGCACATGGATGTTTACAGAAGCTTCATTCTTAACTTCTAAAACATGGAAGCAACCAAGACGTCCTTCAGCAAGTGAATGGATAAATAAACTTAGTATTTCCAGAAACTGGGACATTATTCAGCTGAAAAGAAATGAGCTACCAAGGCATGAAAAGACATGGCATGGAGGAAAGTTAAATGCATATTGAGTGAAAGAAGCCAATATAAAAAGACCACATACTATACATTCCAACTGTGTGACACTGTGGAAAAGGCAAAACTGTGGAGATGGTAATAACACCAGGGTTTGGAGGAGGGAAACTTCCCTGGTGGCTCAGACGGTAAAGCGTCTGTCTACAACGTGGGAGACTGGGGTTCGATCCCTGGGTCGGGAAGATTCCCTGGAGAAGGAAATGGCAACCCACTCCAGTACTCTTGCCTAGAAAATCCCATGGATGGAGGAGCCTGGTGTTCATGGGGTTGCAAAGAGTCGGACACGACTGAGTGACTTGACTTCACTTGGAGGAGGAAGAACAGGCGGAGCACAGAGATCTTTGGGTTATGAACCCCTCTGTGTGACACCATAATGGTGGATATGTGTTGCTTCATGTTTGTCCAAACCCACAACATGGGCCAGGAGTGAACCCTGATGTAAACCATGGCCTCTGGGAGATGACAATATATCTGATTGTAACAAACGTCCCATCTGGCGGGGATGGTGACAGAGAGGGAGGCTGTGCATGTGTGGAGGCAGGAGGTGGAGGACTGGGGTTTACCCAGTCGTGTGTGCCTTACCCTCAGTTTTGCTGTGAATCTAAAACTGCTCTAAATGAAATAAAAGGTGCATTAAAAACAAAAAAGAAGATAATAATCTAGCTCAGTAAGACACATACATACAAAAAGTAAGCAGGAAAGTGTCAACTGGGAGAAAAAAAACACAACCTAAAAGTTGACAAGAGTTTCATCTGAAGAGCTTCCTGAGGGCGCAAGCCAGGGGCAGCTCCCGGGTAGCCCTGAGGGACTGCTCTGAAGGGTGAGAGAGCAGTAGCTGGGTCTACAGGAATATTGCAACACAGACCAGGTAGGGGAACATCCAAAGATTCCTGATAATCAAAGAAAACCAAGTTAAGGAATTTAGTGCTTCTCTATGCATGGCAAGATGCAAGAGTCTGGGCTCACTGAAATCGTGCCTCTGCTGTGCATCTCACTCTTTGGGGCCAGAATCCTGTGCTTTGCCAGCCTGAGTGCCCTCTGGGCTCACCACTGGGCAGCTGTAGTGGTTTGATGGCTCCAAAAATCTGTTTCTTAACCATGTGGCATGCAATGTTTTTAATTCACAAAAACATTTTTAAAAGGCTAAGAAAACACAATTTGTGCCACCAGTTATTAAATACATTATAAAACTTCAGTAAGTAAACTGTGGAAATGGAACAAGAATACACAGAGTTCAAGAGAAGAGAAGGGAAAACCCTACAAAGCCTAACAGAGAAGAATTTTAGTAACAGTGATGTGACAAAGAGGGTAAAAGAAAAATTATTTAAAGAAAAACAAAACAGACTTACAACAATTGGTTATCTATTTTGAGAGGAAAAACTTAATTCCTTATTTTCACAGAAAATAAATTCCACACAGATGAAAGAGCTGTTCCTTTTAACTGAAGCCATAAAGGAACTAAGGAGAATCTGATCTCAAGGAAGGAAATGCCTTTCTCAGCATAAAAGCAACAGGAAAAAAACACAGGAAAAAATTGAGACTTCATCTTTTTTTTAAAGATTTTTAAGAAAACATTTACATATTTTAATAAAAAGTTTAACTTAAAATCCACATACATTTACAATAAATCAAATATTGGGGATCTAGTACAGTAAAAATAATACTTGATCTTTGTTTCCTGGCACAAAGTCACCAAAGTCTGGGAATTTGTAGTCTTTTGAATGCTAATATGATGACACAGGGGTCTTGGGGGCCTCAGAACTTCAGGACTGGGGTGGGGTGGGGTGGGGTGGGGTGGGGTGGCTGGCCACCAGAAAAGCAACTCCTACAGTCACAATTCTCCTTCAGTCCCACCGCCATGCCTCCCCTGATGGCTGAGGGGGGGCTAAACTGACTCAGTGAGTGATGGCCGACCAGTCATTTAACCTCTCCTGCTCAGTGCTGGAAAACTGAAAGCTTTATAGGATATATGTGTGTGTGTGTGTATACATATATATGTAATATGTATAATCATATGATGTCCCTCTTTGTCTCTTGTGAGAATCTTTGACTCAAATTTTTGTTTGATGTACCTGCATACTTATTTTTTACACTTATTCAGCTACTCTGTATCTTTTGATTGAGGAGTTTAAGACGTTTACACTGAAAGTAATTACTGATAGTGAAAGTGAAAATGTTAGTCACTCAGTTGTGTTTGACTCTTTATGACCCATCTGGCTACTCCGTCCATGGGATTCTCCAGGCAAGAATACCAGAGTGGGTTGCCATGCCCTTCTGCAGGGGTTCTTCTTGACCCAGGGATTGAACCCAGATCTCTTGCATTGCAGGCAGATTCTTTTCCATTTGAGCCACCAGGGAAGCACTTACTACTTACATTTTGTTGACTGTTTTTTGTCTTACAGTTTATTTGCTCCTCTTTTCTGTTTTTGCTTCCTGCCTTCATGCTTCCTTGGTGTTCTGCAGTGGCATGCTTTGATTCCTTTCTCATCTTCCATTTATATCCTATGGGTATTTTCTTTGTGGGGAGGTTACATAACACATTTTATAGTTACAACAATCTTTTAAACTAATTACTGCTTAATTTGAATCACATAAAAAAATTCTACTCCTGTACATCTCCCCCCACTTATGTTATAAACATCACAAATTACATCTCTTTATATTTTATAGTTACTGTAGTTACCGGTTTTTATTTTTTAATTTATGTACCACCATGACAGTATTACAGATTTTGGACCTTTCCATATGGGCTTTCCAGGTAGCTCAGTGGTAAAGAATCTGCTTGCCAACAAAGGAGCCCCAGGAAATGTGGGTTCGATCCCTGGGTTGGGAAGATCCCCTGGAGG
This sequence comes from Oryx dammah, assembly GCF_014754425.2. Lineage (NCBI taxonomy): Eukaryota > Metazoa > Chordata > Mammalia > Artiodactyla > Bovidae > Oryx > Oryx dammah. The sequence continues at coordinate 10,745,812 of NW_024070186.1, read as the reverse complement.
CAGAAATGGCAACCCACATCAGTATTCCTGCCTGGAAAATCCTGTGGACAGAGGAGCCTGATGGGCTGCAATTCATGAGGTGGCGAAGAACTGGGCATGACCCACACCTGTCTGTATATCCACCTTTAACAGAGTGTTATGTTTTCGTGCACTTTCACGTCACACCTTGCACCCTGTCATTAGCATTTCTGGCAAAGCAAGTCTAGTGATGTGCACTCCTTCAGCTTTTACTTCTCTTGCGAAGTCTTATTTCTCCTTCACTTTGAAGGACAGTTTTGCCAGATCCAGTTTCCTTGGTTGGCACTCTTCTTTTATTCTTGCACTTTGAATACATCGCCCCACTCCCTCTTGGCCTATAATGTCACTGCTGAAACACCTCTGAGAACCTTATGGGAGCTCCCCTGTGACAACTCACTTTTTCTTGCTGTTTTCAAGATTCTCTCTTTGCCTCGGCCTTGTGGGTTTTATTACAATGTGTTTTGGTCCAGGCCTCTTTTGGGCATCTTGAATTCGGACGTCCATATCCTGCCGTGAGTTTCAGAAGCTTCATGACCTTCCTCCTAGGTCTCCCCCGTGACACATACTGGTCTACTTGTTTGTGTGCCATAAGCCTCTGAGGCTTCCCACACTCTCCATCATTTTTCCTTTTTGCTCCTGACTTGATAATTTCAAGTGACTTGTCTTCAAATTCTGATTCTTTCTTCTGCTTGGTTAATTCTGCTGTTGAACACTCTAGAGAATTTTTCAATTTAGTTATTGTATTCTTCAGCTCCAGAATTTGTTTGGTTCTTTTTCACACTTTCTCTTTCTTGATATTTGCTTCCCTGGTGGCTCAGACTGTAAAGAATCACCTGCAATGCAGGAGACTGGGTTTGATCCCTGGATTGGGAAAATCCCCTGGAGAAGGGAATGGCAACCCGCTCCAATATTCTTGCCAGGACAATTCCATGGACAGAGGAGCCTGGTGGACTACACAGTCCATGGGGTCACAAAGAGCTGGACATGACTAAGTGACTACATTTTCTTTTCTTTCTTTCTTCTGTTGATATTTACATTTTGTTCATTTTCACAACTGCAGTTAGTTCACTATGCTCTCTTGTAACATACTACAGTTTAAGACTATTATTTTGAATTCGTCGTTAATTCACACACCTTAGCTTCTTTAGGGTCAGTTTCCGGATATGTATTTTGATCCTATGATTGGGCTACATTTCCCTGTTTCTTCATCTGCCTCGTTATTCTTGGCTGGGATTTGGGCATTTGTAAAAACTGCCACCTCTCCCAGTCTTTCTGAACTGGCTTCATACAGGGAAAGACTTTCACCAATCAGCCTGGCTAGATCCTGGAGCCTCCAAACCTTCTCTGGGGACGTGTCTTCTCTCCACCTCTCACTGCCCAGAGCTGTAAGCTGCTTCTCCCTCCAGCATCCATCTGTGGGGCTGCAGGTTCTCTGGCCGCAAGCAGCTAAACTCTCCTTGTTCTCAGTGGCCCCAGGGGTGCCAATCATGCCAGTCAGGTGAGAGAAATCGACCTGTGAGGAGCTTCTCTTGTGCATGTAACCAGGAAGCTGTTCACTGAGAGTCCTGCTGAGGGGCACTTGTGGACGTGGCTCTTGTGAGTGAGGGAAGTGAAGCAGCCTGTCACCACTTCAGTGCAGCTGCTCTTGGCTTTGTGCTGGCCTGGGTGACTGCAACTTCTTAACTGGTTACTGGAGTCATAAGAGCTTTTCTGGACCATTGATTGTTACGGCAATGCGTCTGCGGGTTAACAGATCTGGGGTTCCCTTTGCACCATCATGCTGCCTTCGCTCCTCTCAGGTTTGCCTGGCCACCTGCTAGCGGCTGACTTCTGATGTGAGGGCAGTTGTATGTGACTGAGCCCGTAACCTGGAGGGTCTGTGCTAACTGGAGGCTGTGTCAGAACGCAACTGAATCGGATGACACCCAGTTGGTGTCAGAGGACTGGAGAACTGCTTGGCATCAGGAAAAAAAACAACATGGGGATATACATACTTCTTATGATAAAAATGGAAATGTATGAAGATGACCACTCTTAAGTATAATTATACACTGTTTTTTCTCTGTAAAATTTCTTAGCACACTTTCTTCCCACATCAACCAATGTCTATAATTACACCTTAGGACAAAACTTTTCCATTTATTGTGTAAAATACCACTATAAAACAACTTTCTTTTAAAGAAGTATTATTTATCTTCAGTCAATAAACTTACTATGAGCTACAGCTAAATACCTAGCAAAGAAAATCTAAAATGAGATATAATAGTTGCAAGGAAATACTAAAGTTTTATTTTAAAGTTTCATAGATACAGAAGAGGGAGAATGGAGTAACTGGTACATGACATAGAGCAGGCCACTGGGTAGATGCAAAGAAATAGAGGAACACAACAGAATGGGAAAGACTAGAGATCTCGTCAAGAAAATCAAAGGTACCAAGGAAACATTTCATGCAAAGATGGATACAATAAAGGACAGAAATGGCATGGACCTAACAGAAGCAGAAGATATAAGAAGAGATGGCAAGAATGCACAGAATTACACAAAAAAGGTCTTCATGACCCAGATAACCACAATGGTGTGATCCCGCACCTAGAGCCAGACATCCTGGAATGCGAAGTCAAGTGGGCCTTAGGAAGCATCACTACCAACAAAGCTAGTGGAAGTGATGCAATTCCAGATGAGCTATTTCAAATCCTAAAAGATGATGCTGTAAAAGTGCTGCACTCAATATGCCAGCAAATTTGGAAAACTCAGCAGTAACCATAGGACTGGAAAAAGTCAGTTTTCATTCCAATCCCTAAGAAAGGCAATGCCAAAGAATGTTCAAACTACCGCAGAATTGCACTCATCTCACACGCTAGCAAAGTAATGCTCAAAATTCTCCAAGCCAGGCTTCAACATTACGTGAAACGTGAATGTTGAAGCTGGATTCAGAAAAGGCAGAGAAACCAGAGATCAAATTGCCAACATCCGTTGGATCATTGAAAAAGCAAGAGAGTTCCAGAGAAACATCTCCTTTTGCTTTATTGACTATGCCAAAGCCTTTGACTGTGTGGATCACAACAAACTGTGGGAAATTCTGAAAGAGATGGGAATACCAGACCACCTGACCTACCTCCTGAGAAACCTGTATGCAGCTCAAGAAGCAACAGTTAGAACTGGACATGGAACAACAGACTGGTTCCAAACAGGAAAGGAGTACATCAGGGCTGTACACTGTCACCCTGCTTATTTAACTTATATGCAGAGTATATCATGAGAAATGCTGGGCTGGAAGAAGCACAAGCTGGAATCAAGACTGCAGGGAGAAATATCAATAACCTCAGATATGCAGATGACACCACCCTTATGGCAAAGAGTGAAGAGGGACTAAAAAGCCTCTTGATGAAAGTGAAAGAGGAGAGCGAAAAAGTTGGCTTAAAGCTCAACATTCAGAAAACTAAGATCATGGCATCCGGTCCCATCACTTCATGGCAAATAGATGGGGAAACAGTGGAAATAGTGACAGATTTGTTTTTTTGAGCTCCAAAGTCATTGCAGATGGTAACTGCAGCTATGAAATTAAAAAACGCTTGCTTCTTGATAGAAAAGTTATGACCAACCTAGACAACATGTTTAAAAGACATTACTTTGCAGAGAGATTACTTTGCAACAAAGGTCCACTCGTCAAAGCTATGGTTTTTCCAGTAGTCACGTATGGATGTAAGAGTCAGACCATAAAGAAAGCTGAGTGCCAAAGAATTGATGCTTTTGAACTGTGATGTTGCAGAAGACTCTTGAGAGTCCCGTGGACTGCAAGCAGATCCAACCAGTCCATCCTAAAGGAAATCAGTCCTGAATATTCACTGGAAGGACTGATGCTGAAGCTGAAACTCCAATACTCTGGCCACCTGATGTGAAGAGCTGACTCATTAAAAAAGAGCCTGATGCTGGGAAAGATTCAGGGCAGGAGGAGAAGGGGATGACAGAGGATGAGATGGTTGGATGTTATCACCAACTCAATGGACATGAGTTTGAGAAAACTCCGGTATTTGGTGATGGACAGGGAAGCCTGGTGTGCTTCAGTCCGTAAGGTGGAAAAGAGTCACTGAACTGAACTGGGTAGATGTATGTCATAAAGCCTCTAGTTATAATAAAATTTGCTGCAAGAATACAGCACAACAGAACAGAACACTACACCAACAGCATACCCCACGTTACCCAACCCCCTCGGGGGCAGAGGACAACCCCACCATCACTGACCAAAATGCCCAGGGAATGGGAAGCAGGAGGGCAAGCACACTTGGTTCCTCCCACGTGACTGCCCAGACCTGGACACAGAGCTCTTGCTGGTGCAAGGCATGCTGGGAGTGAAGTCTCCAGTTGGGGGGCTGTACACACGATGAACACGTGCTGTTAGTGGGAAGTCAGCAGTCTCTCCCAGAAGGGCACCTGCCAGTCCCTAGGCTCTGCAGAATGAAGATGAGCACCACCATACAGTTCTTAATTGTCGACAAAACACGTCCCGGTTCCCTAAGCCTCCACGTGCTGTTTGGGTTGAGATGATGCAGAAGATCACTGTGCTGTTTTTAATGTTGTCTCCTTGACTATAAAGCATGACTCATTCATCATGGAATGGGAAGTAAAGGACCGTAGTTGACAATTTATGTGAAAGCACAGAAAGATACAGAAATGTTCACTGGCCAATTAACAAAATGAAAGCCCAGGAAGAATATAAATGAACTCCAGCATCTGCCATTAATTTCCAAGTTTAGCAACTAAGACTTCCTACTTGTACCCTAAATCACAACAAATTCCACACTGCAAAACTCTAATGAATTAGGTTGCCTCATAATTAGTATAGACTTCAAAGATCCTTTATTCTAAACCAGGGTCAGCAAAGAATGGCCCAGCCCTGCCTGTGTAAATACAGTTTTACTGGAGCACAGCCACGCTTGTTCACCAACACAGGTCACAGCTGTCTGCACACGACAGCCGCAGAGTTGCGCATCTGTGACGGACACCTGTGGCCCTTTACAGTCAGCTTCTCCACTTCTGCTCTAACCCTCTGGCTTAGAACAGGGGCTCTGCAGAGTGAATAATGCATTCACTGGCCCCAGGTCTCACAACTGCTGAGAGGGGGCGGGGAACCAGGACTGTCTGCTGACGCCAGGCTACCAGCTCCCTTTCCAGTGGTCTCAGTTCATTCATCAACGGTGAGCCAGCTCTTGCAGTTTCTCACAAATGATGAGTCCTCTGGGTCCTACCCAGCACTCTACCTGTGCGGCTCAGCCATGCGGGCGTCTGGCAGAAGCTGCCTCTAAGTCACATGTCCACAGTCAACACGCCCAGGATTCCCTGCTGCTCAGAGGTAACACCATCTTCCTCATCACTCCAGGTGCCCTTCAGCCTCTGACCTTCACTTCAAAAGGCACCAGCTCTCTTTTCCATTGGCTTGGCAAGTTTGCTTCCTCCCGCTTGTCCTGAACCTAATCCCTCTAGAATTCAGGCTCTTATTTCAGCCTGAACTCCGATACCAGGATCCTACCTGTGTCACCTGCACCTTGCCTCTAAGCCCTCCTCCCCAGACAAGAATTCCCTGTGAAGTGGCAGGAAGCTATGACTCAAAGGCCTTCAATATTTACCTCCAAGGTGAAGTCTAAACCCCTCAGTGGAGTTTCCCAGTTTCCCTGTACAAACCTTCTATACCAATTAAACTGGTTTGTTTTCTATTCCCCAAGCTATTTGGGGTCCAAAGCTATGCCATTTCCTCCCTCCCTCCCTATCTTTCTTCAAGAATCAGCTTAAATTCTACCTGCTCTTCTTCAAATAATGAAGTTAAAAGGGAGGTGCATAAAGAAAAGGGTGTGTGCACAACAGTTCTGTATTTCACCTGCTAATTCACCAGAGAGCCGTTACCTTCCACAGTAAGACTTCTTAAATATACTCATTATTACAATACTTAAGCACAGCAAAAAAAATAAAAGTATATTAGGATGTTTGTTATAGTGAAATTTGAGCCAAGACATAATTTTATCAATGCTTTTTAAGGCACTAATTACTGAAGCCCTAGTACTTTAAATATAAAATGTGAAACCTGGATTCAAATTCCTGTTTGTAGCTACATAACTATACAAGTTCTTTAGCTTCCTTAAGTTACTCAAATGTAAAATACAGTCGATTTTCAATATTCAAGACAGCTATGAATCAGCAAATACTGAATTGCTGTTCTTACAGGAAATACGGAGTCAAGTTCCTGTGAGCCTCTGGTCACATTTTTTTCAATCATTCAATATATATCCTTGTTTTGTGCATGTTTCGGCATAAAACCTCGTTGTTGTTGCTGTTTAGTCGCTAATTCGTGTCTGACACTTTTGAGACCCCACGGACTGTAGCCCGCCAGGTTCCTCTGTCCACAGGATTTCCCAGGTAAGAACACTGGGGTGTGTTGCCGTTTTCTCCTGCAGGGGATCTTCTCAATTCAAGAGACTGAGGTCTCCTGCAATGGCAGGCAGAGTCTTTCCCACTGAGCCACCTGGGAAGTATATAAAACTTTATTTAACATATACTGCATAGTTATTAATGTTGACCTCATAGGCAACACACTAACTCACCATAACAGACTTCAACAGACCCCTCCCAGCACCACACAAGAAAGATTCTGTGTTATCTCAACTAAGACTCTTGGTTTTTCCTATCCTCAAAGCAGAGTAAAAAACACCTGAAACGTTCTCTGACTTTTTGTGGAATGCCTACAGAGTATGTCTAAGCCTTTTAAACTTTTAAATAAAGTCTTTTAAATTTTTAAATAAAGTTTTTTCATATTTAAATGAAAATATGCCCCAAATGCCCTGAGTTTTGTTTCTGAAGACATTCAACTGCAGGTGGAGAAGGCAATGGCAACCCACTCCAGTATTCTTGCCTGGAAAATTCCATGGACAGAGGAGCCTGGTGGGCTGCAAAGAGCTGGGCATGACTGAGCAAATAACACTCAGGACCCTGTTCAGGGCAGCTTGAAGCAAGTGAAAACCAGCTGAACCCTCCCTCATGCGGATCATCTCAGACCAACTTTTCCCCCACTCACACAGCTCCCAGCAGCAGCGCCTAAAGACAGCCGCCTCCACATCCATCACCCAACCAGATAAATTCTAGCATTTAATAATACCCAGCCTTAAGGATGGTTTTTTTCCCAGCTGTAGGCCTGAGACAGGAAGTGCCCCGTGATACATATATTATTTATTGAGGGAACCATTCCAAGTACACAAAAATGTTTGCGGTGGAAAAGCAAATATGTGATTTTAAACATACATTTATGTATGTACATAAATGCTTCATGGATAGCTATATTAAAAAAAGTAATGGTACTTCCTACTGGAAAGAGGAAGACCCAATATTGAACATCCAGAAATGTTTTACTATATGCATAGCAGATGTTGTTTAAACAAACATTAGATTCATTAAAACTTCTAAATCTCTCTTTTTTAAATGATTACAATAAATGTTTCACCTTAAAAACCTGTTATACTTTAATACAAAATAGATGAATATTCATGACAAAAAAGGGTAATCGCCTACAGAGAGACTCAGATAAATTTGCTTTCTATAATGTTAAAGCTATTTTAGTAACAGTTAAGTGTTCCTTAAATCCAAGGAATGACTGAATGCCTCACATTTCAAACTTACTAGAACCTAACATTAAGCTATTTTTTCTTTTTTTAAAAAATGACACAGATTATAGCTGTGTGACCTGATTTTCAAGTAAGTCGACTGACCAGATTTGAACACAAATTAAATGCTTTTCTGGAATAAGACAAAGGGCACTCCCAGCCTACATGTTTTAATATGAACTGACTTTTTTGAGGGGACAGGGAGGAGTGGGGGGAAGGTATAGACTGAAAATGAAGTGGAATGAGAATGTCTTTCTAATGAGACACAATTTAACAGATCCATTAAATCCTTCTGTATTAACTCCTACTTCTTTCAACTTTAAAATAAAATTTTGTAGGCAGAAGTTTTATGGTAGACTTGTCATAAATTTTATAATTTAATTCTAAGAGAAGCTGGCTTTGGGATAAATATCAATCTACCTGATGAAATGAACTAAATTTAGAGTATGACTAACTTGCCACAAAAAGTGTTTGTTTTTCTATAGCAAAGTTTTTTCAACACATCAAACTATAGATACACTTGATATAGTAAGATAGAAACTGCAGTCAAATCTCACTCCTAGAAGGTAACCCAGGATAAAATGCAGACGCCTTTGGGGAAACACCACCAAAGACATAATCTCTGAAAGAGGTAACTGATAACCTGCTGCTGCTGCTGCTAAGTCGCTTCAGTTGTGTCTGACTCTGTGCGACCCCATAGACGGCAGCCCACCAGGCTCCTCCATCCATGGGATTTTCCAGGCAAGAGTACTGGAGTGGGTTGCCATTGCCTTCTCCGTCTCATAAATGACTGCTATCCAAAATACACAAAGAATTCTTAAAACTCAACAATAAGGGGAAAAAAGCAACTCAATTAAAAAATGGGGCAAGAAAATCTGAACAGTCATCTCACTGAAAGAGACAGGAGTGAGTGAAAGTCACTCAGTTGTGTCCGACTCTTTGTGACCCCATGGACTATACAATTCATGGAATTCTCCAGGCCAGAATACTGGAGTGGGTAGCCTTTCCCTTCTCCAAGGGATCTTCCCAACCCAGGATTCAAACCCAGGTCTCCTGCATTGCAGGCGGATTTTTTACCAGATGAGCCAAGAGAAGCCCAAGGATACTGGAGTGGGTGGCCTGTATGGATGGCAAATGATCAAGATGAAGAGATGCTCTGCATCAAATGTTATCAGGGAAATGCAAATTAAGCAACAGTGAGATGCCAGTACACATCTATCAGAATGACCAACATCCAGAACACTGACATCACATGCTGGCAAGCGCAGGAAGCAACAGGAAGTCTCACTCATTGCTGGTGGGCATGCAAATTGGTGCAGCCACTGTGGAGACAGTCTGGTTCTGACAAACAGAATATACTCTTACTCTATGATCCAGGAATCACACAGTCCTTGGTATCTATCCAAACGAGTTAAAAACTAACATCCACACAAAACCCTGCATATGATGTTTTATAGAAGCTTCATTTATAATTGCTAAAACCTGGAAGCAACCAAGATGCCACTCTGCAGTGAACTGGTAAACTGGTACATCCAGACAATGGGATATTATTCAGCATTAAAAAGAAATGAGCTATCAAGCCATGAAAAGACACGGAGGATCCTTAAATGCACACTGCTCAGCCAGTAAGAGAAGTCAATCTGTAAAAGCTGCATATCTTATGATTTAACTCTGACATTCTGGAAAAGCAAAACTATGGAGACAGCAAAAAGATCAGTGGTTGCGGGGGGCAGGGGAGGGATGAATAGGCAGAGCAGAGGGGATTTTTAGGGCACTGAAACTATACTACATGGCACTATAATGGTGAAGTCATGTCACTATACACTTGTCTAATCCACAGAAGAGACAATACCAAGACGGAACCTTAATGTAAACTGTGGATTCTGGGCAATAACGATGTGTCAGTGGAGGTTCCTTGGCTGTACCAAATGGGATTTTGCTAGTATGGGGGAGGCTGTACATGTGTGGGGACAGAGAGTATATGGGAACTCTGTTTTCCACTGAGTTTTGTTGTGTACCTAAAAAAAAAAGAGAGTCTATTAAAACACACATACAACTACACACAGAGGAAAAAAAAAAAAAAACGGTATAGACTGTAATTTTATAAACTTGAAGAGACACAGGTTCGATCCCTGGGTCAGGAAGATGCCCTGGAGAAAGACGGTATCCTACTCTAGTATTCTTGCCTGGAAAATCCCATGGACAGAGGAGACTGGAGTACATGGGGTAGCAAAGAGTTGGAAAGGATTCAGTGACTAAACAACAATGGTTATGTCTAGGTAGTATATACGTGGGTGCTTAATCTCCTATCCTTCCAACTTTTCTCTGTTAAAGGACAGAAATAGTATGGACCTAACAGAAGCAGAAGATATTAAGAAGCAGTGGCAAGAATACACAGCAGAACTGTACAAAAAACATCTTCACGACCCAGATAATCATGATGGTGTGACCACTCATCTAGAGCCAGACATCCTGGAATGTGAAGTCAGGTGGGCCTTAGGAAGCATCACTATGAACAAAGCTCGAGGAGGCGATGGAATTCCAGTTGAGCTATTTCAAATTCTAAAAGATGATGCTGTGAAAGTGCTGCACTCAATATGTCAGCAAATTTGGAAAACTCAGCAGTGACCACAGGACTGGAAAAGGTCAGTTTTCATTTCAATCCCAAAGAAAGGCAATGCCAAAGAATGCTCAAACTACTGCACAATCGCACTCATCTCACACGCTAGTTAAGTAATGCTCAAAATTCTCCAAGCCAGGCTTCAGCAATATGTGAACTGTGAACCTCCAGATGGTCAAGCCGGTTTTAGAAAAAGGCAGAGGAACCAGAGATCAAATTGTCAACATCCACTGGATCATGGAAAAAGCAAGAGAGTTCCAGAAAAACATCTATTTCTGCTTTATTGACTATGCCAAAGCCTTTGACTGTGTGGATCACAATAAACTGTGGAGCATTCTGAAAGAGATGGGAATACCAGACCACCTGACCTGCCTCTTGAGAAACCTGTATACAGGTCAGGAAGCAACAGTCAGAACTGGACATGGAACAACAGACTGGTTCCAAATAGGAAAAGGAGTACGTCAAGGCTGTATACTGTCACCCTGCTTATTTAACTTCTATGCAGAGTACAAGAGAAATGCTGGGCTGGAAGAAGCACAAGCTGGAATCAAGATTGCCGCGACAAATATCAATAACCTCAGATATGCAGATGACACCACCTTTATGGCAGAAAGTGAAGAAGAACTAAAGAGCCTCTTGATGAAAGTGAAAGAGGAGAGTGAAAAAGTTGGCTTAAAGCTCAACATTCAGAAAACGAAGATCATGGCATCTGGTCCCATCACTTCATGGCAAATGGATGGGGAAACAGTGGAAACAGTGGCTGACTTTATTCTTCTGGGCTCCAAAATCACTGCAGATGGTGATTGCAGCCATGAAATTAAAAGACGCTTACTCCTTGGAAGGAAAGTTATGACCAACCTAGAGAGCATATTAAAAAGCAGAGACATTACTTTGCCAACAAAGGTCTGTCTAGTCAAGGCTATAGTTTTTCCAGTAGTCATGTATGGATGTGAGAGTTGGACTATAAAGAAAGCTGAACACAGAAGAATTTATGCCTTTGAACTGCAGTGTTGGAGAAGACTCTTGAGAGTCCCTTGGACTGCAAGGAGATCCAACCAGTCCATCCCAAGGAAATTAGTCCTGGGTGTTCATTGGAGGAACTGATGTTGAAGCTAAAACTCCAATACTTGGCCACCTGATGGGAAGAGTTGACTCATTTGAAAAGACCCTGATGCTGGGAAAGATTGAGGGCAGGAGGAGAAGGGGAGGACAGAGGATGAGTTGGTTGGATGACGTCACCAACTCAGTGGCCATGAGTTTGAGTAAACTCTGGGAGTTGGTGATGGACAGGGAGGCCTGGTGTGCTGCAGTTCATGGGGTCGCAAAGAGTGGGACACGACAGACCAACTGAACTGAACTGAATTTAACTTAGAAGGGGAAAAAACGTGTTTTTGGATTCATTAGGAGAAATAGAAGCGGAACATAGAAGAACAGATTATAAAACAGATCATAAAATTTTAAGTTCATTCAGAAACAATACTGCTTATCTTTGACCAATAATAGTTATTTACAGAATTAAATTTTCTGTAACCACATTTAAACTGCACTTAACTTCTCAACATTATATTTAAGAAAGCTGTTTTTTAGAATAACCATAAAATTTTGAGATTTAAAAAGTAAACAGAAGGGTGAGCACTAAAACTACCAAGAAGTGGTTTCTAAAAGACCCTTCAGACAGGGATCATATTTAAATGCTTATCCAATGGTATTTAACTCCCACTAAAAAAATATCCAAATGAAGGAACTTAAGTTCCAAGGGAAGTTATTTAGAACCAACTGGGAAAGAAACAATCTCGTGAACTATTTCCAAGTGCCGAGAAGAGAGACATAGGTCACCATTAACTTCCGTCTTACGCCAACAGCAACAGGAGAGGGTTTCCAAACATTTAACAAACAAGCTGTATGACCACAGTCATTGTTAACATAAAAAGCTCAATTTCTGACCTAATTTCACTGCACAGGAAAAGGAACGCTGCGTTGGGGGTGGGGTGGAGGGGAGCGTACGTAACGCGCACAGTATCCACCTGGGGTCCTTTTTAATTAAAAAATTCTAAACATTCCAGGCATATCTCCGAACTTGTAACGGCAGTGTCTGTCTAAATAAAGGCCATCTGCCTTCTTCCTCCAACGGAGGGTTTAAACAGAGGTGAAGGTCTGTTTGTTATCTGAAGAAGTATTTAGCGCACTCGGCGCGCCCGCTGCAGTCCCCAGAAGCTCCCGACCTCGCCGACGGGCCGGTGCCCCGCTCCAATCCAGGCCTCGCCGGTGAGTCCAGCTCAGCGCGGCGCGCGGCCCCGGACTCGGCGCTGGACTGATGGGCCCGGGCCGGGGCCAGGGCCGCGTCCACTCGGCAGGCAGGTCCCCCCGCGCCGCTGGAAGGCCACGGCCCGAGGTTCCCACCTCCGGGAACTGCGCCCGCCATCCCAAACCCGCGCGAAGGGCGGCGGGGCGCTGGGTTCAGTCACTCGTAACGTGGCGGTGGGTAGGGGGGGTGGTTCACCACGGGGCACAGCCGCCGGGCCCGGACCAGCGTCGGGAAATTAAAGGGCCGCGCGGCGCGGGCCTCACCTGCGCGCCCCACCTGTGCGCTTCCCCCACTGCGCGGCCAGGCCTCAGCCGCTCGCATCCCGACCCGCGTCACCCTCCCCGACCCCCGCCTCCCGCGCCCCGCCCTCCCCGCGCCCCCTCACCTGAGCGGCGGCGGGGGCGGTGGCGGGCGGCGCCCCACCTCGCAGGCCGTCCTCCTCCTCGGGGGGCTCGTCCAGGAGCACCCGGCTTCGGCCCAGCTTCCACATACTGCAGGCGGGCGGGCAGGCGGACGCCGGTGTCCGTGCGTGCTCCTCCTCGGCCGGCCCGCAGCACGGACGCCCGGGCTGCGGCTCCTGGAGGACCGGACGCTGCCAGTGGGGCCGGGCGGGGCCGGGCTGTGGGGCGGGCCCACCCCCGGACCGGGCCCTCCCCAGCCCACCCCGCCCCCTCCCGGACAGGGCTCGGTCCCCTCACCCAACCAGACCCGGCGTCCGTCCGGGCCCGGGCCCACCTCCAGACCCGGGCCACACCCCCGGGCCTTCACTTCCCCTGCTCGCCGCCCCTCTCAGGTCACCACCGCCCCACCCCCGGCCAGGCCCTGCTCCCGACCGACCCCCACCCCCAGAGGCTCCTCCTCCTCTGAGAGGTCCTCACCTCCTAACATAATCCCACGAGGTCCTTTCCGCAGGCCGCCCACCCAAACCGACCCTCTCACCCCTCGCCCCTCACCCAAGCTCCCGTCACCTAGCCCCTACTCATCTCGGACCCTCTCCGCTCCCCCCTTGACCCAAGCTCCCCGCAATCCGGCCGACCTGCTCACCCCTCACCCCGTGATACCTCCTCACCCCGAACACATCCCCACCCCGAGCTGACCCCTTCACCCCTCACCCTTCACCCCGAACTGGGTCGCGGCCAGGCCCGCCGGGCGGCGGCGCGGGGGGCGGGGCGGCCGGGGCTCCGGTCACCATGGCGACAGCCACCGGACGCGGAGCGGGCATGGTGCGCATGCGCACACCACAGTGTCCGCGGCTCGGGCGCGGTGGGTGGGGCTGGAGGTGGTGGTTGCTCGGGTTCCCGCTGGGTCGGCCCGCCCCGGTGCCTGGTGGTGCCCGGGGTGCGCAGGCGTCCCGCCTGGAGCTCCGGTGGGTAACAGCGCGAATGTTAGCCGGCACCACAGAGGGTGGAGGCACTGGGCATGCGGACCTGCCACCGAGGGGAGGGTGCGGCCGAGCCCCGGGATGGGCCTCAGACGGTGGGCTCGGCGCAGGCGGGTGCGGGGAGAGGGACGGGAATATGTCTGCGTTCGGAGCGGAAGGCCCGCGGGGAAAGCGGGCAGCTCGCTGGCTACACCACCTTGGAAGCCGCTGTGTTGCGCGCCGGACGCTCGCTTTCCGGGAGCCTGACGTTGACCAGCAAGTAAGATGACCCACACGTGGTATAGTTCACGGGCAGTCGAGGGGACTTAGTGACAGTCAGTTATGACAACCTAGACTTGTTACTTTTTCTCAGTATTGCGTTTTACAGTCACAGTCATGGCGAGCGAACCCCAACCTGTGGCAGAGGAGGACTGGCCCACCTGGCTCTCTGGCCTCTTACCCAAACCCCAAGTACAATACAGGATAACTTTTACTTTCTGTCTCATAAAGGAGCCATACAATGAAATATAAAAGATATTCAACTCCAGTGTAATCAGTTCAGTTCACTTCCTCAGTCGTGTCCGACTCTTTGCGACCCCATGGACTGCAGCACGCCAGGCCTCCCTGTCCATCACCAACTCCAGGAGTTTACTCAAATTCATGTCCATTGACTTGGTGATGCCATCCAACCATCTCATCCTTTGTCGTTCCCTTCTCCCGCCTTCAGTCTTTCTCAGCATCAGGGTCTTTTCTAACAAGTCAGTTCTTCACATCAGGTGGCCAAAGTATTGGACTTTCAGCTTCAGCATCAGTCCTTCCAATGAATATTCAGGACTGATTTCTTTTAGAATGGATTGGCTGGATCTCCTTGCAGTCCAAGGGACTCTCAAGAGTCTTCTCCAACACCACAGTTCAAAAGCATCAATTCTTCCGTGCTCAGCTTTCTTTATAGTCCAACTCTCACATCCATACATGACTACTGGAAAAACCAAAGTTTTGACTAGACGAACCTTCGTTGGCAAAGTGATGTCTCCGCTTTTTAATAAGCTGTTTAGGTTGGTCATAGCTTTTCTTCCAAGGAGTAAGCATCTTTTAATTTCATGGCTGCAGTCACCATCTGCAGTGATTTTGGAGCCCCAAAACAAAGTTTTGGGCTCCACTGTAATCAGGGAAATGCAAATGAACATAAGAACCCTTTTCTGCTCATGAACATGAGGTCCTTTTCCCCCCTGTCAAGATGGTGAACATTTGCAAGGATGTACCCTGTGTTAGTATCTATTACAATTTAAACTCACGAATCCTCTGCCCAGCAAATTAACACCCGCAGAGAAACTTTTTACTTATGTGATATGCTTCAGTATTGCTTGTATTTTCACAACAAATGTGTATTAGTTGAGAAATCCAGAATCATTGGCTTCTATAACATTTTCTCAAGTTTTGTAATTTTACTTCTCTGAGGGGAAAGAAAAAAAAAAAACCATCAGCTATACCTTTTGAGATTTTCCAGATGTAATGGCCAGGAAAAGTTTTAAAATGAAGAAAGGCTCTGAGTTTGTCTTTGGGAGAGCCTGCAGAAGCCCCAAGAACAGACCCAGTGGTGAGGGGCATGGGAGTCCTTGTAGGGTTAGTGGTTAGGGCATGTGAAGTGAAAGTGTTAGTCACTCAGTGGTGTCCAACTCTTTGCAATCCAATGGACTGTAACTCTCTAGGATCTTCTGTCCTTGGAATTCTCCAGGTAGGAATACTGGAGCAGCTTGCCATTCCCTCTTGCAGGGGATCTTTCTGACCCAGGGATCGAACTCGGGTATCTTGCATTACAGGCAGATTCTTTACCATCTGAGCCACACCATGGAAGAGGAAAATTTACCTATCAGCCAGCTACATGGAACCCATGCCTGTGGCAAGAAGCCCAGGAGACCCCATTCTCCCTTCTCACTGAGTCAGGAGGATCATAAGATAAACACACAGGCACACCCACCAGGGCCCCAAATATCTCTGGATCCACAAGGCACAAATACCTGAAACTGGCTTAGAACCAGAGAATACCTACTGAAGAATACTGTACCCACTAGAAATTAAGGAACTCTTTCTTCATGGGACTATATAAGAATGTTAAAACTATATAAATATATACATTTTTCAAAGGATCAAGATCATTCCCAAGAAAAAGAAATGCAAAAAGGCAAAATGGTTGTCTGAGGAGGACTTACAAATAGCTGAGAAAAGAAGAGAAGCGAAAGCAAAGGAAGAAAGGAAAGATATACCCATTTGAAGGCAGAGTTCCAAAGAATAGCCAGGAGAGATAAGAAAACTTTCCTCAGTGACCAATGCAAAGAAACAGAGGAAAACAATAGAATGGGAAAGACTAGAGATCTCTTCAAAATTAGAGGTACCAAAGGAACATTTCATGCAAAGATGGGCACAATAAAGGATAGAAATAGTATGAACCTAACAGAAGCAGAAGATATAAGAAGAAGTGGCAAGAATACACAGAACTACACAAAAAATATCTTCATGACCCAGACTTCACACCACCATGGTGTGATCCCTCACCTAGAGCCAGACATCCTGGAATGCAGTCAAGTAGGCCTTAGGAAGCATCACTACCAACAAAGCTAGTGGAGGTGATGGAATTCCAGTTGAGCTATTTCAAATCCTAAAAGATGTTGCTGTGAAAGTGCTGCACTCAACATGTCAGCAAATTTGGAAAACTCAGCAGTTGCCACAGGACTGGAAAAGGTCAGTTTTCATTCCAATCCCTAAGAAAGGCAATGCCAAAGAATATTCAAATTACTGTACAATTTTACTCATCTCCCACGCTAGCAAAGCAATTCTCAAAATTCTCCAAGCCAGGCTTCAACAGTGCATGAACCGAAAACTTCCAGATGTTGAAGCTAGATTTAGAAAAGGCAGAGAAACCAGAGATCAAATTGCCAACATCTGCTGGATCATCAAAAATGCAAGAGAGTTCCAGAAAAACTTCGCCTTCAGCTTTATTGACTATGCCGAAGCCTTTGATTATGTGGATCACAACAAACTGTGGAAAATTCTTCAAGAGATGGGAATACCAGACCACCTGACCTGCCTCCTGAGAAATCTCAGGTCTGGAAGCAACAGTCAGTTCCAAATTGAAAGTAGTACGTCAAGGCTGTACATTGTCACCCTGCTTATTTAACTTCTATGCAGAGTACATCATGAGAAATGTTGGGCTGGATGAAGAACAAACTGGAATCAAGATTGCTGAGAGAAATATCAGTAACCTCAGATATGCAAATGACACCACCCTTATAGCAGAAAGCGAAGAACTAAAGAGCCTCTTGATGAAAGTGAAATAGGAGACTGAAAATGTTGACTTAAAACTCAACATTCAGAAAACTATGATCATGGCATCCGGTCCCATCACTTAATGGCAATTAATTGGGAAACAGTGGAAACAGTGACAGGCTTTATTTTTTTGAGCTCCAAAATCACTGCAGATGGTGACTGCAGCCATGAAATTAAAAGATGCTTACTCCTTGGACGAAAAGTTATGACCAAACTAGACAGCTTATTGAAAAGCAGAGACATTGCCAACAAATGTCCGTCTAATCAAAGCTTTGGTTTTCCCAGTAGTCATGTATGGATATGAGAGCTGGACTAAAACCTCTTAGCAACCAGAGTCCCAGTGAACTCACAGCAGGTCCTCACCCCAGGAGGGGATGATGCAGAGGCCCATCTGGGTGACAAGGCAGCCCAATGTGAAGTCATATTATTCCAGTTATGGGGGCCATGAAGCCAGGGGTATCCAATGGCATTTGAGCCGCCACATGCTGGTGGTTCTGTTACTGGAAAACTGGGTTCACCTCTTGGTGGGTGTCCGCCAGCAGACAGCACTAAGCCAAAGATTGGGAGAAGGAAGGGTCTGCAACAATTAGAATCAGACATGAAACAATGGACTGGTTCAAAATTGGGAAAGGAGTACGACAAAGCTGTACATTGTCACCCTGCTTATTTAACTTATATGCCGAGGACATCATGTGAAATGTGGGACTGGATGACTCACAACCTGAAATCAAGATTGGCCGGAGAAATATCAACAGCCTCACATATGCAGATGATACCACTTTAATGGCAGAAAGTGAAGAGGAAACTAGAGAGCCTCTTGATGAAGGTGAAAGAGGAGAGTGAAAAAGTTGGCTTAAAACTCAACATTCAGAAAACTATGATCATGGCATCCGGTCCCATCAACTCATGGCAAATAGATGGGGAAAAAGTGGAGACAGTGACAGATTGTATTTTCTTGGGCTCCAAAATTGCTGTGGATGGTGACTGTGGCCATGAAATTAAAAGATGCTTGCCCCTTGGAAGAAAAGCTATAACAAACCTAGACAGCATATTAAAAAGCAGAGGCATGACTTTGCTGGCGAAGGTCCAGTCAAAGCTATGGCTTTTCCAGTAGTCATGTATGGATGTGAAAGTTGGACCATGAAGAAGGCTGAGCATCAACGAATTGGTGCTTTTGAACTGTGGTGCTGGAAAAGGTTCTTGAGAGTCCCTTGGACAGCAAGGAGATCAAACCAGTCAATCCTAAAGGAAATCAACCCTGAGTATTCATTGGAAGGACTGATGCTGAAGCTGAAACTGCAATACTTTGGCCACCTGATGCGAAGAGCCAACTCACTGGGAAAGACCCTAGTGCTGGGAAAGACTGAAGGAAGGAGGAGAAGGGGACAACAGAGGATGAGATGGTTAAATGGCATCATCGACTCAATGGACATGAATTTGAGCTAGCGCCGGGAGATGGTGAAGGGCAGGAAAGCCTGGTGTGCTGCAGTCCATGGGATTGCAAAGAGTCAGACACGACTGAGGGACTGAACAACAATAAGAAATGGCTTTTCCACTTGTCATGTATGAATGTGAGAGTTAGACCATAAAGAAAGCTGAGTGCTAAAGAATTGATGTTTTCGAACTGAGGTGCTGGAGAAGACTTTTGAGAGTCCCTTGGACAACAAGGAGATCAAACCAGTCAATCATAAAAGAAATCAACCCTGAATATTCATTGGAAGGACTGATGCTGAAGCTCCAATGCTTTGGCCACCTGATGTGAAGAGCCAACTCATTGGAAAAGACCCTGATATTGGGAAAGACTGAGGACAGGAGGAGAAGGGAGCAACAGAGGATGAGATGGTTCAGTGGTATCACTGACTCAATCTGCCTGCAATGCAGGAGAACCGAATTTGATCCCTGGGTGGGGAAGATCCTTTGGAGAAGAACATGGCAACCTACTCCAGTATTCTTGCCATGGACAGGGAAGCCTGATGGGCCACAGACCATGTGGTTGCAAAGGGACATGACTTAGTGACTGAACAACAGCTTTTACTGGCAGCAAATAAGGAGAATGCCAGGGATCTTTACAAAAGCAGTGTTTCCTGAACAGCACAACTGGGAAGGTCTTAAGCTTTAAGTTAAGGTATATGCATATTCATGAGGGGCTTGAGTAGGGGAGAATCAGCACAGAACTGGGGAAAGGTCAGCAGAATCCACACTTTAGTTGTCTGCCTTCTGGAGGGTCAACCCCATTTTTCAACCTCCTCCTAGTGAGGGCCTTAGTTCCCATAGAGCTCAAGATGTATCATTACGTCTGTCCCTTGAAGAGTAACTGTTGTTTGTTGATTAGTCACTTAGTCATGTCCAACTGTTTGCAACCCCGTGGGCCTCTAGCTTACCAGGCTCCTCTGGGAAATTCATGGGATTTCCTAGGCAAGAATACTGGAGTGGGGTACCATTTCCTTCTTCAGGGGATCTTCCCAACCCAGGGATCGATCCTGCGTTTCCTGCACTACAGTCTAATTCCTTATGACTGAGCTACCTGAGTTCTCCCCTACCTGTAGGTAATATTAAAATGACATTCTGTACCCTTCACATCCTCTCAAGTACATCCTGTGTGGTGGTGAGAACAAAACTTGCACCAAGAATCTGCTCACTAATTCCATTCAGCTCTGTCGACAGAAGTGAAACACAACTACAGCTTACTGAGGGCTACTGAACACCAGGCATTCACTAGTACTTTATATACATTGTCCTATTTAATGGAAAACAAAAACAAAAACAGAATTTGGAGCACATTGACCTGGATTACAATTTTAGCTCTACTTAAAAAAAGAAACAGAGCCTCAGAGGATTTGCACCAAACTTCAGTACTGGCTACCTGTGGGAATTAAGCTTGAGGATCAGTAACAAAATTCTACTTTGACTTCTGTAGTTATATATATATATATATGTATGTATGTATGTATGTATGTATGTATGTATATGAATTTTGACATATTTAGATAGCAAACTATGTATTACATGTATTATGTATCTAGTCTATATTGGACTTCCCTGGTGGCTCAGACGGTAAAGAATCTGCCTGCAATTCAGGAGACCTGGGTTCCATCCATGGGTGGGGAAGATCCCCTGGAGGAGGGCATGAGAACCCACTCCAGTATTCTTGCCTGGAGAATCCCATGAACAGAAGAGCCTGGTGGGCTACAGTCCATGTGATCGCAAAGAGTTGGACACCACTGAGAGACTAACACAAGGACAAGTATATATGCAAGGTGATCAAAAAGTATTTGCTGTTTTCAATTTTTAAGAAATTTGCTACTCTATAAAATATAAACAGTTTTCATACTGTAACAGATATGAAATTTACAACAAACGATTGTTCTAATTTATCTTATTTTTCATGTTAAAATCCTATGATAACTTCAGTGACTATATCCAAATTTATGCATTATGATAGTGAAAGTATAAAAGCTCACATTTCTACCATTAAATGTAATGTACAGCATAAATGTTACTAACAATCACATGTATATTTTTGGGAAATTTGTTTTCTATTTTTGTATTTTCGTTGCTCAGTTGCTCAGTGATGTCCACTCTCTGTGACCCTATGGACTGCAGCACACCTGGATTCTCCAAAGTACTGAGGCTTCAGCTTCATTATCAGTCCTTCCAGTGAATATTCAGCGTTGATTTCCTTTAGGATTGACTGGCTTGATCTCCTTGCAGTCCAAAGGACTCTCAAGAGTCTTCTCTAGCACCACAATTCAAAACCATCAACTCTTTTGGCATTCTACTTTCTTTATGGTTCAGCTCCCACACTAACTACTGGAAAAACAAGCTTTCACTATATGGACCTTTGTCTGCTTTGTAATACGCTGTCTGGGTTTGTCATAGCGTTCTTCCAAGGAGCAAGCGTCTTTTAATTTCATGGCTGCAGTCACTTTCTGCAGTGATTTTGGAGCCCAAGAAAATAAAATCTGTCACTGTTTGCATTTTTTCCCCATCTATTTGCCATGAATTGATGGGATTGGATGCCATGATCTTTTCCGAATGTTGAATTTTAAGCCAGCTTTTCACTGTCTTCTTTCACCCTCATCAATAGGCTCTTTAGTTTCTCTTTCCTTTCTACCATTAAAGTGGAATCATCTGTGTATGTGAGCTTGTTATTTCTCCTAGCAATCTTGATTCCAGCCTGGTACTTTGCATGATGTACTCTGCATGTAAGTTAAATAAGTATGATGACAATATACAGCCTTGTCTTTTCTATATTTTGCAAATTAAAAAGTTCCTTAGGGGGTATAAATAGTTCTGCTCTTTGACTTACAAACTCTGTGACTCTGGGAGGTCATTTTGGCGTCAATAATGGGAAGGTTTCGTGGATGAGGTAAGGACGGCAGGGCGCGTCCTTAGCATAAAGACACAACATGCACTCTCTGTGAAGCTCGGCAAGAGGGCCTTGCCCTCTGTGAGCCTAGGTGTTCCAGGTCAGTGTTCCGGATCTAACCTTCCTCTTGCACTATTAAAGCCCTGCTTCCAGGCCAACTCTCTGGGTAAACTCGTGTGAAGCGCTTGCTTCTGTGACCTGATTCCTGTCTCCTGGACCCCTTCCACAAGAAGCCCTCTGTGAGGCACATAGCCCTGCTCCCCTCCCAAACTCAGCCCCTCCTGGCTCGACCTTCAGTGTCTGACCGTCAGTATTGGTCCTGTTGGCTTGTGTTGACCAGTCTCAGCAAGACACCCCCTGGTCAGCTCAGCGGAACTACTGCAGACCACCCAGGGAATCTGACCCCCTGGCTGTCTCCAGCAAGACCCCCAACCCCTGATGTTTTCTGTAAGTGGATTTCCATCGTGAATCTGCCTTGCTCCGTCCTGGGCTGGCGCCTCCAAGTAGAACCCTGCTGGCGTAAATCTCACCATCTTTAGCAACTGTCCAAATAGCCACCCAGGGAGTAAGCTTCAGTCTTCATTCCCCTCACACTCCGGAACCATGAAAGCACAGAAAATTCCAAATCATCCCACAGTCCCCAGTCCCCCTCCGAGGAACACCCCGCCATGACCTGCCCTCCCCTCCCAGGAGGAGCCTGCTCTGCTGTCTCCTGCTGGCTGTTAGCAGTTCCTACCAGACTAAGGGCCTGGGCCTTTTAATTAACCCTGTTTTCTCCAAAGAAATAAGAGGGTAAATAATACAATAAAACCCTGAGAGGAACAAGAAGTACCCTTACTGTCCAGCATCCTGCCGCCCCTAGCATCTTTATTTTTAAAGACTTTTTGTATCTGCTGTACCTCATTCCTAACATCTTAATTAACAAGTATAATATTTATTTCCTGTTGATTTTATTTTTTATTGAACTACAGCTGACTTACAAAATTGTTTTAGTTTTAAGTGTACAGCATATTGATTTGGTGTTTTGCAGATTATATTCTGCTGTAGGTTATTACAAGACACGGAGTGTAATTCCCTGTGCTTTTCAGTAAATCCTCCTAGCTTATCTCTTTTATGTATTGTAGTTTGTATATGTCTTTGAAAAATAATCGTGATAAGAGGTTGCACTGTATCTAAAGTTATTTTACATGCTGAAGAAATGTGGAAACGAAAGTCATAAACCTGTGAGTGCTGGGGACCGTCAGCTGTCAGCACAGGCTCCGCAGGGAGCTGCGGGCTTTGAGGCTCTGGGCAGAGCCTCTTCTCTCCGACGGGAGGCAGCGGAGAGGCAGGTCTCCTCTCCCCTGGTGGCCTAGGGCTTGCGGCACGGGGAGCAAAGGGCTAGGGCGGGCAGGTGGCTGGGGGCGCCCTGGGGCTGTCTCCCCGCCTGAGCCCAACCCCGGCAGATCCCCCTCCCCTGGGGTCCCCCTTGGCCCCAGCCTCCCAGAGGCCTCTCCACCTCCCTGGGGGTGGCCTCTCCTCCCAGGAGCATGGAGATGCGGGCGCCGCTCCCTGGCTTCCACATTAACTTTGGCACCAACTCGGTCTGCGGTCTCCACCCGGGGGCTCCTCAACAGTCTGCTGAGCCTGGCTTATGGGTGGGAGGCGCTCGGGTGGCAGAGGGTACTTGGACCAGGGTCCTGCCGACATTGCCATCTCGGCAGTGACTGCAGGGCTGGCATCAGTCTGTGCCCACCTACACCCCCTCTCAGAGCAGGTGCCACACTTGTACCACGTATACATTCTACGGGCACCACACACACCACATGCACACATACCACACAAACTCCCCAACACATCCCCACACACAGGAGAACCCACTACACTGACCTTTGGTGGCCCTGGGCAGCGCAGAATCTCTGACTTTCCCGGACCCACAGTAGATTCCATCTTGCTACTGAATTGCTCATTTTTTAAGGTGTCAAATGGAAAGAAGCAACAGGGCAAAACGACCACACAGTCTTTACAAGGGCTGCAGACCTGGAGGAGGAAGCCCAAGCCTGAGACCCTGGTGATGGGTGACCCTGGTGACCTTGGTGACCCTGGGTTCCCAGCGCCGGTAGTTTCCGCCACTGTGTCAGGATGCGGCTGTCTTTCCTTCTTCCTTCCATCTCCTCCCTCCCTTCTTTTCAATAATTGTATTTGCTTTTTCTTGTGCAGTTTGCCTGTCCCTTTTCATTCTGCTTAATAGCAACATATTTCTTAACACTGATGTTAAAAGAGTCAATATCTTTTAAAAATATTCACTTTTTCCCCCCTGCTTACAAGGATAATGCAAAACCATAATAGGCCACCTGGTAAATAATGAAGAGCACAAAGTAATGAGGAATTATCCAATCTGCAGTAACTTCATCACCCAGTGAAGAGGCCTGGCGGGAGGGAACATGCAGGGCTGGCCGACACAGGCTTTGGGGTTTAAAACCAACCTGACTCCAGGGCTCCAGCAGGGGCCTAGCGGATGCCCCCAGCATGACTCTCCCAGTCAGCCCCTTCCCTGAGAATTCTCCATCTACCTCATCACTGATAACAGGGCATTCCTTACACTATAGACTCCTGATCAAGGCCGATTTTACTCAGTTGTCGAGTGGATAACCCATCCTAACTAAGCCAAATCACAGTTTCCATTGAAACAGGAATTAGGTTTCAACATTTTGCAGCAGTGAAATCTTCCTTCCACCCTCTTAGGTTCCATGATGGTGCCTGTAAATTAAACCAACATAAGACATTTTAACATGAGAAAAGCTTACAGATTTTATTTAATATTTTTGTCCATGTGGGCAGTCTTCATAAGAAAAATGACTGAAGAAGTGGTTAGGATCCAGAGCTTATACAGTTTTTAAATAAAAATATGATAAGTCCTGGGGCTATGACAAAAGATAAATGGTGGGAGAAGACTAGGAAATATAAGGGACCCAGTGAGGGATAAGGAGTTGTGTTACTGGGTTTGTCCAGATCCCTGTCTCTGGTGATTAAAATGTTCTGCTCCCTCTGGTACGAAAGGGCTCCATCCTCACAGGCAACTTCATGTGCTGCTTTCAGGAAGAAAGAGGTCAGAAAGCCCCTACTATAACTGTGGCATCTCAGGTGACTTGGCCCAGAGGGATCAAGATGCCAGCTCGGGGCTTCAGGGAGTAGGGGAGTCATGTTCTGAATGCCCTGTGGAGGTCCAGGGACCACAGTCTAGAGATTGGAGGCCAGCCGGTGAGCCAAGAGTGGTGCGTGTCACGTGGAGCCCAGCCCAGTGATCACCCAGAGTGCGAAAGACCAGGCTCAAAAGGCTGAGCCGGACGGTCTGCAGCCCAGACAGGTGGGGAGCAAGTTCATGTTCATCCCCAAGCCCTACGTCACGGCCCCAGTAGGGAACCTTCCTGATGGGTGCCACAGCCTGGGCCCACCCAAGGCAGAGGCTGGATGTTTGCTGGGTGCATGTCACCGAGTTCAGTGTTTGAACAAGAAAGATGCTGTCTGGAGGGCTGGGACTTAGTGAGACTCCCTCCACTTAACAGCAAGTGTCCCTAAGGGGCTTGGAACCCCCCCATCCCGCCCCATAGTGACATGACATCGACATCCTCTCCAAAACATCATCGCAGAGATGAGGCGGAACCTTCCTGCCTGGATACTCTGATAAAATCACAAATGGACATTATCCCTACCCTGAGCACAAGCGGCTGCGGGCCGGCTCACTAAGCGCTGGCGGCTGCGGGCCGGCTCACTAAGCGCAGGCGGCTGCGGGCCGGCT